>NW_006399851.1:9879947-9894207 GCF_000299155.1 Elephantulus edwardii | reverse complement strand
CTTTATGGGGTCGCTATGGGTCACACTCTGGAAGCAGGAGTGGCATCCACTTCCGAAACGGCTTGCCTCCGGAAACTCAATGTACAAACAGTGCTCAGGCCATTCGTAGGGTCGCTATGAGTCGTCTACGACTCAATGGCATCAAACAACAACAACAACAATAACAATGGGTCACACTTGACTTGATTCACTTGACAACAACAACCACCGCCAAGTATAAGGAAGACACAAGGCTAAGTGTTTGGCTACTACCAGAAAGGTTCAAATTCACCAACTATACTGATAGAGGGAAAGAAATGACCTATTACTTTTATAAAGATTACAGGCTTAGAAACTGGCCTATGAAGCGGTTCTACTCTGTCACCATGAACAAGAACCAACTCCATGGCAATGGATATGAATCCAAGCATCTGACCTTCATCTTTTAAATAACTTTGCCATAATATCAACTTGAAAGCACACACTGATCTTATCAATCTTTTATTTAAAACATGATGACACTACAAGAAAGTATTAGCTATACCTTCCTGATTTTCACTGATGAAAATTGGTCTATGCTGTGCTCAAAGGCACTCTTTTCAGTTTCACAGTCTGTCTTCACCTGTGAAGACTTGCATATGAAACTATTAGTTCTAACTTTTCTTTTAAGGATCTCTCTCAGTTCATAATGAAAATTGTGATGATGGCTAGGAACTGCTCAGTGGTGACCCCTTCAGGCAGAAGGTCTCGCCTGCCACACCTCAGATAATACACCTCTCTGCAAGCAAAGCCCTTCCACCTCTTAAGTCTTCCTGTTAGAGGAATCTCATGTAAGAATATGGTAATATCTTCCTTTCATTCTGTATAATTCCTACCATGAGCAAACAGGAAATGCCACTACCAATTCAATCTTCCCAAACTAATGGTCCACTTAGCTCAAAGTCTTAGTGCTTGAGAAATGAGCAGGGCCAGCACAATCTCCTTCCCCTACCCTAGTCTTTCTTACTGCATGCACCTAAAGTCAAAGGGGACTGGGATACATGACGTATCTCCACCTTGCAGGGAGGAGCAGTGGTGGTTCAGTGGGGGAGATTTTACCCCTTTCCTCCAGGTAACCTAGGTTCAATTCCCTCCCAATGCATCTCATCTGTCAGTGGAGACCTGCAGGTTGCTGTGATGCTAATTAGGTTTCAGTGGAGCTTCCAGACTAAAGTGATTGAGGAAGAAAGGCCTGGTGATCTGGTCCATGAAAATCCTAGACTATACTGGTCCAATCTGCAAGTGATGGCACTGTTATCCTTTCACTCCTTTGTGTTGGAGTCACTATGAGTTAGGGGCTAATAGCTACAATAACAACACTGCCCAGCGGGGAGAGTCCTCTCTCTTAGCATCATTATAATTTAAAACAGAAAGGGGTCATTGTCTCCATTAGAAGATGAAACATTTTCCACTGTGTCAATTCTCCTTCCCCTTTGAATGTGTTCCCAGCATGGAATGCACATATTTTTCTTACATGTAACTTGATCTTAATGGTTTCTTGACCTGCATCCAAATCAGTCTGTGGGTAATTATTACTGTCATTATTATTATTATTAATACTGTTACATTATCATAATCTCACAAACACCAGGGATCACCCTTAATTTCACTGCTGTATTTAGCTAAAAGAAAAATGGGAAGCACTGGCCTCTCTCCCAATTTATCCTCTCATGTTCATATCCTTACCATATGAATTAGTAGTTTTTGAGTCAGCTATAGTTCTATAAAATTACAAATTATATTCAGAGGGAAAAGCCAGGGCCAATGGGGGAAGTGATAAGAAGTTAGGTTTTATTAATGAGAAGATATCTCATTGTTAGGATTTCTAATTGGATGCATTGTGAAATAGTGAGCTCCCTGCCATCAGAAACAGTCAAATAGAGAACAAAGTATCATCTATCCGGTAGGTATGTTGTTCAGGGAATTAATGGATTAGGAGAGTGCTCTCAAACTTTTGGTCTATAGAAATTGATCTTGCTCACACTTTTCTCGGCTCCTACTCCCAGAGTGGATGACTTCTTAAGTCTGGTCACAGACCCAATAATTTGCATTTCTGACGAGTTCCCAGGTGACCTTGATGCTACTGTTCCAAGGACCACATTTTGGGAACGACTGTGCTAGAGCATTTAATTTTTTTTTCCTTCTTAGATTAGGATGTTATGGTGCCATTGAAAAACAAAATAAAACAACTAAAAATTTAAGAGACTAAGAGTCACTGTTTGTGTGTTGTTATGTACCATCAAGTCAGAACTGCCTCCAGTGATTTTTCAGAGGCTGTAAATAGCACAGAAGGAGATTTCCTATCTTTCTCTTGTGAAGAAACTGGTGGATTACAACTGCATGCATTTGGGTTGACAGCATAACATCTTACTACTATTCCACCTAGGACATGACAGTTCTCTTACTGTCCAATTTACAATGGACTTTAGTCTTCACAATGGGAAGAATTTTACTCTTCACCTTCCAGCCCTGCCATGTCTCTATGTATAACCTGATGTGTCCCACAGAGGCATGGACGTCTGTTCTTGTACACTCCGAGAATTTTACTTGCTTCATTCAATTCAGTTGGAAAAACATAAATCTTCCCAAAGGTAAACCTCGCTTTCTGGTCTTTGTGCAGTAATTGCGTTGGGGCCTTACATCATCAAATGAAACAACCCCAAAGCCCCTTCCCCTGGAATGTGACAAGTACAACACAATAGCAAAACCTTATCTTGTAGTCTCTGTCACTCTCCTTCTGGAAGTGGAAGATTGTAAAGCATCTCCCCTCAGAGACACGCATTTTCTCTTATGATCTTGGTCCTCTTTTTTGTCTCAGTGAGGTATAATGTGGGATGCCAATGACAAGGCACACTTGTCCTACCTTGGTGTCAGGTAAGTGGAGGTCCCAAATTGTCCCCGAAAAAAGACATTACAAAACCAGCAAGATGGGGGTGGGAGGCAGGGGCGGATATGGGAAGTGCTGACCAGCCTACCCCCTGGCATCAGTGACCAGTGAGGAGTTTGTTTTCACACATTTACTTGAAGCCACTTCATAACCTGACAAGAACTGTGTAATTTCTCATCATTTCCATCAGTACAAATGTTCTAGTTCTTCACAAAGAGCTCCTGGGTCACCTGAGGACACTCCATACAGCAGTTCAGCTAGCCTTTGCTGTTGTGTCCCCTCTAGGGGCCATTGCCATCGTTTCACAGTAACAAATACCATGGGGTAGAAAAGTCTTCATAATCTGCCAAGTAGTGTCTTGACCCTGGTCCTCTTCAAGAAATGAAGTGAGCAACAAATAGTTTAGCAAATTCTTTCTAAATAAAAATGTCATATGAACCATCACATATGCAAATATTTTATCTACCTGCAAAAGAATATATCTACAAAGAAACTTTTCAGAGGAAAATGCCTATACAAGAGCAATGAGACTTGAACTATTCATTGTGTGTATATTTACAGAAGAAACAAAGAAACAGTATCTTATTAAGAAGACTACTTGCACAACTAGGGGCCGATAACATCGAAGAATGGGACCTCCTAAAGATTCAGCACCTGTATGCATCAAAAACGTTTACCAATAGGATGGGGCGGGGGAGAAACCCTACTGACTGGGAGAAAACATTTGGCAATTCCATCTTAGACAAGGGTTTCAAAATGAAAGTTTACAGAATCCTAGAGGACCACCACAAGAAAAATACTAATAACCCAATTACAAAGTAGGCAAAAGACATGGAAAAATTTTTCACAAGGAATACATTCAGATGACCAACAGACATATGAAGAGATGCCAAAAATCACTGGCAATAAGAGATATGTAAATTAAAACCACAGTGAGATACTATCTCACCTCAGTAGCAGCAGCAAAGTTTAACAGGACAGCAAGTAATAAATGTTGGAGAGGATGTGGAGAGATAGGAACTCTTATACACTATTGATGGATTATAAAATGGTACAGCCATCTGGAAGGCAGTTTGGCATTTCCTTAAAAAGCTGCATATAGAAATTCTGTCCATCAGCAAACAAATGGATTGAGGGATTGTGGTACATTTGCATAATGGAAAAATACACAACACTCAGGTACAATGATTTTGAAAAATACTATATAACATGAGAAAGGCTAAAGGACATTACATTGAGTGAATTATCTCAGCCTCATTAGAACAAATACTGCAGAAGACCATTATTTTAAAAATAGAAGAATTACTAGTAATATGTGTATAAGATTCCAAAGAAGGAAAGGGAGGTGCTGAGGTGGAGAGGGATAGAGTCATAAAGTTTGGTGGCAGAGGGTAGGGATGAAGAGAATAGGAAAGATCCAATATGGAACTAAAAAGGTAGGGTACTGGTGGGCATGGATCAATTGTGATTAATTTTATAAAACACAATGTATGGGAATGATTGCATGAAATACAATGTGAATAGAATATAATAAACACAATGTATTTAGAAGCAACAATGTATACAAATTTTATATACAAACCAATGTTATTGTTGTTAAGTGACATCAAATCATAGATGACTCATAGCAACCATATGAACGAAAGTCCTAAGCACTTATATAATTTTTATCATTTCTCCAAGTTCATAGGGTTCCCAGAGGCAAGCTATTTCAGAAGTGGATGCCACTCCTCCCAAGCTGGTTTTAATCGAAGAGCTCTACCAAACACTGTCCCCATGGGTAACCATTATCTCATTTCACACATCAGTGTCACAGTGTTCAGCATCACAGCAACCATGAGTTACCTCTGTACAGCAAATGGAAAGACCAGTGCTATACAACCTAGAAGAATGTTTTAACAAAAACAATTAAAACCAGGTCTGAGAGCCATAGACTAAAATCACCCACCTTTGGCTTGAAGCATCACTTTCTGTCCACTAGGCCAACTGAGCTCTCTTGTTGTTATTAAGTGCTGTTGAGTCAAAAATACAAACCAGTATGAAATATTAAAAAAAGAAAAAGAAGACTACCAAGTCACCCATGATCACTCATTGAGGTAACATCAAAAATTATTCTAGACCTTGGCACCATCCTAGGTGCAGTGAGATAATTAAAGAAATAGAAGCTGTCTTCTTCCTTATAGATGTTATTTTTGTTGTTAAGTGCTATCAAGTCACAGACAACTCATAGCGACCCTATGAATGAAAGTCCTGAACACTTGTACAACATTCGTCGTTTCTCCATGTTCATATACCACTTAGAATATTTGACCAAAAACAATTAAAATCAGGCATGAGATCCACAGATTAAAATCACCCCATACTGCTGACCAAATGAATTTTTAAATAGGAGGTCGAATCACATCATCTCACCCCCATTAGCAAGTCAACATTCCACCCTAATCCTCACCAGAACCAGTAAACATGTCTCTGTAAAATCCTGCTGCTGCAAATAACTTCCAAACATATATGATAATTTGAGTCACAATATTTTATCTATAGGCAACCATTGAAGCACAACACAGAGAAAGAAAAGAGTGATTGTTGGGGAATATTGGGGAGGAAGGGAGGACCTCTGGCCAGGACAGATATCCTAAGCTTCAGACAAGTGCAAGTCTCCCAATAGCCTTTAATACAGGGTAGAGAAAGCTTTCCTGTGTTTGGCTGTACTGGCTTGAGAAAGCTCACCACCTGGGAAGATGCTGCTGCATCTGTTGAGCTGAAAGTAGTCCGTATGAGGCTGAGGTTCTCCTGTCCAATCCGCATGTCCCATGTCTGCAAGCCCACCCTATCTTGTCTTCCTGTTTACTTGTTCATATATAAGTGTGCTGCAGCCCCCAATAAAATTGAGATGGATTGACTCTCTGATCAGCTCCAGGAGTGGTTTATCTCCATCATGCTTACCCCCATCAGGGTGTCACTGTGTGTTGCCAGCAAATGGACAGCAACAAGTGATTAAAAGAAGAATAATAGCTAACATTTACATGTTTACTAAGTAAGAATTAAGGGGAAATTACAGACTGAATTGTTGTCATTGTTGTATACCACCTTGTAGGAACTAACTCAGAGTGGAGTTGACCCTCTAGAAGGTTTTCAGAGGTTTTAAATTACATGGAAGGATACCACCATCTTTCTCCAGTGGAGCTGGTGGTGAATTTGAACTGTATGCCTCATAGTCAACCATATAAGTTCTTACCACTACATCATCAGAACTCCATTACAGAATTCTGGCAAAAAAGCCGCTAATCCCTGGTATCTGTGAAGATAAACTTACTTGGAAACAAAGTTTTTGAGGAGGTTTTATTTAACATGAGAACATGCTGCATAGGTCTTAACTTAATATGTCTGGTGTTCTTCCAAAAGAAGAAAGAAGATATTGACAAACACAAAGGAAAGGCAGTATGTGACGATGGAAGAAGAGATTTCAGAGATGCTTCCATAAGCCAGTGAGGCTACCAGAAGCTGCAGGAGGCAAGGAAGGACTTTCTCCTAGAGCCTTCAGAGATAGTATGACCCTGACTTCAGGTGTTTGGCCTCCAGGACTGTCTCTTTAAGCTAACCAGTTTGTAGTATTTTGTTATAGCAGCTGTGGGAAACTAACAGTCACTGAGGTAGGCATTGGGCTCAGATGTGCTTGCAAGCATCCCACCTGTCTGCATATGTGCAAGTGAGAGGAACACAGAAAATTCTGTAGCTGCTCAGAAAAGACAGAAGACTAAGTTCCAGAACAATCCAAGAAGGCTGTACAACTATGTATAAGGGGTGCCAAAACCTGACCCAACCTGAGGCAGCCCTTAGACTAAGGTAAAAAGGAATCCTATCAGGGAAGTTCTGCTCTTGGGAGCAGGGAGCAGTTGTGAATACAGAGAGCTAGGTAACATGAAATCAGCTCCCAGATCTCACAGACCACAGCCTGTAAAGGCAGTTGACTTCTACAATGCTACCCATATTCCTCCACTGTGAGAGCTGATAATGAAACATCACACTTTCCAAGTCTTAGGGGATAAGGGTCAGAAGAGGACACAGTAAGGCTCATAATACAACTGTCCATCGTGGAAGCTTCTCACCATTGTAGAAATTCTTTGACTGGCAGTATATGTGCACCCTGTGTATATTATCACAGACCTCATTACCCAAAACCCATTTGAGATGGGCGATGTCACCTGTTCTATGAGTGGATACTAAAGCTCCACCTTTTTAGTTTGAAACCATAAGATAGTTCCGAGTAGCCCAGATCTTGACAAATAAATAAATTAAATGTTGCATTTCATTTATGTAAAACTCTTCACCATTAATAGTAGAGGTGAGACTAGGTGCTAAAGATAGGATTGGAAGGTAAAAATAATCTTGCAAGGATTGTAGTTATTGTTAGTTGCTGTCACATTAGCTATCACTCAGGGTAACTTCAAGGATAACAGAAAGAAACTATTGCACAGTCCTGCAACATCTTCATACCTTAGTAGGGGGAGCTCTTTATTGAAGCCATTGTGCGTTTTGAGTATCTGTAAACCTAACGAACAAACTCAATGACTTCAAGTACTGTTTCACACAATATTCTGTCGTGGCCCATGAGGTTCTCACCAGCTGATTTTCAGAAGTAGACTCCTAAGTCAAGTGCTTTTCCACCTTTCTTCCTCACTTTTTACAGATTGAATTTTTCTTGCTGTAACTGAAAATCTTTTTCTGTTGGCACAGTGGTAAGGAGTTGCACGACCAATGAAAATTTACAGTTTCAAGCCATGAACCAGTCTGTGGGAGAAAATTGGGCAGTTTCCTCTAAAAAACCTGCTAGAGTATTATCTATGGGACAGTTTCTGACTCGATGGTACACAATGCCACCATCATGCAAAGCCACAAAGAATTTTGCCTATATATTTTCTAAAAAGTTAAGGGGTTTAGGTTTTGCGTTTAGATCTCTGATCCAATCAGAGTTTATTTTTATACACAATATTAAATGTTGATTGAAGTTTTTGCTTGGATTTCCCCCCCCCTCTTTTTCTCCTTTGGCATTTAATGGTCCACTACGTTTTGTTGGGGGCAGAAGGAAGAACTTCCCTTTCTCACTACATTTTCATGGCATTTTAATAAAAAATAACAACCAAAAAAGTAATCTGATTATATATATTTAATCCTGGATTCACTATTCTGTTCCATTGATCTATACTATCTATTATAATGTCAATATAACAATGGTATCATGGCACCAGCAGTCAGGAAATAAAAAAGCGTATCATGATGGGAAAGTCTGCTATTAGGGACCTCTCTATGGTACTCAGGAGCAACAGTGTCTCTCTGGAGACTAAGGTGCGCCTGATACAGGCCATGGTATTTGCAATCGCTTGTTATGCATCAGAAAGTTGGACAATGACTAGGGAGGACAGGAGAGTGGATGCTTTTGAGCTGTGGTGCTAGAGAAGGGTATTGAATGTACCATGGACTGCCAGGAAAACAAACAGATTCATCTTGGAGAGGATTAAACCAAGCTACTCCTTGGAGGCAAGGATTCTGGGGCTTCGTCTGATATACTTTGGACATGTTGCTAGGAGGGACGGGTCCTTGGAGAGGGACATCATGCTTGGGAGGGTGGAGGGACAGCGCAGGAGGGGAAGACCCTCTATGAGATGGATTGATACGGTGACTGGGGTAATCGGGATGGGTGTGTCAGAGGCGGTGAGGTTGGCGCAGGATAGAGCAGGGTTTAGGGCTGTTGTGCGTAGGGTCGCTATGAGTCGGAAACGACTCACGACTCGACGGCACATAACAACAACAACAACAACATCATTAACTGTAGTTTTACAACAAACCTTAAAGTCAGTATAAAGTTGTTCAGCTTTGGTATTTTTAGTATGGTTTTTTTACTAGTCTAGGTTCTAGGCATTTCCTAGAATTTTAGGACCAACATGTCACTTAAAATTTTTTTTAAGCAAATATGATAGAATTTTTATTGTGTTGACATTTAAACTCATTTAGAAAAATTGACATCTTAATAACATTGCCTTTTCAGTCCATGAAGGAAATATTTTTCCATTAATTTAACTCTTCTTAAATTTCTCTTACAATTTTGTAAGATTTTTTTCTAAGTATTTAATGTAATGATAGTACTATAAAATTTGAAAATAAAATTTATTTTAATTTTATATTGTAACTTGTTTGCTATTGGTATACAAAATCAAAATTAGTTTTTATAGGGCAGGGTTCAGAGCTAATGTACATAGTGTAGCTGAGTCACAGGCGACTCAATGGCACATAACAATATTTTTCAAATTTATTTACAATCGCCTCTTCAGCAGTTACTTTGAGGTTCTTTAGCATTTTCTATGTACATAACTATGCATGTGTTTCTTAAAAAGCAATTTTGTTTCCTCTTTTTCAAGATTTATGCCTGTTATTCCTCTTTCTTGCCTTATTACAATGGCTAAAACCTCCAGTAATGCTGACAGGATTTGATAAAAGCAGATGTTTTAGTATTTTCTTGTCTAGAAGGCATGTTTTCAACAGTTCTTTATTAAATGTGATCTTATTGGCTTCAGAGTTTTTGCCTTTTACTTTATTCAGATTTACAGTGTTCATTTCAATTCCTACTTCTATTTTGCTAAACGTTTTTTTCCTTGAAAGATTACTGAATTTTGTAAATGCTTTTTCTTGATCTATCTAGCAAATTTTGTGTTTACAATCCACGTTCCAAATAATTCTGCCAGCCAACCCTTGATGTATGTGGTCTTCTAGGCAGTTTTGCTGCCTTCAACACAGCATGGAGCTGAATCCATATGATGTGACTGAAATTTGATATTTCCTGACATTTTCTGACAGCTGTACTTTTCTGTAGTAGCTTCTGTTCTCATTTATTTTATTCCTCTACTGTTCATATTGTGGCAGTGTTCTTAATTTTGAACCAAATCATTCTAGAATTACATACTTAACAACTTAAAATTATTACTATGGAGTTCATTTCACCTATTGCATTTCTTGAGACAAATGGGGCCCAAAACTTTGGAAGTTGCATATCAGATTTGATTTACAATCTGACAAGAAGTATGAAGAGTATTATGGGCACTCCCACTGCGCTACACGCCATGCAGCCAAAAAATATTGGAAAGAAAATGAAGCACAGAATTGTGCCATAGGGCAGACATGTACCAGATTACCTATCGATCAATCTGACCAAAACACATTTACTACCATATTAGATAGTTTGGAAAGAAAGTTTCATCTGGCCCCAGTTGATGACTGACTAGGAAAAAAAACCCACAAAAAACCAGTAACTCCATTATCAGGAGTTGCTAAGAACTTCCTGTATTATTCCCTTAATAACCGTCACTCAGTTTCAAAAGAAGCTATGTCTCTATCATTAAACATGACAATGAAAATGCTTGCCGCCAAACCTAATCTATATTAAAATCATTTTTTCCCTCCCTTGGCTTCAAAATTTATGTCTATTTTTTGGTTTTTTATATACTTTATTACAAATTTTTCTGTTCACCAGAACATCTGGACAATCTTTTTTTAAATAACTGAAGTAGGACAGCATGCAACAGTATATGTATGTAAAGCTTGACAATGAAGAATAATAAAAACAACAACAACAAAACACCCTAAGAAAGAACTGATACATTTAAATTATGATGCTCTCAAAGAATTCTGAATATGTCATGGACTTCTAAAAGAATAATCAAGTAATTCTTGGAAGAAGTATAGCTAGAATGCCTCTTAAAAGCAAGGATGATATTTAATCTCATATACTGTGGATAGTTCCTGAAGAAGATACATGCTTGGTAAAATAGAGGATCAAAGACAAATCAAAAGACCCCAAAAGAGATGGATTGACAGTGGATATACCAATGAGTTCAATCGTAGCAGTGATTTTGAGGATGGCTCAGTACTGGAAAATTCTTCCTTCTGTAATATACAAGGCAATTATGAGTGAGAACTTATTCAATGACATCTAATAACAATAACAAGAAAATAACATATGATAAATCTTGGCTTCCTTTCTTGACCAAGTTAGGAATATTCTTATTATAAGACTGTTGTTTTTGTTCTTGTTATTCTGTACTACTGAGTCAGAATAAACCCACTGACCCTCCTTTGGGTTTTCAGAGGCAGTAAATTACGCTATAGGAGATTGCCAGAAATAGATGGTGGATTTAAATCGAGTGTCTTTGGGTTGGCAGTAAAACTTCTTAACCCTAACCTACCATAGCACTTGCAAAACTTAAAATATTCTAGAATAAGCATTCCTTTGAAATTATCTTCAAGGTCCAGTTATTCTGCCCAGTGAGAAAATCCTGGAAACATAAAGGGCTCTGGAGTAAATAAGTCTAGGAAATGTGGCACATCATAGCATCCTTCTAAAAATTTACAAGGCACAGGTGCATATTAAAAGTTCATGAATATCTTTTTTAACTTAATGTTGTCCTTAATGTGTTGACCAGAATCTGCAATTGGTTTTGGTTTATTGTTGTCATTGGGCAGGTTTGAGTTGCATTTGATATGATTGCCTTTTGCCTCTCATTCCACAGAACATATTTTTGACATGTGTTGCCATGTTATGTACGTGTCTGTTGAGTAACTTATACACACCCAGCCTGTATAATGACCCTATAGCTCTGCAATCATTCTCTGACTATAAATAATCATTTCTTAGGACAGCCATCAAGATTATGAAAGCTGTCCTTCAAGACTCTGTCACTCTGTCATGACCTCCTAGATAACAGGGAATTACTTGAAAAAGGATCACAGAAATTTAAGTCTTTGATTTGTGTGACCATTGAAAGTTGAGAATGAATATGGGTAAATGTCTTCCAATGAAAAATATTAAGAGTTAAATTGGAGGAGAAACAAGGAGAACATGGTGGTTTGGATCTCTTAGTGTTCCATGGAAGGAAGATGAGCAGTCTCCTCTTTTAAGATTTACAGCTTTAGAAACTCAATGGAGATTCACCATGAATTTAAATAACCCAATGGCAGTGTGTTTTGGTTTGGATTAGCATTTAAGAAAAGATCCTGGATGACACAAATGGTTAATGCCTTTAACTGCTAACTGCAAGGGTAGGGGGTTTAAGGTCAGCAAGAAGTGCCATGTAAGGAAGACATGGTGATCTACTTCCAGAAAAGTGAGTCCTTGAACATCCTGTGGAGCACAGTGCTTCTCTGACACATCCAGGGGACTTCACAGCAACCAGTGGCATGTAAGCAGTGCTCTGTGACTGGAAGTAGCAAGTGTCACTTCCTGCATGGGTCAGGGAATCTCAGCATCTTTTTATCTCATTGCTGCCTAGTTGGAAGTGACTCATAATTGACCCACTAGTGGGTTTTTAGGCAGCTATGAAACACAAGGAGATAGTCCATATTTTTCCTGATGAATCATTGATAGATTCAAATCATCAGGGAGGCATGGCCTTTGGGTAGTTCCCCAAGGAGCACTCCACCAGAGGTTCCTAAGGTAGTGAAAGTCCACTGCAATATACTGTAGTCTCACTTTCTTGCTGGACCAAATAGAAAACTTAGCCTTGAGATTACAGATCCAGCAAGATCACAGCAGTATGTGTCTCTGAGTCACCAACTGAAGGACAACTGTCCTAGAGAGTCACACAAACATGTAGACTGGTAGAAATGTTTGTTGTCTTAAGCTGTAGAGGTTTTGAAAATTGTTTCCTTCATCAGTAAACTGAGAACAAATAGTTTGGTTGTCATGGATGCACAAGGTACTACCCGTAAAATGTTTTCCACTGTGCCTGTCACAAAGAAAATGAATGAAGAAGCAGACTTTCTTTATTCCTATGCAACTATGAACTCCAACACTAGTTTATTCTAGTGTAGTCCTAAATCTTTCAGTCTCCTAAGTCAGCAATCAATGCAAATCGAATGAAGAGTTCAAGCCAATCTTAGGAGGGGCCTTGGTGAAGGATAAACTGTCCTTTGTTATAGACAGCACAATGAACACAGTCCCATATGATTACAGGCAACTTCAAAACTCATGCCATTGAAAACCCAAAATCCCTGTAAATGTTCATTAAAACTAGTAAAATTTAATAAAATTTTTAAAAAAACCAAAAACACCTCATGCCATCCTCATGGTAAAATGAGGTAATTACCCAGAGTTTCATGGTAAAATGAGGCAATTACCCAGAGTTTCATGCAGTGTTCACCACCTTCTTCTCACTGCTGCAGATGGACATTGACTCACAAAGCCAGTCTTCGAGAGAAAAGCATTGACTTTGCCAGCTGGTACTTAAGAAATAAAGAAAGGAAAAACAAGTCATCTGTGAATCCACTAGCTATGTGAATACCACCAACTACATTGCTACACTCTTCCTGTGGGTGATCTATGCCTCCATCTCAGCCTAATTTCACATCCACATGAAAGCTTTATATAGACAATTCCATGGGGGCCCATGGTAACCATCGCATTTATCCCCATTTTACAGATGAGTGAAATAATTTTCAAAGAGAATATTAACCAGAACAAGCTAAATAGTGCTATCATAACAATTTCAACAAGTTCCTTTGACATATTCCCATAGGTGTGGTGTGTGCATGTTTACATGTATGTATAAGAGAGAGGGGATTTATATTCTTGATTCAGCAAAGGGAGTAGATTGGCATTCTTCTCTAGAGTTCTGCTTGGCAATCCCTATATTCACTGTTTTATTGTTGGAAGAACCCTTTGCTGTCATCACAACAGCCTCATTCTCCAAGTCACGCATGTTTTACTCATCAGAAGGACACATTTATGAGGTGAGAGTTGAAGAATAAAAGTGAATTCAGTTTGCCTTTATAACTTGCAGTATCAATCTTGTGATTTTATAGTCATCAGTTGGAGACTCAGCAAAGAATTGTTGAGAGTGAAGAAGACTGTCTGTCTTTCTATTCTGGCCACAAGTCAGTGGTTGGACCAAGAGTCATAGGCCCTGGGCAGGTCAGGAAACCCTATATTCCTTGCTCTGGCCCTGAGTAAGTTCCAGCCTTTACTGAGGTGGCAACCCAGTGCCTCAAGGAGTGTGGCAACTTTCCAGAAGAGAAGCATTTTGCTGGCTAATGAAGAGAAACTCTCTTCTGGAACAATCTTCTGTTTCTACTCAAGTCCAAATATGCTTGCTTCAGGTTGGCTTCCCTCACATGCACTGACTATTGCCAGTGAGAACAAGAACTGATGAATTCTCATTGTTGTTTATCCCTTGTCATCCCCAGGACCTGATATACTAAATAAGCACCTTAATTTTTATCTTCTTGTTGGTGAAAACATGTAGGTGGCACAAAGTTTGTACTGGACTTCTTTTTTTTCTGTTATGCATTTCTTTCTTTTTTATTTTAAAT
>NW_006399851.1:9874721-9879847 GCF_000299155.1 Elephantulus edwardii | reverse complement strand
ACCCCAACACCCAGTTTGCTCCTCTCCTTGAAATGTACTGGACTTCTAACTGAAAGATTTTAATTCATTCAAAGACACTATGGAATAAAGACCTGTCAATATGTTTCCTTAAAAATGAAGTAAATCATCCAAGATTTTGGGATTGCAAATTTGGAATCTTGCCACTTTTCTGGGCCTTTGTCTTCTCAGGCTGGAACAGCTGTTTTCTACCAGCTACAAGAACTCTGAGAAATGATGATAGTTATAGAATAGCTTCAGGTCTTTTGTTCATAGGGTTGCTATGAGTTGTGCTCAACTCAATGGCAATCAGCAACATGCAAGGGTGATTCACCAGTGGTTCAACATAAGAAAAGTAATCACTAAATTCATCATGCTATCAAAGCAAAGCACAGGAACCACATAATCCTATCAATTGACATGGAAAAGACCTTTGAAAAAATCCAACATCCTTTCTGATCAAAACACTCAACAAAATAGGAATAGAAGAGAATTTCCTCAATATAGTGAAAAAAATATATATGCAAACCAAGAGTCAACATCATTCTCACTGGAGGAATACTAAAGATACTCTCCACATGAACAGGAATCAGATGAGAATGGCCACTGTCACAACTCTTACTCAGTATTGTATTAGAAGTACTTTCTAGGGCCATAAGACAAGAAAAAGAAATAGAAGGCATCCAAGTTGGCAAAGAGATGATAAAACTGTCACTTATATGCAGATGATATAAGAGTGTACACAGAAAACCCCAAAGATTCAACAAAAGAGCTGTTAGACCTAGTAGGCCAATTTAGTAGAGTGGCAGGATCTGAGATCAATATACAAAATTTAGTCAGGTTTCTCTACAGCTGTCACTGCCTGTTCACTGGCAACTTAACAGTGACACCCAGATGGGGGTAAGCATGACAGAGATATACACCACTCTAGAAGAGGATCAGAGAGTCAACCCAGCTCAATTTTATTGGGATCTGCAGTGCACTTATATACAAACATATAAACAGGAAGACAGGACAGGGTGGGCTTACAGATGTGGGACATGTGGATTGGTTAGGAGAACCTCACCCTCATGCAGACCACTCCCAGCTCAACAGATGCAGCAGCTGTCTTCCCAGGTGGCAAGCTTTCTCAAGCGGATACAGCCAAACAAAGGGGAGCTTTCTCTACCCCATATTAAAAGCCGTCGGGAGGCTTGCACTTATCTGGAGCTTAGGCAATCTGTCCTGGCTAGAGGCCCTCCCTTCTTCCCCAACTTTCCACAACATACAGCAACCAAGAGAGCATGGAAAAGGAAATAAATGAAGCAATATAATTTACAATAGACAACCAAAAGATTAAATACTTGGGAATAAACCTAACTAGAGACACAAAAGACCTTTATAGAGAAAACAGTACTACTATAAGACACAATAAAAGAACGAACTAAATGGGAAAATATTCCTTGTACATTGATAGACTCAACATTATGAAAATAACTATCCTACCAAAGAGCAATCTGATAGTCTAGTCTAGGTGTGCTTTGCTGTACATAGGGTTTTCAACGGCCAGTTATATTTCAAAAGTGGATGGCTAATCCTTCTTCCTAATCTTTCTTAGTTTGGATGTTCACTGTTAGAAGAATTTCTGACATAAAAGCATTTTTTATCTACCAGATAAAAGACACTTCCCTTACAGAAATAATAACTAGCTCAGTACATTCATTGCTCATCTACCCCAAGCACGTGTGACTTGGTTTTACACTTTCCTGGCTACCTCCCCATTCCTTACACATCCAGCTGGTCAAATCCTCCCTTCCTAGCCATCTCTTAATATGATCACCACTCACTTCTGTGATGCCTTGCACTACACACTACTATGAGTCTCTCATGAATTGCATTGGTAAGATATGCTATCATAGACCTCTCCAGAGTGCTGAAGAGCAGTGCTGTCAGTCTAGAGACAAAGGTGCACTTAATCCAGCCCATGGCCTTCTCAATTACTAGTTATGCTGCAAAGAGTTGGACAATGACTAAGGATGACAGAAGAATAGATGTCTTCGAGTTGTGGGGCTGAAGAAGAGTCTTGAACGTATTATGGACTACCAAGAAATTGAATAGATCTGTCTTGAAGAGGATGAAACCAAATATCTCCTTGGAGGCTAGAATTTTGAAGCTCTGCCTCACTTACTTTGGGCACACGCCAGGAGAGATCAGTCCTTGGAGAAGGACATCATGCTCAGAAGAGTGGACAGACAGTGCAGGAGAGGAAGACCCTGGATGAGATGGATTGATACAGTAACTGGGGCAATAAGGTTGGTGTGTCAAAATTAGCTAGACTGGCTCAGGCAAGGGTTCAGAGCTGTTGTACATAGGGTCACACTATATACTGCAGGCAACCCAATGGCACATAACAACAATAACATACTATAACACGTTTAGAAGCAGGAGTAGCATCCTCTTCCTAAATAACATGCCACTAGAAACTCTATGAACTTTTATAAATGTTGATTGTTGTAGAGGGGCTTCCGGCTTTCTGTTCATAGGGTAGTTATGAGTCGTGCTCGACTTGAAGGCAATCAGTTACAACAACCAAAGTGCAATCTACCCATTCAATGTAATCCCAATACAGATACCAAACTCATTCTTCAAAGATACATAAAAGGCAATTTGCAGTTTTATTTAGAATGGAAAGAGATCCCAAATAAGCAAAATTCTTCTGGAAAATAAATTTGCGGTGGGAGGTATAGCACTCCCTGATCTCAAAACCAATTACACAGAAATAGTAACCAAAACAGTATGGCATTATCAGTACAACGGCAGACAAAGATACCAATGGAATAGAATTGAGAGAGAGCCCGGAAATCAACTAATCTACCTATGGTCAATTGCTACATATTTCACAATGAAACAAAGCCTAACAAATGTGAAAATGACAACCTCTTAAACAAATGGAGCTGGCAAACTGGACATCTGCCTGCAGAAAACTGAAACAAGATCCACATCTTCCACCATACACAAAAATCACCTCAAAACCATAAAGATCATAACAGACAAAACAGGACCAAACTTAGAAGCCCTAGTATATGGCATAAATAGGCTTGCAAATGTAGCCAGAAATACAGAGTCAGGCATCTCCTGATTGCCAATAATTTCTGATATTCCTTTGTGTGTCTGTTGGCCATTCAAATGCCTTCCTTTGTGAAGTCATTTCATGTCTTTTGACCATTTTGTTATTAAATTATCATTCTTTTTCTCATAGACACCCTGTTGTTGTTGTTGTTAGGTGCTATCAAGTCGAGTACTACTCATAGGCACCTATGAACAAAAGATCTGAACCCTGTTCTATCCTGCGCCATCCTTATACTTCCTAACACATAAGAGCCCACTGCAGCAGTCACCGTGTGAATCCACCTGGCTGAGGGCCTTCCTCTCCTTCACCAACACTCCACCCCTCCCAACATCATGTCCTTCTCCAAGGAATAACACATTCTAGCAACACGTCCAATGTATGTGAGAGAAAGCCTCATTAGTCTTGCTTGCATAGAGCACTCTGGCTGCACGCTCTCCAAGAAATAGCTGTTTGTTCTCTTGGCCATCCCTTGGATGTTTAGTGCTCTTTTCCAACACGACAGCTCAAAGGTGTCAGTTCTTTTCCTGCCATCCTTTTACCTTATCCAGCTCTCAGATGCATAGCAAATAATTAGAAAGACTATGGCCTGAATCAGATGTACCTTAGTTTTCAAACTGACATCACTACTCCTCAATAATTTGGAAAGGTCCCTAACTACATATTTTCTCAGTGCAATGCATCTCCTTATTTTCTGCCTGCTCTTACCAAGGGTGTTAATTGTGCATACAAGCAAGATGAAGCTGTTTTTGATATTGAGACATAATCCATACTGAAGGCTGCATTCCTTGATCTTTTGCAAAAAATACTTAAAATTCCCACTTCCAGCAAGTAAGGTTGTCATCTGCATAACTCAGGATATTGATGAGTCTCCCTCCAATCCTAATGCCACATTACTCTTCATAGAGTCCAGCTTCTCAGACAATTTGCTCAGCATATAGATTGAATAGGTATGCAGATAGAATACATCAAAATACTGCTGAAGATCATTTCAAAACAGCAAACTTACAGACAAGTGCTGCACTACATAGAGCAATGTTCTCTTCAAACACAATTAATACCAGGCCAGAGAGTCTGTGGCACTCAGGCCCAACTGACTTTTAAATACAAAGGCCCACCCACCAGATCTTGTTTGCTTAAACAAGAGGTTTCCAGCCCACAGTTGATTGTTAACAAAATCAGAAAAAGGCAATCAGCTTACACGTGATTGTTATTACAATCAGAAAGACCCCCAAACAGTTGCTATCCAGCTTTCAAGTAAATAAAAGACACCCCTGAGAATTCAACTGCTCCAACCTGGCCATGTAGTATTCTATAAACTTCTGTTATGAGATCATTGTCTGAGATTCACTTGCCAAATGTTTTTCCCAGTTTGTAAGTTTTCTTTTCACGTTATTGATAAAAGTTTTGAAGCACAAAGGGACTTTAGTTTTAGAGGATCCCACTCATTAAATTTATCCTCTCCTGATTGCATTCCTGGTCATATTTGCAAGCCTACATAAACGCAGGTTATACACATGGATTTCACCTGATGGTATGCATAGGAAGCAGATCGATTACATCTGTGGAAAGAACCACTGGAGAAGCTCAATATCAGCTGTGAAAATTAGGCCAAGAGCTGATTGTGGAACAGACCACGAACTATACATATGCAAGTTCAAGCTGAAGATGAGGAAAATTAAAACAAATCCACAGGAACCAAAATATGACTTTGAGTCTATTCCACCTGAATTTCAGAACCTTCTCAGGAACAGGTTTGAGGCCTTGAATACTAATGAGCGAAGACCAAATGAACTGTGGGAGGATATCAAGAGTATTATCCAGGAAGAGTGCAAATGGTCATTGCAAAGACAGAAGAGGAAGAGAAGACCAAAATGGATGTCCGAAGAGACTGAAAATTGCACTGGAGCGCAGAGAAGCCAAAGCACAAGGAAGAATTCAAGGTACTAAAGAGTTGAATAGAAGATTTCAAAAGGCAGCATGGGATGACAAAACAAAATATTACAATGAAATGTGCAAGGAG
>NW_006399851.1:9873686-9874154 GCF_000299155.1 Elephantulus edwardii | reverse complement strand
CAAGCAAGATTCTACTGAAGATTATCCAAAAAAAGACTGGAACAGCACATCAGCAGAGAACTGCCAGAAGTCCAGTCTGGGCTTAGAAGGGGTCATGGTATTAGGGATATTGTAGCTAATGTTAGATGGATCTTAGCTGAAAGCAGGGAATACCAGAGGAATATATATCTGTGTTCATTGACTATGCAAGGCATTTGACTGTGTGGATCATAACAAACCGTGGCTGACTCTGAGAAGAATGGGAATCCCAGAACACTTGATCATGCTAATGAGAAAGTTATACTTAGACCAAGAGGCAGTCATCAAAACAGAGCAGGGAAATACTGCATGGTTCAAAATTGGGGAGGGCATACACCAAGGATGTGTCCTGTCTCCATACATTTTGAACCTGTATACAGAACAGATTATCAGGACTCTATGAGGAGAAATGTGGGGTCAAGATTGGTGGACGATTTATCAACAATCTGC
>NW_006399851.1:9866686-9873040 GCF_000299155.1 Elephantulus edwardii | reverse complement strand
ATGCGAGTGTGTGTCAGCGACAGTGCGATTGGCACAGGACAGAGCAGGGTTTAGGGTTGTTGTACATAGGGTCACTATGAGTTGCAAGCGACTCAATGGCACATAACAACAACAACAACAACATTTGTGCCATATGGTAGGTCTTCTAAGTTTGGTCCATTTTGTCTGTATGACCCTTACAGTTTTGAGTTTTACCTTTAGGTCTCTGATCCATCTTGAGGTGATTTTTGTGTGGCAGAAGAAGAGACTGAGAAAGAAATAGACAGGGAGGCTAGACCCTTCAAGAATACACTATGGCTTGATGTCAGATTATATGGCAATTAATTAGACATAAGTGCATTGATGTGGAATTTTATTTGGGAGCTGTAACATCTGACATGTACTTGAGGAAACTTGCCCTAGACAGAGGATAAGCAGTGGGAGACAACACAAAGAGGCCTGTGAAGACCAGAGACACTGGTGGCTTAGGTCAACGTTTAGTCATAGAGAGGGAGAGAACAGCTTAGATGCAGACAATGGAATTGATGAGAAAGCCAATAAGATCTGCTTGTAGATCAGGTGTGGAGCAAGAAGGAATGAGGATGTTCAAGAATAACTCCTAAGCTTCAGCCTGAACAAGCTGTAGATAAAAGTATTGCTTGTTATAGGGGAGGCAGAAAGTGTGCATTTGGGAGTGAGGTGGAAATGGGCAGTTTTTCCTACCAGAGGAAATCACCTACAGTGATGCTCAGGCTTTAGCTTAAAAGGACCCGCAGAGCATGAGAAATAGAAGTCAAGGAGAGAGATCCTCGCAGAGAAGAATGAAAGAAAATGAGTGCCATTTGGAAATGAACCACCTGGACATTGATCCATTTGGCATTAACCCTTGAAGCTTCAAATGTGTGGTTTTATGATCACAGAGGTTGGCATCTCCTCTGCCTTTGAAGCTCTCTCTGGCTTGTCTATCTCTACCACTAAGAAAAGAAGAGCCCAAAGGGGCAATAGTGCAAATAAATTCTTTTACCTCCTATTGATACTTTTGAATAAGTGTTTATGAGTAAAGAGTAAGATTTTGCTTTATCTGTGGGCTTTATTTAGCAGTCTTAGCCTAGTCCATAATATGTAGTAGATGAAGGAAAGGAAGGAAATTGATGATCTAGGATAGTGTTATCCTTAAACCACTTACTACTGAGTCAACTCTTCTTTCTGGCAATCCTGAACAGGTCAGAGTACAACTGAGCTCCACTGGGGTTTCCACAGCTGATTTTTTTTTTTTATAAAGTAAATCACCAGTCCTTTCTTTCAAGGTTCCTATGGGTAGATTCACATCTTTTTGGTTAACAGCAGAGGACATTAACCTATTCCCAGCAACCAGGGGCTCTAGTGTTTATCTCCACTTTATTGTTGTTGTTGTTGTCGCCACTGTTATGTATCATTGAGTTGAAATTGACTCACAGTTGCCCCTCCAGCAGGTTATCAGAGGCTAAAAAGCATATGAGAGGAGACTGGCCATCTTTCTTCTGTAGAGTAGCTGGTGGATTTGAACCACATGCCTTTGAATTGGCAGTGTTACATTTTACCACACTTTTTAAATGATTTGACAATAGTTGTCTGAATACTTGTAAGTTATTCAAGAAGGATGATATTTATTCACTCGCAGCACAGTATTTGTAAATAAAATATTTCAAGTTGAGCCATTTGGAATGTAGTCCAACTTCATACCCCACAGCGATTGACAATAAGGTTGCTGTCCCAGCACAATACTTGACTTGTTTATTTATATACTTGTTAGAAATAATCACTAATGATGTGTCTTATTATTGCAAAGGGGTGCTATGGTGGTGTACTCCATAGGGAGTTACAGTGTTTATCTATAGGCAGCTATTTCAAATCCGCCAGTGTCTGCACAGGAGAGAGATGAGCAATCTCCATGCAATCTCCTTTCATCTTTCAATTTCCCCTAAAACAAATTACAATAAAAAGTTTTAAAAAAAACCCCTCTCCACTTTTGAAAAGTTATAGAAACTGACTTATTCGGCACTCATGAACTAAATTGGACTCTAGAAATTTTGAGATACTCATTACAAAACCGATGAACTTTGGTGGCACAGTGGTTAAGCACTTACCTACTAATTTAGTGATTTAGTGCATAATGTGTTGGGCTGCGAGCCACAAAGTTCAAAACTACACGTCTTTCTGTGAGAGAAAGATCAGGCAATCTGCTCAGGCTTCAGTATCTGTATTCACACCACTATAATGTCCAGTAATTCACATTAACTGAGTATTTATATTATATCCCATGCCTGTACTGGGAACTTACATGCATGATCTCAATGATCCTAACATCATGAGACTTTGGACTTGCTACTGCAGTGAGCCCTCTTTCATTAATGGGGAACTAACTGACCATCAAAGAATTTAGCAGCCTGTTCAAGATCACAAAGCTGGATGTGACACAGCCAAGATTTTAATTCCTGAAGAATGAACATGGAGCCAGGCAGAGCTCTCTGGCACTATCACGATGGTGCATAATCCAGGATGAAGAAGGTGATGAACCTTCTGGACATATCACATCAATCATCGTGTTCTTTTCTGGAGCTCCCTTTCTAAAAGTGCATCAACAAACAAGTCAATATTCCAAAAATGGGCTGCAAACATTTGAGGGAGGCCTACAGGAACCAGAGGTACAAACTTAGCAAAAGAAAGGGGATTTAGTGGAATATGACTATCCTAAATATCAGAGGAGCTTTAAAGAGAGAAATGAGACTCATTCTACATGACTTCAGAGGCCAGAATTAACAGGACTTTAAAATAATTAACTCATAAATAGATTGGAGTAATAAGCTCACTACTTCCAGAGGATTTTGAGGATAAATGGAACATGAATTGTCAGGGAGTTTGAAAGGGGAATTCTGCACTTACCATCATCAAATGTTGTTGCTAGTTGTTATCGGGTAGTTCCAACTGAAGATGACCCCATGCACAATCAAAAAAAATGCTGCTGGCACTGTATGTATTATCTTTATGGTAGTTGGTTGCTCCATTGTTGCAGCCATTTATCACTTATTGCCTTTTCAGGTAATTAATAGATAATAAATATCAAAACACAGGGAGTGCATTAAACCTTGAATTATTTACTCTGAACTCTGTAGACTAAAATTTGTTTGTTGCCTTTGAATTGGACTGTCGATGAAGAGTATTGAATATCCCATGGACTGCCAGAAGAACAAACAAATCTGTCCTGGAGAAAATGCAAGCAGGGTGCTCCTTGGAAGCAAGGATGGTGAAATTCCATCACATATATTTTGGGCATGTTACAGTTCTTGGGAAAAAAAGACATTATGATTGGAAAAGTAGAGGTGCAGTTAAAAAGAGGAAGATTTTAAAAAGACTTGTCAGTGGCTGTGGTAATGCGGTTCAGCGTGATGGAAAGTGTGAAGATGGTGCAGGATAAAGCAAGATTTTGATCTGTTGTTCATGTTGTTGTTGTTGTTGTTATTAGGTGTCATCAAATCAAGTACATCTCGTGGAGGCTGTATGAACTACAGATCTGAACCCTGTCCTATCCTCTGCCATTCTCACAATCTCTGACACACTCAACCCCATTGCTGCAGTTTCTATGTCAGTCCACCTGGTTAAGGATCTTCCTCTCCTTCACTATCCCTCCATTTTTCCAAGCATGATGACCTCCCCCAAGGAATAACCTCTCCTAGCAACATGCCCAAAGTATGTGAGACAAAGCTTCATCATCTCGGCATCCAAGAAGTACTCTGGCTTCACCTTGTCCAAGACATTTGTTTGTTCTTTTGGTAGTCCATGGGATATGAGGAGTAATGATGCCAGTTTGAAGACTAAGGTACACCTGATTCAAGCCAAGTTCTTTTCGGTCACTTGCTATACATCTGAGAGCTGGACAATGAGTAAAGATGACAAGACCAAAAAAACAAAAATAACAAAACAAAACAAAACAAAACAAAACCCAAAAAAAAAAAAAACCCAACCTGATGCCTTTGAACTGAACTGTGGTGTTAGAGAAGAGTGCTGCTGTTTATAGGGTCACTAAAAGTTGTAGTAGACTCAACGGTACATCGCAACAGTTGTCCTGTTACTGCAGTAGTTAAAGTATATGGTTGTTAACCAAAAAGTCGGTGGTTCAAACCCACCAGCCACTCGATGACAGAAAGCAGAGGCTATCTATTCTCATAATTATTCCAACTCCAGAAACACTCTGAGGCAGTTCTGCCCTGTCCAATGGGATCACAAGGAGCTGGCTTGCCCAAAGGGGTTTTGCTTTACTTTTTTGGTTCATGTATTCTTTATGATGACCCTAAAGAAACAGAAGTGGCTTCAGTGTTTAAAAGAGGACTTGGACAATGTTCTTTTCTTTTCCTATTGAGAGAGTATTGTGCAGCATTCTAATTTTTCAAAATATCCTCCTTCAGAAACAATAATTAATAATGTTCCCAGTAATGGGAATATGTGACTCAACAGATAACCATCCCCTGACCATGAACAAGAACAAATGTTCTGAAGAATCTTGGACAGGAAGAGTCAGCTGGGCAGTGTAGGAGGCAGTTCCCAGCACCCTCTGCTCATGTTCTCCTCTGAACATGCCCAGTCTCCAGAGAATATTATGTGATTATCATCCGACCAGTTCATTCTGCTGTTCCACTACTGGTAGGTTTGATTGCCAGGTGTTTGTTGTTATGTGCAGTTGAGTCAGAACCAGCTCAAAGCTTGAGCTAGTTTTCAGAAGTTATAAATCAGATGGCAGGAGATAGCTCATTTTTCTCCCATGGAGCATCTGGGGGATTCAAACTATGTGCTTCTAGAGTGGCAGCACAGCTCCTTACCACTGGGCCACCAGAGCTCAAAAAAAGCAACTGGAGCTGACCAAGGGTGTACTTCCCAAAGCACACACGGTTGTTAATCTTTCTCGGGACTGCCCGGTGGCACAGTGTGAATGCTGAGTGAAATTATTAAACCAGCATCAAAGGTAATCCCCACCAAGCCCAGCAAGACGCCGGGAATATAATTCTTCCAGAGAACAGGAGTTCTTAATTTAGAGAGCCGCTAACACCATTGACCGTGCGGTGCGGCCGCATGCCCGCAGCCAGCACTGCATATTTCAAAGTCCCACTTCATTATCTGTCTTTCCTGTCTGGCCGCTCTCATCACTGACTAATGACACTGAGGATTCACCTTGCTCAGGCAGCCAGCCCCACAGAGCTCTGCCATCTCCCGGCTCCTGGGAAGGATGGAGCCTGGCAGACTCTCCCCGGCTGTGGGGTTTTCCAGGGACACATGTCCTAGACACATAGAAGGCCCAGGACCACATGGCCTGCAACCACAGAGGCCTCCCTGTACATTCTCCCACCTCTGGCCTCGTCTCCAAGTCTGTTCTTCTGAAAACTGTTTGCTGGATCCTTCCTCTCCTTCCCCCTTCTCATGGCCTCTATGTCTGTCGGTCTGTCTGAGAGCTGGTTGTGTAAACACAGCTGGCTGTGGGAAAGCTCAGTGGCCTGGACACCAAAGGCCTGTGTCTGGTCCTGGTCTGCTTTCTGTGTGGTCCTGAGGCCACGCTTATTTCCTTAGCTGCAGTCTAGGGGTGACAAGGGCTTCCTCCTGGCTACCATGAGAGGAAAATGTGTGAGAGAGGGAAATGAGTGTGAATAGCCTTTGTGGATGAGAAATGAGCTACAACTTAGAATGGTTGAATTGGCCTGCACAAACACGTGCCCAGAGAGGTGGTTTCAATTAAGAGAATTTCCGAGATTTAACTGTATGAAACACTCAATAAATATACATTGAATTAAAACAACGTCTCTCACTTCCATTTCTCCCTGGGGCATTTTTACAATGAAATGAATCTTTCATGATCCTTTGGGTTTTCATTGGTTAATTTCAGAAGCAGATTATCAAGCCTTTCCTCCTAGTCTTTCCTGGTTGGAATGTTACACTGAATCCTGTCCACCATGACTGACTACAGTGGTATTTGAAATACCATCGACATGTCTTCCAGTTTCACAGCAACACATAAGCCACCATTGTATGACAAGCTGATATATGGGTGGTTGTTTTTGTTGTTGTATGTGCCATGGAGTTGTGTGCGACTCATAGCAACCCTATGTACAATAGCCCTAAACTCTGCTCTATCCTTTGCCAAACTTACTGTCTCTGACACACCTACACCCATGGGTTACCATCTGTTTTCTTAGCTCACCTTTAGTCAGAAAATGGGCTCATAATTATAAGGAGTTCCTTGCTTATGCCAAAGGAGTTGTTGTTGTTGTTGTTGTTGTTGTTATGTGCCATCGAGTCATTTGCAACTCATAGTGACCCTATGTACAACAGCCCTAAACCCTGCTCTATCCT
>NW_006399851.1:9825581-9865999 GCF_000299155.1 Elephantulus edwardii | reverse complement strand
GGTTGTGTCATCTGCATAACGCAGATTGTTGATAGATCTTCCACCAATCCTAACTCCACGCATCTCCTCATGCAAGCAAGATTCTACTGAAGATTATCCAAAAACAACTGGAACAGTCCATCAGCAGAGAACTGCCAGAAGTTCAGGCTCGTGGTACTAGGGATATTGTAGCCGATGTTAGATGGATCTTAGTGGAAAGCAGAGAATACCAGAAGAATGTCTATCTGTGTTTCATTGATTATGCAAAGGCATTTGACTGCATGGATCATAACAAACTGTGGCTGACTCTGAGATGAATGGGAATCTCAGAACATTTAATCGTGCTAATGTGAAACCTATACTTGGACCAAGAGGCAGTAGTCAGAACACAGCAGGGCAACACTGAATGGTTCAAAATTGGGAAGGGTGTGCACCAGGGATGTGTCCTATATCCATACCTTTTCAACCTGTATGCAGAGCAGATTACCCAATGCCAAAGGAGAGGCAAGGAAAAAAATACACATTCAAGGCACTGCCTGTAGGTTCCTTACCTCCTTCCCTCACTCTGAGTAGACACCAAATTTACATTCAAAGAACCTTAAGCCCATCAGAAGCACACTATCTGCACAAGAAACTTTCCTAGAAAGTTTATTAAAATTGGTTTTGCCAAAGAGAACTGTGTCCTTATGACTGAATTCAAAGACACGTGCCTGCACACATACCTGTCAGTCCTGTCCTTCTCCCTAAACTTCTCCTCTCTTAGCATTTTTAGCATCTCAGTCTCCTGGTATTCCTCTTACCTCTCTGTCAGTACATTTCAATCCTCAGTTCATTTGCCAGCCCTGCAAAGGGTCTGTTCCTTAGGATGACTTCCTGTCTTCTTCTTCCTTAGTCAATATGTTTGACCTCAGGAATCATACTTTATTTGACAACATTTACCATCCCACAGTGCTAAGGCATCAATTCTTCTGTCATCCTTAGTCATTGTTCGACTCTCTGATGCATATCAAGTAATTGTTAAGATCATGGCCTGGATCGGGCACACCTTAGTCTCTAGATTGACATTGTTGCTTCTCAGCACTCTGGAGAGAACCCTGACAGCAGATTTTCCCAGTGCAATTTGTCTTTTTATTTCCTAACTGCTGGTGCTAAGGGTGTTGGCTGAGCAAGCTGAAATTGCTAACTTTAATATCTTCTTCATCTATAATGGTGCTGTCAATTGGCCGAATGGGGAAAATCTTTGTCTTCTTGATGTTGAGCTGCAATCCATATTGGAAAACCTATTGGTTACAGGAGAACCTTGTCCAACATACTGACTTTGTACTTAGCATCAGGAGAGATGAATAACTAGAGGAGGACATCTTCTTTGGTGAAGTAGAGGGTGGGGATGGGAGCAGACCCTCGGTGACATAGACTAGCACAGCAGCTGTGATTGACTCACACATGGCAGTGGCCAAGTGACCAACGTGGAACTGGGCAATAATCCTTTCTGTTGTACTTCGCTCATCATTATCAGTGTTTATTTGATGACAGCTACAACAAAACCGTGGTGTGTTAAGGAAAATTGGCAAGGGAGGGTGAAATACCTGGAGGTCAGCAAGAATGGAGAAGTGAACATTCATATCTTCACACTATACCTGAGGACGCTGCAGTCTAGAGATGTTCAGTGACTTGTCCAAAGATGAAAAACTAACTAAAACAAAGCCTAGATGAAAGCTTCTTATGTTCTGATTCTTAGAGGGCTTCTGTTCTACCTCTTTGCATTACTTGCCAAAGACACTTCTTGTCTTTTTCCAGAGAAAGTCTTATTCTTGAACCTAATGTGCCCAGAAGGCTACATTCCTTGCATAGAAAGAGTGGTCCCTCCTCCCTGTGTGGTATCAGAGATACTCTTGCATTCCCTGGGTTTTCCTCTTCCACCTGGTTTCTCTGGCAACAAAGCAAGAAGTACAAACAGACAAAGGAAATAGGTCATTTAATGATTTAATGTCAAGGGAGAAAAAGAAAAGGGAGAAACATCCTTAGGCCAAATCTTCGGTTGGGCAGATGAAAAAGAGAAAGGAAGTTAAAAGAGGGAGTCACATGTCACTTATTTCTATGCCCAACCCCTGCCAGCACATCCTTAATATATTATCTAAAAACACCTGAGGACTGAAGTCTAGAATTGAGAAAGAGTAGAGGGTACATGGAGAGAAAAAGAGACACCATTTTTTTGTGTATGAGCAGTTATTGAATGTCTGTTTACCCCTACCCTTTTACTTCTTTCCACCGAATGCAGAACCTTTAGGAAAGTGGTTGAGGCTTTCATGTAAAGGAAAAAACAGCCACAAGGCTGACTCTTGAAATACCAGTAGGATGTCAACACAGTGGCAAAGTTAAATAGGATAGCAAGCAAGCAATAAATGTTGGAGATGATGTGGAGAGATAGGAACTCTCATACACTGTTCATGGGATTTAAAATGGTACAACCACTCTGGAAGGCAGTTTGGTGTTTCCTCAGAAGGCTGAACATAGAAATTCCATAGTACCCAGCTATTCCACTGCTATGCATGTACCTCGAGGAAAATAGAACTGAGACACAAAGGGAGATCTTTACACTGATGTTCATAGCAGTGTTACTCATAATAGCAAGAAAATGGAAACAGCCCAAATGTCCATCAACAAATGGATAGAGCAAGAAATTGTGGTACATTCACATGATGGAATATGATGTGGCACTCAGGAGTAATGATTTTGAAAAACACTATGTATTACAGAAGAGGTTGTAGAGCACTATACTGAGTGAACTAACTCAGTCTCATAAGGACAAATACTGCATAAGGAAATTATTTTTAAAATAAAAGGAATATTAGTAAGATGTGTACAAAAGTCCAAAAGAGGAAGAGGGAGAAGAGGGACTGAGTGTGGGGAAGGGGGAAAATCACAAGGTCTCAGAGTTTGGTGGAGGGAGGATGTGAAGGAATTAAGAATGACCCCTCCTTGCTGCAGACATTATAGGATATCCCTCTATCCCAAGCACCGGTCACCCTAGGTTCTGATGATAGGGCTCCATTTTTGGTCCTTCTCACTCAAAGCTATTAAGACTTCCTCATATTTTGATGTCTGCTGTTGATTCATTCACACCTTCATAACTGGTGCCTTTCATGAAATGCCCTTCTGTTCATTCCTTTGGGTTGTGTTCCCTGCCAGGACCTCAACTGAAAAGAACAGTTATTTAACTTCTCTGAAGATTCATTCTAAAGTGAAGATAATGATGCCTACCTGACCAGGTTTTTAAAGGCTGCAATGGAGAGCATCTAGTATATGTCTACTCCACTGGTTGCCCTCAAGTTGCTTCTTATCATAGTGACCCCATATGTGTCAAAGTAGAACTGTACTCCAAAAGCTTTCAGTGGCTGACTTTTTTTTAAGTCAATCACTAGGACTTTCTTCTGAGGCACTTCAGCATACACTCCAATCTCTAACCTTTCTCTTGGCAGCCAAGTATATTAATCCTTCTTACCACCAAGGGATTACTTGAATCATATCTGGCACTAGTTAAAACCTTTTATAACAGCCTTTTACACTGGACTTTGTAAATGATTTCTAACAGACATAGGACAATGATGACATTTTTGTCCATTGCCAGATTCCAACTTTCCAAAGTCACACAATCTTCTAAGATCACAGCTAGCCAACACCTTCTTCTAAGGTATGATAAAGGTTTCCTTAACCAGACTAACCAAGATCAAACCTTAGATACATGCTATTTTCTCATTTAGCAAAGGGGGGCCCTGTGCCCTGCTGGTCCTGGGATTCCTCATTTGAGGCCAGAACCACAAGAACCCACTCATACTGTTGGGTAGAGGCACTCTGGTTTGATGAGGAGCATGGTTCTGGAGGCACAGCTTTACTTTTATGGGCTTTGGGAATGTGGTCATTTGTCTTTACCCTCACTAACAAGGCATTTTAATCAGTAATAATCATTACATACCAAAATCCAATCATTTAGTGCATCCTGATGCCTCACAACTTTCTCTGTGAGAGCATACAAAGAGTTCCATAAGGCTTTTAGTTGATTATTTCCTTAGAATTAGATCACTAGATCCTTCTTTGGGTAAACTAGAACCTCTAACCTTTCAGGTAGAAAACAACTGGTTCACCAACCATTTCCACCACTCCAAGAATCTCGTTCATTTTAAAAGACATCGCTATAAAGTCAGAATCAACACATGGCTGATACTCCATTGAGCTTCCAAAGCTGGAAGTCATATAGGAAGAGATTTCCCATCTTCCTCCTGCAGAGATGCTGGTGGATTCAAACCAATCACAGTCTTTGGATTAGCAAAGCAACTCTCTACAGGCTATGTTGTCAGAACTGGTATAAAGAAATTTCCAAACAAAACTCAGGGCATTCTTTCAATGGATATAGAGTAAGGACACAACACATGTCATAACTTGAAAGTGGAAAAAAATGACCCATGTCACCAGCATCTTAGAGCAAGAGAAACATAATGTACACAGAGTACTTTGTTCATAGACTCCAAGTAACCCACCCCTATGAAGGCTACAGATAGGACAACTCAAGTATATTGTGGCAGTTCAACAAAGAGTGAACATGGGGATAAATGGCTGAAAGAAAACAAAGGAGCTCAGGATGTGATGGTTCAAGGTTGCAGAAGTTTTGTTCCATTACCTATTTGTAGAACAACATTAGTGTTTGAGTTGAGCGGTAGCCAAGCTGGTGTTTCTAGTAGCCATTCAGTTGACTCCAATTTGGGGTGACCTTACACCCAGCAAATCAAAGCACTGCCAAAACTTGTGCCGTCTTCATGATGGTTGATATGTATGAGTCTACTGTTGTGACTTGGCTCTTTTCTCAATCTATCTCATTTCCCTCATTTTCAGTGATCCAACTGATTAGTCTTTCCTGATGACATGTCCAAAATGAGGAACTATCCTCAACTCTAAGCATTTTTGTTATGACTGATTTGTTATTCGTAGACTTATTGCTTGCTTATTATTTTATAAAAGTCTCCCTTCTAATGTTTTCTTGATCTATTGAGGCCCTTGTGTTGGAGTCAGTGAGACTGGTTCAGGAAAGGGCAGGCTTCAGAGCTATTGCACATAGGGTCATTATGAATCTCAGGTAACTGGATGGCATATAATAATAGCAACAACAGTCTTAACTGTGCTTTGTTTTTCTACTACCATGCACTTCATCCACTATTAGGAGCTCTATTGGTGTGGTCCATCCTAAGTTGTGCTGCTATAACCCAAAGACTGTGCCACCCCATCAGTTCAAATGCTCCAGCAATTCCAAGACAGAAAGATGGATAATCACCTCACATGCAATATACAGTCTCAAAAACCTGAAGAAAGATCAACTGTTTAAGGGTTCTGACTTGGTGGCAATTTGTAGAGTTTGAGACAGCTCTGGATGTTGTGTGGAAAGCATGCTTCAGGGTGGGCAGGAGAGAAGCAGAGGAGCCAGTAGGAAAGCCACTGAGCTGGTGGTTCCTCAACTAGATGTGGTGCACATTTGGAACTTAACAGCTCTGGTGGCTTAGTGGTAAGGAGTTATGCTACCAACCTGAAGGCAAGCAGTTCAAATCCACCAGATTCTCCATGGGGAAAAAGAAGGGCAATTTCCCTGTGTACTTTATAGCCTTTAAAAGCCTGCTGGAGAGTTAGTTATAAGTTGGTTTTCAGCAACGAGTTGGTTCCAAAGCAATGGTACATAAAAACATGTGACTTGAATAAACCTTTTTTTCATAATCCCTAGGTATCCATGCAATATGCTTTTAGAGGAACACAGTATTAACTAAAAGTATGTTACTAATGTATTCTTTCACCCCATTCATTTGAATTTGAAAAAATAAATTTAAGATTCTTTTTCATTTTCCCCTTTACATAAAAATCCACTAATATGCAGTCTTAAAATTTTCAGATATTGATACAAGATCAGATTAGGAATTGAGAACTCTGCTTTATTAAATGCTCTTTGCTTCTAGTAGAATTAGTTTTAATCACTTCTAAACTGCTCGTGTCAGCCTTTAATAAGTTTATCCTTGAATATGAATGCTTGTGATGCTATTTTCAAGGAGAGACTCATATTCTAAATTACAGTACCTGAATGTTTTCAGGGCTATTATTGTGAGATTATTTTGGAGAAAGCAAAACATGGCATTGTTATTCATTATATTATTTTATTATCTTTCCCTGCAAATAGTCTTTACAAATGAACAAAATTCCAAATCTGCCAACATTGGACTTGAACACTTCATTGGACTGACTAATAAAATGTGAGTGAGAGAGAATTGTACCACTTCTGAGCTTAAAGTTTAAGGTCTAGCATATGGGTTTGCTTTTGCCTTTCTTCCATGAAGCAGCATGATTCAAATGGAGGCTGTACCTTAAATCCAGATCCTGGAGTGAAAGCACAGAACATTATTCAACTTGTAATTTGGGGTGGGGGTGGGGGAAGAAATCCTTGTAGTTCTCTAGACATTAAGATTTAGAGCTTTTCTGTTACTGTAGCTCAACTGAACCTAAACTGACTGATAGGGGGTATATGTAGTTTGCTCATTTTTATTTCGAATGAACAAAATCTTAAAGTAAGATCTGTATCTTTCTTACAAATTATTATAGTCAGATTTGGTATAGCATAAAAGCCATCTGATAAATTGAGTTGTCTTTTGATAACTTCTTAAATGCCTTATGGATTCCTCTGTTCTCTCTAACTCATACTTTTGAGATTTTCTAGTCCACAAAACCACCAAAGTATAATTCAATTGATGACCTTCTTCTTTAATAACTTTTTAAATTTTTCATTATTAATTTCAATGAAAATTTATGAAGATTTTGTATTTCCATTCATTCATTGTTGCACTTTTCTCCCTGCCCACCCCTGACCCCCAGTACACTCTTCTCTTTGAAAAGTAAAAGTTCTCCCGTTGTTTTACAAGCCCTCCCCCAGGTCCACTCCACTATGCAGCCTTTGTTCTGGACTCCTGTCATGACAAAAATATCTAATCACATATCCCTTTTAAACAATTTTCTCCCTCATCTGTTTCAATGCAGTATACATTATTTTTCTCAGTCTCCCTGCAACCCCAATGTCAGTCCTGTTTCACAACAGTGGCACCATACAGTATTTGTCCTGTGACTGAGATATTTCACTCAGCATAATGTCCTCCAGGGTCACCCATTTTTAATAATACTGCGTGAGTTCCCTGTTTTTCAATATAGCATAGTATTCCATTGTGTGAATATACCATATACCACAGCTTCTCTCTCCATTTATTTGTTGATGGGCACTTAGGTTGTTTCCAACTCCTTGCTATTGTGAAAAAAGCTATGATAAACATGGGTGTGCATATATCTGCTTGGATGTCAGTTATGGTCTCTTTAGGGTATATTCCCAGTGGGATTGATTACTGGGTCAAATAGTATGTCTATTTGCAACTTTTTGATAAAGCGCCTCTTTAATATCTTAAAGTATGACATACAGAATGTGTCTCAGTCTTCATGAATAGTAGTAAGCTCAATTTTGAACAAAGATCTACTGGCATTAAGAAGTAGTGAAGGAAGCCCTCTGAAATGCAATGCTGGGGGCACCACCTGTGGGTTAGTAACACAGCTTCCTACTGACTACACACCGGAGTTCCCATTCTCAAATCTCAAACTTCCAAATGTTGAGTTGAGATGGGAATTATCCGCCTGTAAAAATTTACAATTTCGGTAACCTGTCGGAGTGCCACTGAGAGTTGGGACCTGCCATCTCCATAACACATAATTTGAGGGAGTGTGCTGAACTTACTTAGATATTTCCTTCACCATAAATATGAATCAGGAGTGCTTCAGTCGCCAGCTAGTAGAGTTACGCTGCAACCCAAAGGCAAGTGATTTGAATTCTCCAGCTGCTCTGAGGGAGAGAGAAGGACAATCTCTTTCTCTATGATTTACAGCCCCTGAAAATCCACTGGAGTGTCAGATCTGATTTGACAGTAGTAAATAACAATAAATATATATCAGATAATTTAAAATTTTTAAATAAAAATTTTTAGTGGTTTAAAAATGTACCTTCAAAAAAATAAAATAAAAAAAAAGTGTACCTTCAACAATATGGTATATTGTACCATATTGTTGAAGGTACACTTTTTTTTTTTTTACATATTTCAGTTAACAGATGTTGCCCTGGACGTGCTCACCAAGTTGTGCCAAGAAATCTGGAGAACGACCACTTGGCCAACTGACTGGAAGAGATCGATATTTGTTCCTATCCCAAAGAAAGGTGACCCAACAGAATGTGGAAACTACAGAACAATCTCACTGATTTCACATGCAAGCAAGATTTTACTGAAGATTATCCAAAAATGACTGGAACAGCACATCAACAGAGAACTACCAGAAGTCCAGGCTGGTTTCAGAAGGGGTCGTGGTACTAGAGATATTGTAGCTGATGTTAGATGGATCTTGGCTGAAAGCAGGGAATACCAGAGGAATGTCTGTTTGTGTTTCATTGATTATGCAAAGGCATTTGACTGTGTAGATCATAACAAACTGTGGCTGACTCTGAGAAGAATGGGAATCCAAGAACACTTGATCGTTCTAATGTGAAACTTATACTTGGACCAGGAGGCAGTCGTCAGAACAGAGCCAGGGAACACTGCATGGTTCAAAATTGGGAAGGGCGTACGCCAGGGATGCATCCTATCTCCATACCTTTTCAACCTATATGCAGAACAGATTATCCGGGAGGCTAGGCTCTATGAGGAGAAATGTGGGGTTAAGATTGGTGGACGATTTATCAACAATCTGCGTTATGTGGATGACACAGGCTCAATGTCAAGAAGACAAAGATGATCACCACTGGACCAATTGGCAGCATCAGGATGGATGGTGAAGAGATTGAGATTGTACACAGCTTTAGTTTGCTTGGCTCCATAGTCAATAGTCTTGGCACCAGCAGCCAGGAAATTAAAAGGCACATTGCCATGGGAAAGACTGCTGTTAGGGACCTCTCCAAAGTACTGAAGAGCAATGGTATCTCTTTGGAGACTAAGGTGTGTCTGATACAGGCCATGGTCTTCGCAATCACCTGTTATGCATCAGAGAGTTGGACAATGACCAAGGAAGATAGAAGGAGAATTGATGCCTTTGAGCTGTGGTGCTGGAGAAGAGTATTGAGAATACCATGGACTGCTAGGAAAACAAACAGATTTGTCCTGGAAAGGGTTAAACTGGGTGGCTCCTTGGAGGCAAGGATTCTGAGGCTTCATCTAACATACTTTGGACATGTTGTGAGGAGAGACCGGTCCTTGGAGAGGGACATCATGCTTGGGAGGGTGGAGGGACGGCGCAGGAGAGGAAGGCCCTCTATGAAGGGGATTGATTCAGTGACTGGGATAATTGCAATGGGAGTGTCAGAGAAGTGCGATTGGCACAGGACAGAGCGGAGTTTAGGGCTGTTGTACATAGGGTCGGTATGAGTCACATGCGACTTGACGGCACATAACAACAACAACAACAACCTTCAACAATCACCCAGACATCTTTGTTAGTATCAAGCATTCCTGGCTCGTCGTTCTGCTATACCTATACATAACAATAAAATATTGTCCAGTCCTGTGCATTGCCACCATCTTTGTTTGAGCCTATTCTATGATGTCCTCACCAGAGCCACATGAATGGCTCTGCTTCTTCCTCTTGTCCTTTGTGTCCTTGTTCTCTTTCTTGCTCCCTTTTCTCCATTCACATTGGTCTTCTTTCAGTCTCCCAAACACACCAAAATCTATTCTATTTTATGGAAAATCGGTATTCTTGCCTCCTTCTCGAACATTCCTCCTCTTTACTCTTATAAAATAAAACACATGGTCAGAGGTAGTTCACTCAGCACCATGTTCTCGAGATTTTCCCACAATGTATAATATTTTATTGTTGCTCCTTAGTCCTGCATTCCATTGTGTGAATGTTCCATAATTTCTCAATGTATTAGTTTATTGTTGGACATTTGAACTGCTTCCATTGTACAAATCTCCATTCTTGGGTTATATTCCCAGCAGTGCAATAGCTGGGTCATATGAAATTTCTATGTGCAGCTTTTTGAGGAAATGCTAAACTGACTTCCAAAGTTGCTGTACCATTTTACAATCCCACCAGCAGTGCATGAGAGTTCTAATCTCTCCACATCCTCTCCAACATTTACTGCTAACTGTGTTGGTGAACTTGACTACTGCTACTAGAGTGAGATAGTATTTCATTGTGTATCTCTTATCGTGTATCACTTATTGCTAGATACTTTGAACATTTCTTCATGTGTCTGTTGGCTCTCCAAATGTCTTCCTTTCTGAAAAGTCTGATAAGGACAAATACTGCATAAGATCATTGTTGTAAAAATAGAAGGATAACTAGTAAGATGTAGATAAAAGTCTAAAAGGTCAGGGGGATAAAGGGTGGGGAGGGGAAGAAATGGCAAGGATAATAGAGTCTGATGAGCCGGTGGGAAGGGGGTGAAGAAGTTAGGAAAGATCCAATGAGGACCTGGAAAGACAAGGTAATAGTAGTCATAGATCAATGGTGATTAATTTTATAAAAGCAATGTACATGAGTGATAGTTTTGAAACACATTGTTAATGTAGAAATGTGTGGAATGCTATGCACGTGAATGACATACAACACATACAGATTTTGCGTGCAAAATTTTTTTTAAAAAGAACAACACAAAAAGACATGGTTCAAACAACTACGTGCATTTTTTTAAGTGACTCAGCCAATGACACTGAAACTCATCTTGTGATTTATAACTACTGTTGCCTTCCAATTCATATTAATAATTGCACATTTTTTATTACTCAAATTCCTTCTCTCTTTCTGATTCATTTTTCCCAGACTATTGTCTGGTACTGTCTACAAAGCCAAAATGTGAATGATTTGTAATCAGAAGGCAAATCTTTTTATGAGGGTGGGTGGAGGTCTCATCTTCCTTGAAGTGGCTGAGACTCTCTCGCCAGTATAATATGCCTTGCATTAATAGACCTCACCTGAAGTGTAACTCTTTTAAACCATATATCTGAGGGCTGTCACTCTTTGTCCCCTGTAACCTACTTCTGGCTCTCTTTATTTCTGCAGCTATTCATTCCTAGTGGAAGAAAAAGTGAATTGTTTTATTTCTCTCATTTGATTTTCCAGGTGCTCTAAGGCCAACCTTAGAAGTACCCAAACAGAAGAAGAAATTGAGTGTTGTTGTAAGTTGATTGATTGTGTTGTCTTTTATTTGGCTTTTGAGGTTTTTTTTTAAAAAGCCTGCGATGACTGTGGTCCATTGGAAGGACTGAAATCTCTCTTTTTTTCTATAACTTTTGCATTAGCAACTTAATGCTTCTTCCTATATTCCACAGTAGTGCACCACGTGATACAGCATGCAAATACATGCATACAAGTGTGTGCACGCACGTTTACCCACCCCCCCCCACACACACACACACCCTTGCATGTGTGCAGAGCGAATGTGGTTGAAGGGTTTCAGTGAGTGGCAATAAATCTCTGTGCATCTAAATGCAGTGAGGATGCCTAGAAGGGATCAAACAAGTACTTAATTCTTGATTATTATTCCAAAACTTAAAGAATTTTACTTGTCTTAATAATTTTTCCATCTGCAGGATGTTCATTGTTTTATAGACTGCAATCCTTCTAATTCATGGAAAGTAATATTTTTAAAAAATAGCCCTGTTACTACTACAAATTGTTGGGTGCTGTCGAGTTGACTCCAAATCACAATACTCCACATGACAGAATAGAAGAACTATGCCTTAGGAGTGTTTTTTTGGATATAATCTTTATAAAAGCAGACTGCCAGATCTTTTAAACTGCCAGTCTCTCAGTTAGCAGCCTGACACTTACCTATCACATCAACACTTCCTACCTATCCCTTGCAAAAAACATACAAAACACTCAAGCATAAAGTCGGGCGAGTAACACAACTTTCTATAGACTGCACAAAAGGTTATATATTGTGTAATTGTTGTTCTTGTTGTTAGCCACCAAATCAGAACCAACCCATAGCTACCCTCCAGAGGGTTTTCAGATGCAGATAATCATGCAGGAGATTGTCCATCCCTTTCCCACGGAGCATCTGGTGGATTTGAACCTCATACCTTTGGGATTGCAGTGCAGCTCTTGTCACTAGGCCACCAGAGCTTCCTGCTGGGACTCCTTAGTAGTAGCAATAATAGTAATGATAATAATAGCAATAACTAGTGTATTTAACTTTTTATTATGTGCCAATAACTAAGTTAAGTGCTAACCAGCATGAGATGGTTTTCAGTGTGATTGGCCACATCTCCTCAATTCACATGAATTGAATAATTTAATTTTAAAAATAATCCTATGAGACAGATATTGTCATTTTCTATATCATAAAACTAAATCTTATTTGTTGTTGCTGTTGTTGTTAGGTGCCATCGAGTCAAGTACAACTCATAGTGACCCTATGAGAAAAAGATCTGAACCCTGTTTTATCTTGTGTCATCTTTGTACTTCCTGCTATGTTTGTTGTTGTTGTTTAATGCCGTTGAGTTGTAGACGACTCATAGCAACCCTATGAACGAAAGCCTGAACACGGTTCGTTTTTTGGAAGTGGATGCCGCTCCTGCTTCCAGGCTTGATTTAGTCGGGAAGCTCCAGCCAACACTGTCCACCATGGGTGCCCATTACCACGATTGGCACTTTACTGTCACAGGCTTCAGCATCACAGCAACCACAAGTAACCTCTGTACAGCATCGCACAGACCAGTGCTATACCACCTAGAAGAATGTTTGACAGGAAGACAATTTGAACCTGGCCGAGGGCCACAGACGACAATCACCCACCTTCGGCTTGGTAGCACAGCTTCCTTCCACTAGGCCAATGTAGCTCTCTCTTGGTCGTCGTCATTGTTATTGTTGTTTAATGCCGTCGAGTCGTAGATGACTCATAGCGACCCTATGAACGAACAGCCTGAACACTGTTCGTACATAGAGTTTCCAGAGGCAAGCCATTTTGGAAGTGGATGCCGCTCCTGCTTCCAGGCACTTCCTGCTATATTAGAGCCAATTTCAGCAGTTACCATGTCAACTGACCTGGTCAAAGGTCTTCCTTTCCTTCACTGACCCTCCATCCTTTCCAACATCATGTCCTTCTCCAAGGAACAACCCCTCCTTGCAACACACCTAAAGTGTGTGAGGCAAAGCCTCATCATTCTTGCTTGCCTCTGCAGAGCACTCCAGTTGTACGCTCTCCAAGACATACTTATTTGTTCTTTCAGTTGTCCATGGGATGTTCAATGCTCTTCTCCAACATCACAAGCCAAAGATGTCAATTCTTCGGTCATCACTATTTGTAGTTTAGCACTCAGTTGCATAGCAAGTGATCGGAAAGACCATCATGGCCTTAATCACACACACAAAACTAAGCCGTAGCTATAGTAAATAACACGTGTATGTTTCTGATAGCTATAAAGGAGCTTTATTTTGGTTTTTAAAATTTATTCCAATCATCTGAGTCTCACATTCATATTCTAAAATAAATCTTGATGTTGTCTCAGTATGCAAGCTACATGGAGAGGGGGGAAAAAAAATCACCAATTCAGAAACTCTGGAACTATTTTACCCATTAAATGCAATTCCAGCAGGCTCTTCCTCCTCATTGCAATATTATTGTTGCTGTTTGTTGTTTCAAAGTCAGCTCAGACTCCTGGTGACCTTTTGTGTGACTGAGGAAATTTCACCTCATCTGAAGCCATCTTTATAATCATTGGTCTTGAATCTTCTGCTGTCGTTTTCATACCCCTTCCACCCTAGGGACTTGTTTTTCAGCATTGTATCAGGTAATAGTCTATTTCAACCCACAGTTTTCTCTTCAGAAGTAAATTACAGACCTTTCTACACGTTCTTCCATCTTAGTCTGGAAGCTTCACTATGGCCTGCCTATCATAGGTGCCCTTGTTGGTATTTAAAATACTCATGGCATAACTAACAGTATCACTGCAACACATCAGCTACCACAGTATGACAAGTAAATAGATACATAGTGAGCTCTGGTGGTCCAGTCTATAGTAAATTGTCCTGTTAACTCAGATGGGAAAATGTGGCATTGGAGCATGTTGTTATACGGCATCAAGTTGGAACCAACTCATAGCTGACCCTCCAGTGGATTTTCAGAGGCAGTAAATTGCATAGGAAGAGACTCGCCATCTTTCTCTCATGATGCAGCTGGTGGATTCAAAGCTCATACCTTTGGGGTTGCAATGCAGCTTTTTGCCACTAAGTCACCAGAGCTCCTCCATTAGGGTAGACTGGAGTATTTACCCTAAATTCCTTTCTCATGATGCAACCACTATGGAAGGCTGTATGGCGCTTTCTCAAAAAGTTGCAAATAGAAATATCATTTGACCCAGCAATTTCACTACTGGGAATATACACTAAAGAAATCATAACTGCCACCCAAGCAGAGATATACATACCCATGTTTATTGCAGCTTTGTTCACAATAGCAAAGAGCTGGAAACAACCCAAGTGCCCGTCAACAAACAAATGGATAGAGAAGCTCTGGTATATTCACACAATGGAATACTATGCAGCATTGAAAAACAAGGAACTCATGAAATATTATGCAAAATGGATGACCCTGGAGGACATTATGTTAAATGAAATATCTCAGTCATAAAAGGACAAATATTGCATAGGGCCACTGTTATAAAAAGGGACTGGCATAGGGGTTGTGGGAGGACAGAAAAGGAGGGGAGGAATGGTGTATATTGCATTGAAACAGATGATGGAGAGAACTGTTTAAAAGGAACATATCAGTGGGTATTCTTGTCATTACAGAAGTCCAGAGTAAAGGCTGCATAGTAGAGTGGACTTGGGGGAGTAGGGATTACATAACAATTAAAGAGTTTTTATTTTTCTTTTCAAAGAGAAGAGTGAATTGGGGGAGAGGGGGTGGGTAGGGAGAAAAGTGCAACAATGAATAATTGGAAACCCTAAGTCTCTGTGAACTTTCATTAAAATTAATAAGAAAAAAATCCTTTTCTCATCCTATTATACTTCAGCCTCTACCTGTGGAATAACTGGTAAGTGATACAGCCTTATAATGAAGTTCTACAGCTAATCCTTTATAGCTCATTGGCTGGTGTCCAAGAGGAACATTTGATATTAAATTCCAATCTAAATTTAAAATCTTTTTAGTAAGAACTTGGTATTTTTGTGGTATATGAGAGTATTTCTCCTCCTACTTACAATAATGAGAAAAACTTCTATGGAGATATTGCTACTCAGAACTAAGGGAAAGCAAAGCCACTCCTGATGGATCAGAGAGGAGTAGCCTGAGAGCCCGCCATTCTGAAAGTGCCTCCTGGGATCCTCTCTTAGAAAACAGCACTCATAATGGTCTGTACAGCCTCAAAGGCCAGGGTTGAAATCATTTATGTTTGATGTCCATATAACAGGTAACATGGAATTCAGCTCTAAATAGGGAAACGCAGGCATACAGTCCTTTAGGGGAGAGCAGTGCGACAATTCAGGCACAGGATCAACACTAATGTGGCCCGACACGTGTGCAATCAACTGCAAGAATCACAGCAGGTGTGGGACTCGGGGCAGCCTCTTGGAAAATGTGACAAATCGTCCAGCCACCCACCCTGGGACATACCTGTGTGCCCCAGCGTGCGATTCTGACTAGTAAGTATATTAATTACATCCAAGTTTGGCAGTAACTTTTAGGGTTTGGGTGGCAGAATTTCCTGAGCTCTGTGTGAGGAGGTGTGAGAAAAAGTGGGGGTTTTCTCACATGTGGTCCAAAGACCCCCTCCAGAAACCACCCTCTGCCTGCAGTCATACTTTAAAATCGTCCACAGATGGAGTGAGAAACAAAATCTGCAATACTACAGTAGCCTCTCCCTCGAGTAACCTTCCAAAGTTGTGCTCCCCCCTCTAGTATTGCTGGCACTCTGGAATCTCATCATTTTTACTGTGCAGTTTTATCTCGTTTCCCCTGGAGGAACCCTCTGCCCCAATTAAGTGCATTTCTTCACTGCCTGCTGTATACAACATCTCCACTCTGACCCTCGGGATTTTGGCTATTCTCTCTCCCAGCCGGAAGACTCTGTACTCTCCCCAAAGACTTACCCACAGCAGTCCCTGAAGTTTGCTCAGTACAGAAAAGTGGGTTAGTTGTCGGTCCCTCTCATCCTCTCCACCTCTTTTCAGTGCTGGTGGATGAAAGTTGGGCTGCAGGAGGGGACTACGTGAGACAGGAAGAGCTTGTTCTGTGGATGGTCCATGAGGGACCAAGGAGTATAAGAATCTCTACTTTCTGCCCAGTGAGTTTGGAATAAAGCCCTCCGTGTCTTCAGTCTGAGCATGGCACTCTGTTCCTGAGGAAAAGCAAGAGCAGGAGAAAGAAGTGAGTCCCTAGTACTTCATCTGAGAATATTCTATGCAAATTAAAGGGTAAAATCAGGGAAATGGTTTGTTTCTGAGATTTCCTGGAAAATAGAATTTTCCATATTTTTCTGGCAACACATTTTCATAATTTGCTCTGGAATGATCTGTACCTATAGGAACTGACCTTTCTTTGGATTTTAAGAACCCGTAAAGAGTATCAGAGGATAGTGTCTTTCTTTCTCTTGCACAGCATCTGGTGGACCTGAACCATCTACTTCTGGATTGGAAACACAACTCCTTATCCAGTAGATCACCAGAGTTCACTATACAACAATAACAGGGTTGCCAGCCAGCAAGATAATTTTCTTCCTTTTTCATAACCATTTCAACATGGTAGGTCATAAGCACAGAATTTTAGTTACTCCAGCCTTTTTTTACTCATTCCTAAGTGTATACTTTCTGAGTGTTTATTAATAGTGTTATTTCACACCATTAAGTTGCTTGAGACTCACAGCGACCTTAGGTACAATAGCTCTGAATCCTATCCCATCCTGAACCAATCTCACTGTCTCTGACACACTTAACACCATTACCCCAGTTACTGTGCCAATCCATCTCATCTGGGGTCTTCCTCTCCTGTGCTGTCCCTCTACCTTTCCAAGCATAATGTCCTCCAAGGACTGGCTCCCCCTGGCCATGTACCCAAAGTATGTGAGATAGAGCCATAAAATCCTTGCCTCCAAGGAGAAGCCTGGTTTCAACCTCTCCAAGACAGATCTGTTTGTTCTCTTAGCAGTCCATGGTATGTTCAATACTCTTCTCTAGCAACACAACTCAAAGATAACAGTTTTTCTTCTATTAGCCTTATCTATTGTCCAGCTCTTAGATGCATAGCAAGTAATTGCTAAGACCATTACTTGGATAAGGTGCACCTTAGTCTCTAGACTTACATCATTGCTCCTCTATACTCTAGAGAGGTTCTTGACAGCAGATTTTCCCAATACAATTCATCTTTTGATTTCCTGGCTGTTGGGGCCCAGATTGTGGAACCAAGCAAGCTGTTAACAATTTCAATCTCTTCACCCTTATCATGATGCTGCCAGTGGTGAGAGTCTTTGTTTTCTCACTTTATAACCTCTGAAGTGTTAATTCTTTTCTATCAGCAGGGAAGCATGGGCCCCCTTAGTAGACTTAGAAGAGGTCCTGATGCTGCTTAGCATTAGCTGCACGAGTAGTGAGGTAGGGATAGGTGACACCAAAGAACTTCCACTGAGATCATAAGGGAAAATATTTAATTAACCAACCTCCATGTAATTCACACAGCTTCCAGCCACCAGGGCACAGTACCCCCAACACTCTTCATTTTCTCCTCAGCTTTGCTGCTGAAGAATTTGGCCTTCACAATGACTGCTTGCTTTGGGAGCTTTACCTTCTCGAAACCACTGTAGTAACCTGATGGAACAGCATCAATGATTGGAGCAGCTCCAGTTCCAGTCTTGGTTTTTTGCATTATTTACCCTTGTCTACTCACTGACCAAGGTCCATAACTTGTCAAGGCTGACAGTTGGGCAGAAGCTCTGATTCTTCTTCAAGTAGTAATATCGCATACCATCCTTTCCAAAATAACCTGGTGGGAATTTGTCAAAGTTCATCCTGTGGTGATGAAAGCCATCAGCGTTTCCTCACCCCCAGGGTGCCTGATGCAGCTATGGCCCTGACTTGTGTGACCCCTAAGTTCTGGGTCTTCCTCAGCCTTGATGACATTTCAGTTGCCTTTACGGAGGGGGGGAAATGTAAATCTGTTTTCTGGATGTTGAGCTCCTTGATCTTCTGCAGCAAATGCCTCAGATCCTCCTCAGTTTCAGCAAGCAAGACTGTGTCATCTGCATAATGCAGGTTGTTGAGGAGACTTCCTCCAAGACTAATGCCACATTTCTCCTCATCAAATGCAGCCTTTCGAATGATCTGTCCCTCACATAAATTGAAAAGGTATGGAGATAGGATGCATCCCTAATGTACACCTTTTTTAAAAAAACTATGCAGTGTTTCCTTGCTCTGTTCTGACTACTGCTTCCTCATGTTTCATATAAGCACAATGAAGTGTTCTAGGATTCCCATTCATCCCAAGATCAGCCCCAATTTATTGTGATCCACACAGCCAAATGTTTTTGCATAGTCAATGAAACACATATAGACATTCCTCTGGTACCTTCTGCTCTCCACTAAGATCCATCTAATATTAGCTATAATATCCCTAGTGTCATTGTCTCTTCTAAACCCCACTTGTGCATCTAGCAATGCTTTGTTGATTACTGCTCTAATGCTCTGTTTCGTTTTGTTTTTTTAAATAATCTTCAGTAGGGTCTTGCCTGCGTGTGATATTGTTTGATAATTTTCACAATCTGTCACATCACCTTTATTTAGAATGGGAATAAATACAGTTCTCATCCAGTGAGTTGGCCAGGTAGTTGTCCTCCAGAATTCTTGGCACAGCCTGGTCACCACTTTCAGGGCAGCATCTGTTTGTTGAAATATGTCAGTTGGTATTCCACCAATTCCTTAGAGCTTCGCTTTTTTACCAATTCCTTCAGAGAAGCTTAAACTTCCTCCTCATCACATTTTTTCCTTGAATAAAATTTACTTTATTTTTCTCTTTCCTTGGGTATATACTTTCTCTCTCAAATGAGTTTCTAAGTACCTTGAGAGCAGAGACTAGGTCATTGAAATATTTTGTACCTCACAACCTATAACTTAAGGATGTGATAATGGACATAATTACATGATCTCTAATAAGATGCCGTTTCTCACCTGGGTGGATTTTCATTATTTTTGCAGGAGATTTTGAGGATGTTCTGTCTTACAGTTGAAGCTGTATGATATGCACATAAACTTAACTGTAAGAGGCCTCGGATGTAGAGAACCCACCTGAAGGAGGACACTTTCTAGCACAGTGGAGGAGGGAGAGCAGTGAAGCTTGGAGCCAGGCTGCTGGGTTCAACTCCAAGGGTCACCATATACTAGTGAGGTGGTGCTGGGTGAATGTATTCAGCCTTCAGTATCTCTACTTGTATGTAAAATTGGGACAAAAATAAGACCATCATCTTCATATGAAGGTTGTCAGAATTTAGTGGAATGAATATCTGTAGAACATTTAGAACAGTGAGTGGCCAATAAATAACATGCGATGTGACTATTATTCTTGAGGGACTGAAATTGGATTTCAGTGAGAGGCCTCTGTAAGATGCAAGACTGGTGACACAGAAAACAACAATTGATTCTGTGTAAAAGGTGCACAGCCAAACACTCAGAACTACAGGTCTTGGTTCTCATGCTGGGAAGCTGTCTGTGAACTCCCTCCAGAAAGCAGAGCAAGCAGGATTTACTTAATTAAGCCCACCTGGGAAGGCCAGCTAGTGATCAAAATAATAGCTATTGAAATGAATGTAAGAAACAACTTTATGACTGATTAAATATATATCCATAAATTCAATGATGTTCTTCCCTCCAAATGAGAAGCCCAATCTCCCGCCCTCTGAGTTTGGGCTGGACTTAGGATGTCATGTCTCATGAAGGAACAAAAGCAGAAGTGACAGTGTACAACTTCAGAAACTCAACCATAAAAGACACGGGGACTTGCTCCTTGCTCTCTTGGATCACTCCTTGAGGGGAGAAGACCGTGTGCAGAGGAAATGAGGTCCTCAGCCAAGAACCAGGTGAAAGTGGATCCACCAGCTCCAGTCAAGCCATCAGTTAACTGCTGACACTCTCACTGCACCCTCATGAGAACCTCTGAGCCAGAAAAAGACATAAGGCACTCTCAAATTCTAATCCTTCCAAACTGTGAGGTCATAAATGTTTAATCAAATCATTAAGTTACACAGTAATAGATACCTAGTGTTAAGGAGTTATGCTGCCAACCCAAAAGGCATGCAGTTAGAATCCACCAGCTGCCCCATGGGAGAAATTAGGCAATTTCCTCTTGTGCAGTTTACAGCCTCTGAAAACTCACTAGAGGGTCAGCTCTCAGTATGGTCTGACTCCAGGGCAAGTAACAAGAGTACAATACATTCCTCTAATACAAGATTTTTCTACTCATAACACATGAAACAACCAGCTTTATTCTTGATGATCAACCACCATTAACTCATACTTGACCCTTCATCAGGTTTCTGAGGCTATACATCTTTTCAGGACCAAGTTGTCCTTTTTTCCCTGACAAGTGCCAGTGGATTCGAACCACAGACCTTTCAGCTTGTAGTCCAACACATAACCCACTATACCACCAGGATACCTTTATTCTTCACCAGTATCACTTTGCTTTTCAACATAGGGCCATTGTTCAGTGGGCATGAATCCTTTTTGGATTATAGAAATATTTTCCATTGTATACATTCAGAGAACTGGGGTCCATTTTTCAAGTTCTCTTTGTAGCGCCTTTTGCAAACACGGAAAGCAGCTTTTGGAATGTGTTGGTGTGCTAAGCCCTGTTTCTAGAGTTAGCCTGTAGACTCTTAGAGTTTGCTTTGAGGATCCTATCTTTGCCATTTTCTAGGTTTTTATCAAGGATATCAGGGAATTTTCCTGACTTATTTTTAAATGATTGTCAAAACTAATAGGACCTGTCTAAGACACTGTGACAGCATTTCACACACATGTACAAATGCACATAAACTGCTTCACGGAGAACTCAAGTCCACTCATTCTGCATTAGTTAATTACTAATAAAGAGTTAATTAATAATTAGTATGTCAGACACTAATCTTTGCAAAGAAGAAAAGGCAGAGACCCTGGCCCCGGGCACCTACAGGATAATCAATATAATACAGTTGCGTAAAAACTGTTACAAAGCAGGCAAGATTTAGCTTTGTGAGTTTCTTAGAAGGACCTGATGAGAAGGCAGCATTTTTAAAGAAAAATTTTTGTGCTGAGACTGGCTTATAACTTTTGAAAATTATATTTTTTAAACCACTTCTTTCTTTACTTTTTCTTTTTCACTGTGATTTGAAGCCATTTCAGGACCCCTATCTTACTATCATTGTCTGAAAGTTGACAATGAATAAGCATGTCAGGAGAATAATTGATGTCTTTAATTGTGGTTTTGGAACAAAGCACTGAATATCCCATGGACTGCCAAAAGAACCTACAGATACATCTTGCAGAAAGTGTAGCCAAGGTGCTCCTTGAAGGCAAGGATAGTGAAGCGACATCCCACATATTTGGGGCATGTTGTTAAGAGAGAGGAGTCCTTGGGAAAAGCAGCCACGCTTGGAAAGGTGCAGGGTCAACAGAAGACAGGAATAACCTCAATAAGATGGATGACACCTTGACTATGTCAATAGATGATCAGGATGACAGGATAGAATAGGGTCTAGATCCATGGTTCATGGGGTTGCTATGAGTCATCATGGACTCGACGACACCTAACAGCAGGAATTCTTGTCTTGCATGGAAACTCAGAAGAAAAAGGAGCCTAATGTTTTTAATTTTCAGTATTACACAATTCCTACTAAAATGTTTGGCTGCATTAAAAGCAACAAATAACAATCGTAATCTAGGAGAACAAACACGTTTGTCCTAGAGAGGGTGAATCCAGGCTGCTCCTTGGAGGCAAGGATTTTGAAGTTTTATCTGACATACTTAGGACTTGTTGCAAGGCAGGATCAGTCCTTGGAGAAGGACGTCATGCTTGGGAGGGTGGAGGGACAGTGCAGGAGAGGAAGATCCTCTATGAAGTGGATTGACCCCGTCACTGGGATAATGGGGGTAGGCGTGTCAGAGACAATAAGATTGGCAAGGGATAGAGCAGAGTTTAGAGCTTTTGTACATTCGGTTGCTATGAGTCACAAGCAACTTGACGACATGTAACAACATAACAACAACAACAATCTGGAACATCAGCATTCACCTTTCACCTAGTTCCTCTGACAGGCTGGAATAGACTACCCCATGCCAGGTTAGAGTCACGACAAATATTTCTTTTTCTTGGCAAGCATTGTTCTTGGTCATTCTGCTGGGTACTCACCACTGGCCGAGCTCAGAGCCCAGCGAAACTCACATAGCAGGTGGAATTACAGCTCACTGAGAGATTTACAGACTATTTATTCACTTGCCAGATTTATTTATCAGGTATGGGATTGAAAGGATTTCCCTACAGGATATGTGGAGATTAGTGTGCAGAGAAAATGCTTTTTCAACAAACGCATACACTAATCAGGTCTTGGTTTTTGTATTCCAGGAGAAGGCAGCTTATTGCCTGAGCTGGCATTTCTGGTAAGAACAGACAAGTGGACAAAGAAAACTGAAGCATGGATACCTACTTGTCACCCTGGAGAACCAACACTATTTTTTTCAAAGGCCCACTATCACAGTTTAATATCCTAAACGTATCCATTTACAGATCTCTGGTCATGTAATCTACAGGAAGTTGCACTGCAAATGTACAGGCAGTGCCTCTTTGGTTGTTAGAATCTACCAGCTTCTCCAGGAAAGAGGGGCTGTCTTCTCTCCTGTGATATACGGCTTTGGAAACCTTAAAGGGTCAGCTATGTATCAGTTGATTCTAACTCTATAATGGCGAAAGAGAGTTCATTTACGATGCAATGAGTCTAGTCTATCTGCACCTAAAACATTTGAATGAGAGGGAAAATTCTTCTATTTAAGGCTTTATTCACCTGGGACCAAGTCACCTAAGAGAATCTTGAGCCCATGCTGGGTCTGCGGAATGTGTTATGTCAGTGTCCTTGAAGGTTACAGGTCCCTTGAAGGGTAAAATAAGAGCAAGGCCTACTCCACTCAAGTGGGTTTCTACATAAATACTTTCATCTACTTTCTCTGTAGTAATGGCATGGTGTCTAAATGAGAAGTGAAAAGTCAGCGCATCATCTGGCTCGGCTGAAGCCAAACCAACATCTGGACATTATGTAATAAGTTACTGGGGTCATTTTTCTCTGCTCGCTCTCTAAGAGAGACTTAATGATTCATCTGCATTTGAAACTCAAAATTGTAGCTATTTCCCACCAGTCCTTTGGTCTAACTGGTCATTATCACTCTTTTCCATTACAAAAATCCAATAGTGACTCTAAGAAGCAGAGCTCTGGGGGCCAAGTCCATAGGAAGCGTGCTGATAACACAAAGACTGTGCCTGTCTGGTGGCTGGGATCCACAGGAGGCTCCAAGGGAGAGAAAGACAGGCAATCTTCTCCTCCTCAGTCTATATCCTCAGAAATCCAGCAGAGGGTCAGCTAGGGATTAGATCAATCTTGACAGCAACGAGGGAGAGAGAAAGAGAACTACTAACAGGAAACTACTAACAGAACTGAAAGCCAGAACCCTCAGATCCCCCATCATTCCCAGCAGAGCCAAAGACAATTATCAACATACTGGAGGCCCATATGCCTGGTGGTCTACACATTCACTCCACACCACAGCTTGGTTTTACATACAGACAGATAAGGCCAATAATTCGGGGGACTTCTTTTATTTAGTTCTATTGTGGCTGACTCTGAGAAGAATGGGAATCCCAGAACATTTAATCGTGCTAATACGAAACCTATTACTTGGACCAAGAGGCAGTAGTCAGAACAGAGCAGGGCAACACAGCATGGTTCAAAATTGGGAAGGGTGTACGCCAGGGATGTGTCCTGTCTCCATACCTTTTCAACCTGTATGCAGAGCAGATTATCCGAGAGGCTGGGCTCTATGAGGAGAAGCTTGGCGTTAGGATTGGTGGACGATTTATCAACAATCTGCATTATGCAGATGACACAACCCTGCTCTCTGAAACGGAGGAGGACCTCATGCACTTACTGCAGAGGGTCAAGGACTGCAGCCTTCAATATGGACTGAGGCTCAATGTCCAGAAGACAAAAATTCTCACCACTGGACCAATCGGTAGCATCAGGATGGATGGTGAAGAGATTGAGATTGTTCACAGCTTCAGTTTGCTCGGTTCCACGGTCGACACTCTTGGCACCAGTAGCCAGGAAATCAAAAAACGTATTGCAATGGGAAAGTCTGCTGTTAGGGACCTCTCTAAAGTACTCAAGAGCAACGGTGTCTCTCTGGAGACTAAGGTGCGCCTGATACAGGCCATGGTTTTTGCAATCACTTGTTATGCATCAGAGAGTTGGACAATGACTAGGGAGGATAGACGGAGAATTGATGCCTTTGAGCTGTGGTGCTGGAGAAGAGTACTGAATGTACCGTGGACTGCCAAGAAAACAGATTCATCCTGGAGAGGGTTAAACCAGGCTGCTCCTTGGAGGCAAGGATTCTGGGGCTTCGCCTGACATACTTTGAACATGTTGTAAGGAGAAACAGGTCTTTGGAGAGGGACATCATGCTGGGCAGAGTGGAGGGACAGTGCAGGAGGGGAAGACCCTCTATGAGGTGGATTGATTCAGTGACTGGGATAATCGGGATGGATGTGTCAGAGGCAGTGAGGTTGGCGCAGGATAGAGCAGGGTTTAGGGCTGTTGTACATAGGGTCGCTATGAGTCGCAAGTGACTCGACGGCACATAACAACAACAATATGATATTTCAGAGCACCTTGACTGAGAGCAATGACCAGAAAGCACTTACAGGTCACCATTGGGAAACCAACAGATGACAAAGTCACCAAGTGCTCAGTCAAGCAAGAGGCAGGACCATGAGGTGGGCGCTGCCCATTGATCCACACTCCAGATGCTTGGAGTGTGTCCTTGGACATTTCAGTTGTTGGTATACCTCTCTCTGTCCTACCTGATGCTGTTTCCAAACCCTTTGCTTCTTTCTCTCCTGACTCTTAGTTCCTTTTGTAGTTCATTTACTGCCAGACGCATCATGAAAGAAACAAGTAGGTAAACAAATGCAGAAAAGCATCACTATTTAGGCACTGCGACAGGAGCATTTCCCCTTTGAGGAATTTATTGTCTCCACATTATTGCAGACAGACTGAAGTTCTGGGAGTTGAAGTAACTTGACTGCTAAGTAGCTGAATCGGGATCCGAATTCAGATCTGTTTGTAGAAAGGCCCAGCTTTTGAAGGCAATGGACCTGGAGTAAATTTGAAGCCTGACACTTAACAGTTACATTTTGTGTAAGTTGTTAAATATCTGTAAACCTCACTTTCCTCATCTGTAAAATAGAGAGATAAAAACTGTTGTTGTTAGGTGCCTTCAAGTTGATTCCAACCCATAACCAGCACACAAACAATAGTACTTTCCCATGGTTTGTCCAGAGAGAATGTGCCATATAGCAACTGACACAGCACACATTTTCAGTAATTATTAACTATCACTATGATGATGATGTTTAGAGAGCTCTAGGGGGGCTCGTGGTAGAGTTGTGCTGCCAACCCAAAGGCACAAAGTTTAAATCTACCAGCTGCTCCATGGGAGACAGATAAATAATCTCTTCCTATGCAATTTACAGTCTCTAAAACTCTCCTGGAGTGACAGCAATGAATTAGTTCTGACTCGATAGTACATAGTAACGTTACATAGCAACATTATTTCACTAGCTATGCTATAGGACACATAGTGTGTATCCTCCACAAGGGCACTCTTGTCTTTCTCTTTTAGACTTTAAATAAAATACTCTGATTGTCCTGCATTCAACTGAAAACAATAAAAATCCAATGAAGAGTTGCTATAAATAAGAATGTATATTGTTTAATCAATAGGCAGTCTGACAGGAGATAGTCCTAGGCTAGGTTTGGTATCATCAGCGAATCAGCTCGTCTAGGAGTCTTTGTGATTGCTGAATGCCACAGCTCCAGATATCACATCACATAAAAGAGGTACAAAAAGAACTTTTTCCACCTGTTTTTTTCTTTTATCAGAAAGTAAATTATTTCTTAAATACTTCCGTTTTCTTGGTCAATGTTGTTGTTGTTATATGCTGTTGAGTCATAATCAATTCATAGCTGACCCTCTAGCAGATTTTCGGAGGCTATAAATCACACAAGAGAAGACTACCTAAGATTTCTGTGTTTATTTAATACTATAGATTTGCAAACTTTTTTTCTGTAAATAACCAGACATAATCATTTAACCTTTAGAACTGTACAGTTCCTGCCACAATTACTTCAATTCTGCCTGAGTTGGTAAGAAAGTATACTAGGAAAGTAGCCGTAGACAACAGGTTGTAAATGAGTATAATAACTGTGGTCCACCAAAATGTTATTTACCTAAATGGTGGCAACTGGGTTTGACCAAGAACTGCCTTAGAACAAACGTGATTGCCTTTGTCATTAAGTGCATCGATGCTCTGATTAAAATTTAGGCAGGAGTGGCATCCTCTTCAAAAAACGCTCTGGAAACTCTATGAATGTGGAAAAAAAGATAAAGTTTTGTGTTCAAGACTTTCGTTCATAGGGTCACAATGGGTGGTCTACAACTCTACAGCATTTAACCAAAAAACAACAATGAAGAAAAGGGTATGTGCAACAATGAGTGAGTGGAAATCCAAGTCCTTGATAAACTTACAATAAAATCTCAATTTAAAAAAAGAAAGAAAGAAAAGGGTGTGGATTAGAGTTATGTATGTCACATTGACTATGTTTCTCTAACAGTAGACGAAAGAGTCTAAACTGTGAAAGCCCAGTCTAGGATGATCAGGAATTCTGGATTTATACTTACATTGTTGTCTTGTATTATAGAATTACCTCCCAAAAAAGTAATACTAACACAAAGATACTCAAAGAGCACCTTGACATGTTTCCTGCTGTCTAGGCTAGTCCTTCCAAAGCTTTGGAAAAGCCTTTGGACTTCCCAGAAATGCCTAGAGTGTATGTGAGAGGGGACCATGATGAAAATATCAAGCAGGTGGAACTCCCAGGTCCTTCTTGCCACAAATCAATCAGAACTCTTTCACATATTCTATCACTGTATATGGTTTGGGGTTTATTTGGAGGGGATTGAGAAGATTCGAGATCAAAAGCTTTAAGAATTTATTTTGGAGAAAAAGAAATAGAAACCCTTTTCCTAGCAGATACAGATCCAATCCTCCCATAAAGCATCCTTTTCTAATTATATTTCCCATGATTCCATGAGACAGTCCATTCAAGTAATCTAAGTATTACTTATGTTATCTTAACCACTGTACCATTCCCTCAGCCTTGTACTTTAGATCATCTGCACCTGCACAGTGGTGCTTCCCACTTAATGCTGCCCTGACAGGCACTCTGCCCAGGATACAGGGCTTTTTGTTAGTCTAAAGAAAGAGTCGTTGTTCGTAGAGTTGCTATGAGTCATAGTAGACTCGCCAGTGTATAATAACAACAACAAGGGCAATTCATCCAGTTATATATTTCAGAGAACATAAAGAAATAAAGACACAGATACTTTATTCAAACCATCACAATCTACTTGTAGAGGGGGAAAAAATACATGAAAAGCACAGTTGTGGATGAAGTGATGCAAATGATTAAAAAAACATAGAGAAGGAACACATAATGCCAAATGACTATTAGTCTGCATTCATCCTTGGAATACACGCTTTCTAGTAAGGTTGCTAGTACTCACATTTTGAGAAATTCTTTCCATTTGGAATTACATGTAGATCTAGTTTTTAAATCACCGAAGAAGACTAGTTCCACTTAGTTAAGATGTAACTTTATTATATTCTACCAACAATAGTTTTTGGTAGACTTTTTCTTGGGACCCCAAATGATTTCCAGATAGTTCCAAATATCACATCAGTCTTCAAAAGAAGACTTGTGCACATGAAAGGTAATTAGCACAATGGACCACACTTTCTGAAGGGGAAGCCACAGGAGATGTTCCATCTCTCGTGGGTGATGGTCACTCTGCAGCCAGAACTGCTACTGCTAACGCCCAGCCAAAAGGCCTAGGAAACTTCCTAGAAGAGCCACAGCAACATTCTTAGACAAGAATGGTTTAAGCTAAGTCTTGAAGTCAGGTGACATTTGGTTAATAATGAAGGGAGAGGAAATCTATTGCCATTAAGTTGATTCCAAATCATAACAAGGACAGAAGACACCAGGAGGACAGAGTATAAATGAGACCTGCTCCATCAGGTCTCCAAGGCCGTAATATTGATGGAAGACAACTGACACTTCTTTCTCCCACAGAGCAGCTTGCTAACTGGCTTTCCAGTTATCAGCCAGGCACTTCAACACTGGCTGCCAGGTTTAAGAATGGGGGGAGATAGGAAGAGAGCACTAAACTTGGAAACCTGGATTCAAATCCACGTTACGCCATTTATTAGCTGTGGAATGTGGACTAATTTCTTCATTTCTCTCACCCTCAGTCTATTAATCTAAGACATAGAAATAACAAGACTACTGATCTCCCTAAGGTGGATGTGGCCATTAAATAAGTTAACAGATATAAAACTTTTAGTATAGGGTCTGGTGTACAGTAAGTATAAAGTAAATGTTTTTATCAGCAGTATTAATAAATTCCCATAGCTGAACTGACCAGTTTTCCTTCGATGAGTTTCTTCAAAATTCATTCTGGGATATTTTCTAATTGTCTGACCTGGAAAGCTCTCCTGGCATTTCCTGAAATCATCCTCACTTATCTAAACAAACACATAAAACAGCCTTTAAAAATTAACTGTCCTACTACTACAACTGGACTTTCGGGGTCTTTGGTTTCTTTTCGTAATCTGGAGGTGAGTGTTGGTATGGTGCTCAGAGACCATATATACCTTTGAGAAACAGGGAAAGGTTGTGTGACATATATTGTTCTGATTCTAGGTTTTAGCAGAAATTCCAGCAATCACTCCCACATTCTTTCAATGACCTGTTACCAGTAGATGAATGCCAGGTTGCTGAAGACTAGGAGCCTTATAGGAAATATGCCTGAAGTGTAGGAGAGGTAGTTCAACAGGATCTTTATCACACTTCTTAGTATTCATTTGTCTTACATTGTGTAGCATGGAGTTGGAACTGACCCTTAGGTGACCCTACAATGGGTTTTCAGAGGCTATAAATTGCACAGGAAGAGACTGCCCATAGTTCTCCTGCAAAGCAGCTGGTGGATTCAAACCATGTACCTTTGTGTTGCCAGTACAATTCTTCACCATTAAGCCAACACAGATAATGGTAAACCAAGGAGTGCTTCCCCCCCCCCCGTTTCTATTCATGAGTAAATTACCAAACATCTCAAAACCTCAGGTATAACTCTCCTTTTTCCTTTTCTATCAGGAAGACCCAAATGGCCCTCAGAGTTATATTTTGTTCAAAATGTAAAAGAAGAATGGCAAACATGTGCTTATGTGTGTACAGAGGGGTTATAGCTATAACTCACAGTGTTCCTATAATCAACAGATCTGTACCTTGCCCTATGTGCACCACCCTTATCTGATATGCTTAAGCTCATTGTTACAGTCTCTGTGTCAATCCATCTTGTTGAGTGTCTTTCTCTATTTCTCTGATCTTCCACCTTTTCCCAGCATGATGACCTTTTCCAAGGTCTAGGCTGTCCTAACAACATGCGCAAAGTTTGTGAGATGAAGTTTCACCATTCTTGCCTCTAAGTTGCACTTTGTCCAAGACAGACTTGGTTCTTCTTCTGTCAGTCCATGGGATACCCTTCTCCAACACCACAATGCAAATGCATCAATTCTTCTTCTGCCATCCTTATTTATTTGTCCAACTTTTAATAAAGGGATATAACACGAGCTTTGAGCCAATAAGGAGAAAAGTCAACAAATAGAAAAAAAAGAAAATTAAATGAGTGGAGAAAATGTAAGACTATGGGGCGCCTCACATTTTAAATGAGAACAGGGCGCCTGGAGACAGGTCAATTGAGGTGAGCAAACTGTAGCTCCCTGTTCCAAGAATTAAGGGCACCCCAGGACAGCTGCAGGGCAGAGGGCTCTTCATCCTAAGCAGCTCAGGCTTTGGGGACTTGGGTGCAGGATAATACCCTGAGAAGCGGCGGTAATTTAGCTCTGTCACCAACCAAAAGGGAGGGAAGCTCATCTGGAAGCCAAGTAGAGAGACAAAGAATAACTGTTGAAGAGTTTATGTGTCTCTTTTAAAACCATTCTTAAGAGAAGGTCCTGAGAACAAAAAACAATAAAATCATTCTGAGAGAAGCTCTGATACGCTTGCATTCATTGTTGTGGCCCCAAATCCTGAATTTCTGAATTCACAGAACAGAGAGAGATGCCGTAGGGACTCGTAAGCAAAACTCTCCATTGACGAAACCTGAAAAATCTGAGAGCAGAAACCTGAAACATGAGGATTTGGTGCATGTGCTTGAATTAAAACTTTTTGCAAGGTAGAAAGATGCGGGCACTAAACCGCTCCGCCTGGCTCGCACTAGACAAACAGCGCAGCACTGCCACCTTGTGGGCACTGGAAGCAGCACGGCGCCGGCATGGGGCACTATAAGGCGTGCAAGGGACTGGTTCCCCCCTCCCGGGCCGGTGCACGCCCCACGGAGCGCGCGGGCGGGGCCGGATTCGGCGGTGGGAGGGGCTGGGAGTGCTGGCGCCGATCACGTGGGTTAGCAACAGGCAGCAGCCAATGGGAGCACGGAGGCAGGTGGTGCGGCAGTGCCAGGCATCACCCCTACGCCGAGCGCAGGGTACTCCACGCGGAGATCTAGGCGTGGGCGCTCGCCTCAGCTCAGCACTCCTGGCCGCGAACAGGAGGGACGTAGTTGTAGGCTGGGAGCTTCAGTGTTTAAAATAGGACTTTCCAACTCCCACGCTCCAAAGCAGTGACCCAATCCGGGGGAGTGGGCGGTGGCGAGGGCTGGAGGAGGGAGAGAGGGGAGGAGGCTGCCTGGGGGGTAAACCAGTGTGGTTACTGCACCAGCCGCTTGTTTTGCCAAAGCTTTGGGACTGAAACTGCTACTTGGATAGTAAGAGGAGATGGAAACAGAATAATGACGTCCCTGGCAGAGTTAAGTCCGTGTTGGCACTCTTTTCCTACATGTAGCAGGTACGACTTCGCTCCCCAACGTCTGGCGCTGCGTTGAGAAGCTAAGGCAGGAGAAAAGAATTAATGGGCTCCAAACAAATAAGAGTAGTAGTTAATTTTAATGATTTTAAATGGAAAAACCACATCCAAAAGTGTATATTAACTACTTTTGCGGTCATTCCACCACGCTGACACAAGCCAGAACATTCCCAAGACGGAACACAGCACAAAATCAGCGCTGTGTTACAGAGCGTGGGACATGAGGGAGGGACAAGAGCAAGCATGCTTTCCATCAGATGGTGACACTTCTGGTTTTGTGGGCTGGATAGTCATGCATTTCATCCCGAGTGACATACTTTCGTTTTAAAAAAAAAAAAAAATCATGTTCTGGAAGCTTTTTTACTTGTTGTTTGGGTAATTCATCCAGAGTCTTTTTTTCTGTTAACAAATCCAGGGAGCTGATGGTCTCAAAGCCCTACCTGGAGGCACTCTGGAAGATTGTAAACTGTGATACAGTTGTACTTTGTTAATACCGTGTTGTTGTTCAGTGCCGTGGGGGCAGAGCTGACCCTTAGTTGACCGTCTACCAGGTTTTCAGAGGGAGTAAACGGCAGGGAGAAGGTTGTCCATCCTCCCATAGTATGGCTAGTGGATTTGAACAGTGTGTCTTTGGGATTGTAGCGCAGCTTCTTACCACTAAGCCACCAACATTACAAACTGTTACTATTAATAACATTCTGATCCCAAGTCTTACTTGCTTCTATTTGAGTCCATTCAGGGTCAGGCTAACCCAGAAGGCAACTGAGCATTTGTCCAGTGGTTTATGAGGATTATCTTCACTGTGTGTACTTCCCTCTGTCAGGAAGAGGGAGCAGTCAAGTCAGCTGACACAGGGAAACTTACCTGATATGCCTCAATCAGCTTTAAGATGTCCACCAAAAGTTATTTTTCCACCAAAATTTCTATTTCTTCCTTTGTGTGGACTCTGCCAGTTATGCTGTTTCACTCAGTAAACATTGTGCACCTACTATGTGTCAAAAATCAATCTATTGTACTTGATATTTATGTAGATTTGATATAGTACTTGATCATTCAAGGTATTAAACTTGATAGAATATTGACGATGTCAAGAAGATGTTTATTTTATTTGATTTAACAAATACTTATTTAGCTCTAAGAGCTCTGGTGGCCTAGTGGGAAAGAGGTGCACAGGTGATCCAAAGATAATGTGATTCAAATTCACCAGCTGCTCCACAGAAAGAAAAATAGGCAGTCTCCTCCTGTTAACTGTCTATGAAAACCCACTGGAGGGTTAGCCATGACTCAATTCCGAGGGTACGTAACAACACAAGTACTATGAGCCCCTGGGTGGTACAAGAGTTAAGAGCTTGCCTAAGGTTATTAAGTTATGTACCTCTTAATTTTATAGATTTGGATAGGTCAGAAAGATTCCCTGACTTAATCAAGGCCACAGAGCTAGTTAAACACAGGGCCCAGTGTAAGAACTCATGTCTTCTAACCAAAATATTGGTAGTTCAAATCTACCCAAAGGTGACCCACACCTACTTCTAAAAACTCAGATACTAAAAAACCTATGGAGCTCCAAAACACTGATTTTGATTCATTAAGTGCCAGGCTCTGTGTAGGTTCTTGGAATATAGCATTGCAGCAAGGACTTTAAAGAGTGAAGTGGAAATGTGAAGGGAAATGAGACTGGACTGGTCCATTTTTATAGTCCAGACATAAGTCACATCCCACACTGTTGATTAAACAATCTTTCATCTTCTGCTCCCTTAAATGCTTCCCTTTAGATCCTTGATCCTTTCTGGGGAGATTTTTTATTACAGTGCAATAACATCTCACCCCCACCCCCACCCCAACACACACACACACACACACACACACACACACACACACAATTTCGTTTCCAGTAAGACTTTCTAATTAATGTGACATGAAGGGAAAAATAATGGGCTGGGGATGAAAATATGCACATCTATTTTCAGCCCAGGGTTTGCCTCTCCTCTAAGTCTATAACTTGATACGATTCTACTAGATTCTGAGTCTTGGTTCCCTTATCTGTAGCCCAGAATAAAGATTTATACTTTGCTACTCCACAGGGACTGGTTTCAAGGTCTCTTGAAAGTTTAATGAAGATTTAAAGTTTACAAATATTCTTTAGATGTGTATTCCTCCTTTATACAAAATATAAACCCATTCTCAAGAATATCTAACCTAAATCTAACTATATAAAGCACACAAAGCACATTGCTCTAAGCCCAGAAAGAGGGCTCTGAGTCCTATGTATTCATCGCTCCCTGTCTTTTGAAAACCCTTGAGGCATCTCCAAGGAACCCTTGGAGTTCACTGAATACAGTTTAAAGGAAAAGTTCTAAAATCATATAAATCAAAGTTTTATAACACTCTATTTATATGACTACATTTAAACTCTAACTAAATGACAGGCAGGTTAAGCACCAGGCAGAGAGGAGAAGACATGAGTTCTTACACTGGGCCCTGTGTTTAACTAGCTCTGTGGCCTTGATTAGTCAGGGAATCTTTCTGACCTATCCAAATCTATGAATTAAGAGGTGCATAACTTAATAACCTTAGGCATACACACGACTATTTCTAGACTCCATTCCCAAGTCAATTTTCTTAAATAATTCTACTCTACAGAGAACAGAGGTCAGATATTTTGTTCATAGAGTCGCTATGAGTCATATTTGACTTTACGATACTTAACCACTGTGAGGTGAGATTAGTGTTGTTATGTTTGGAGGAACATTCTTCTACTTTATGCATCACTCTGTCAGTTTGCTGTATGAAGTAACCTGGATTTGCTGTGATGCTGAAGCTTGTGTCATGAGGGTCAAATACCATAATGGTTTCCCAGTGTGGACTGTGTTTGGCGGAGCTCCCAGTTGTAAAATAGGTTTGGAAACAGGAGTGGCATCCACTTCCTAAACCACATGCCTATGGAAACTCTATGAACATGGAGAAACAGTGATAGTTCTGGAAAGGCATTAGAACTTTTGTTCATAGAGTCGCTGTGAGTCATGCTTGACTCAATGACAATCAGCAACATCAACAACTCCAGACATACTCCTTCACACTCCTTCCCATGTGAATAAATAAACAGGCAAATAAACAGACCAAGCCAATGGTGCTTTATGAACACAAAGGGGGAAAATCATATCCACACGCAAAAAAACCCCCTCATTTCCATCAAGTTGGAACCAACTCATAGCTGACCTTCCAGTGGGTTTTCAGAGGCTGAAATTACATGGAAGATTTCCTGTCTTTACCCACAGAGCTTCTGTTGGAATCAACCCACTTGTATTTAGGTTGGCAGCACAGCTCTTGCCACTAGGCCACTGTTGTTAGGTACCACTGAGTTGAGTACGACCAATGGCAACCTATGAAAAACTGATCTGAACCCTGTCCTATCCTGTGTCATCCTCACACTTCCTGACACACTAGAGCCCATTGCAGCAGATACTGTGTCAATCCATCTGGTTGAGGTTTTTTCTTTCTTTCTCCAACCCTCCATCTTTCCAAGCTTAATGTACCTCTCCAAGGAATAGCCTCTCCTAGCAACATGCTCTAAGTGTGTGAGACGAAGTTTTATTATCTTTGCCTCCAAGGAGCACTCTGGTTGCACTTTCTCCAAGACGTACTTGTTTGTTCTTTTGACAGTTCATGGGATATTCAGTACTCTTCTCCAATAGCACAGTTCAAATGTATCAATTCTTCTCCTGTCTTCTTTATTCATTATCCTGCTCTCAGATGTACAGCAAATGATTGAAAAGACCATGGCTTGAATTGGGTGCACCTTAGTCTTCAAACTGACATCATTTCTCTTAAATGAAGCAATAGAGAGAGACTGACTGCAGACTTTCCCCCTGCAATATCCCTCCTGATCTCCTGACTGTTGGTACCAAGAGTGTTGATTGTGGATCCAAATAAGATGAAATCATTGATAACTTCAGTCTTTTCTCCATCTATTGTGATGTTGACTAATGGTCCAGTGGTAAGACTTTTTGTTTTCTTGATGTTGGGAGGCAATTCATATTGAAGGCTGTATTCTTTGATTGTCTGCAGCAAGTGCTTCAAGTCCTCCTTACTTTCAGCAAACAAGATTGCATCATCTGCATAACACAGTTATTGATGAATATTCCTCCAATCCTGATACCTCATTCTTCTTCATAAAGTCCAGCTTCATGAATAATTTGCTCAGCATACAGACTGAATAGGTGTGGAGAGAGAATACATTCTGACACACTCTTCTTGATTTTAAACCATGAAGTGCTGTTTCTTTCATATGTTCACACAACAGCCTCTTGGTCTAGATATAGGTTTCACGTGAGCACAATTAAGTGTTCTGGGATTCCCTACTTCTCTAAGTTAGCCATAACTGGTTGTGGCTAGGTCACTAGAACTCCCTATGTCTACCACAAAAGGAAATATTGTCCAGTCCTATATCTTCTTCACAACTGCCAGCATGTTTGAGTATACTGTTGTAGCTATTATGCCAGTTCGCTTCACCAAGGGTCTCCCTTGCCCTCACTGCCCTCTGAGACCCTCCTCCAGTGACTGAGTCCTTCTGATTATGGGTCCAAAACAAGTGAGTCAGACACTGTTCTGTGGTGATCTGTAAGGTGTTTGTTGGCTTATTTTCAAAGCGAGCTCTGGTGGTCTAGTGGTAAAAAACTGTGCTGCAATCCCTAAGGTATATGGTTCAAATCCATCAGCTCCTCCCATGCAATTAACTGCCTCTGAAAACTCATGGGACTTGATGATACTCAACAACAACAACTTTTTCAAATGAGGATCATCATACCATTCTTCCTTTTCTTAGTCTAGAAGTTCTGCTGAAATATGTCTACCATGGGTGACCCTGCTAGTGTTTGAAATGCTGATGGCAGAGTTTCTAGTATCAAAGAAAAGTACATGCTACAGTATGGCAAAACTGCAGGTGGTTCAGAGAGAGAGAGAGAGAGACAGAACTGTCCATCTTTCTCCCACAGAGTACCTGGTGGATTTGAATATATAAATCCACCAGAGAGAAAATATCTCTCTCTCTCTCTGAACCACCTGCAGTTTTGCCATACTGTAGCATGTACTTTTCTTTGATACTAGAAATATATATATATACTGAAAAAACTGACTAAATCACTGTGCTGCATAGATTCAAGCCTATGGCATGATTTGACTGAGGTTCTCTAAAAGGCCACCTCTCTGTTGACAGATAGGTATTAAATAGCATGGTAAGTACATTTGTGGTGGCACAAGGAGAAAGTCAAGAAAACGCCAGCATTTTGGATGATAGTTAAAAGAAACCCTCTGCATGCGGTCCCAGGACATGGGATTGGACCAAAGGGAGCGACTCTACAAAGGGTCAAGGGTCGGATCCATTACCTCCAAGTGTGAACATCCTGGGAAAAAGTCACAAGGATGCCCTGGGAGGCCAGTCAATTTTAGGGGTGGACAGAAGAACAACAACACTGGCCATTCCCAGGCTTTGGTTACATGTTGACTTTATGGGTCACTAAGTGTCTGGAGATAGATTGTAAAAAGAAGAGAAAGTGGCCCCAAGTAAGTTTGTGTTGGAAATGGCTGTGACTGATTGCCTTTGGAAGGGAAACATTGACTGCGATAAAGCTGGACAGACTCAGCACTTCTCTGTTAAGGTTCAGCTCAGAAGTAACCCGTGTACCTGAGTGATTGATATAAAGCTGTGCTTGAAAGAAGGAGCAGACAGCTTGTTATTCCAAGTTAGTAAACAATAAGATAGCAATTTGATGCACACTATCTGACATCTTTCCAACTAGTAATCTAGCAATTTCATCTACTGGCAAGTCTTCCAGAGTAATCCACAGTCTTAGCAAGATCATACAGTTTGAGTATGTTGTTGTTGATGATTATCGTCAAGTTGAGCACGACCCTAAGAGCTCATAGTGACCCTATGAGCAAAAGGCCTTAAGCCTTCCTATGATTATTGTCATTTATCAAAGTTCATAGAGTTTCCAGAGGCATGTTGTTTGGAAAGTGGATGCCACTCCTGCTTCCAAACCTGTCTTAAACTGAGAACTCCCCCAAACACTGTCCACCATGGGTAAAAAGGAGTATACCGACTTAAAAAACAACAACAACAAAAACCCAACAACAAAACAGAAAATAAATTTCCATTACTTTGGGAACAGCAAAACCTTCAGAGTAAAAATAGATTAAAATGTCACATATTGAGATTTGTACTCTTTAACTACACTAGATTAGGGAAAAGCAATGTGTTATACTTGAGTTTATTTCTATCCAGCCATCATCTCTAGACTTAACAACCTTCAGCTAGCCAACACTATTTGCTAAGACATACTTGCCTATATTATATTGTAAAACTACCCACCAATAGTTGTATGTAGCACATATGCAACAAGATTGTAGCTGAAAAATTTAAAAAATTACCTGTGATATTTTTTTCCCTCTCTCTCTAGTGGCATTGTGGTAAGGAGCTGTGCTTCCAAATTAAGATAGGTGGTTCAAATCTACTAGCTGCTACACAGAAGAAAAATGGGTAGTCTCCTTCCATGTAATTTACTGCCTCTGAAAATCTGCAGGGGGGGTCAGCTATGATTTGACAACACTTAACAATATTAGATATATATATGACAGAGAGAGAGAGAGAGAGGTTTAAAACATGGGGTAGACAAAAATGGATGGCTTTCAGAGGGCATAAGAACTAATCTTAACAGTCATGATCTATAACTGAGTAGTGGTTAGATAGAACATAACATCACATCCCTGAGCCTCAGTTTGTTCATCTGGAAAACCAGGGAATTCAATTGTATCTTATTCCATACAAAAATGTTTAACTATAATAATTGCTAAAATTTATTGAGGATTTCTGGTTAGTGCAGTGGTTCAGTGCTTGGCTGGCAACCAAAAAGTTAGCAGTTCCAACCCAACTGCCACTCTGAGAGACACTTCTGTAAATTTCTGTAATTTTTTTTTATCTCGGAAATCCTGCAGGACACCACTACTCCGTTCTACAGGGTCATGATGAGTCAGAAACCACTTGGTATCAATGGGCTTGGTTAAGTTTGAGTATTTGTTGAGCTACACACTTCACATTCTCAGTTACTCCTCCTACCAATATTTCGCCATTTCTTAGATGAGAAAGTGGGTTTAGAGAGATCTTGTAACTTAAATCTGATCACAGAGTGAGTGACTAATCTAAAATTTGAGCACAAATATTTACCCACAGCTCTCAAATTTCACTCAACCTTTTAAAATACTGAAGTGCCTTAAAGTTAAGATGGAATCATATTTTTTTACTTGTCGTTCTACTTTTTAAACTTTATGTTATGATCTGAGTAAAAGTGTACAGAGCATTGATTTTTCCAGTCATTCTTTATATGTATCTTGAGAGCATATTTCCCAATTCCAACATATCTTTTGATTTCTTAACTGCTGTTAGCACAGGTGTTAATTGTGAAACCAAGTAAAATGAAATTGTTGATAACGTCAGTCTATTCTCCATCTATCATAATGTTGCCTATTGGTAACTGCAGTCAAGGAATCAAAAGATACATTATATTTGGGAAAATCTACTGTCAGGGGCTTCTTTAAAGTGCTAAATAGCGAAGAATGTCTATCTGTGCTTCATTGTTTATGCAAAGGTGTTTGACTGTGTGGTCCATAACAAACTGTGGCTGACTCTGAGAAGAATGGGAATCCCAGAACACTTGATCGTTCTAATGTGAAACCTATACTTGGACAAAGAGGCAGTTGTCAAAACAGAGCAGGAAAATACTGCATGGTTCAAAATTGGGAAAGGTGTATGCCAGGGATGTGTCCTATCTCCATACCTTTTCAACCTGTATGCAGAACAGATTATCCGAGAGACTGGGCTCTATGAGGAGAAGTGTGGCATCAGGATTGGTGGAAGATCTATTAACAATCTGCGTTTGCAGGTGATACAACCCTGCTTGCTGAAACTGAGAAGGACCTGAAGCACTTGATGCTGAGGGTCAAGGACTGCAGCCTTCAGTATGGATTGAGGCTCAATGTCAAGAAGACAAAGATTCTCACCACTAGACCAACTGGCAGCATCAGGATGGATGGTGAAGAGATTGAGATTGTTAACAACTTTAGCCTGCTTGGCTCCACAGTCAACACTCTTGGCACCAGTAGCCAGGAAATCAAAAAATGTAATGCAATGGGAAAGTCTACCGTTAGGGACCTCTCCAGAGTACTGAAGAGCAATGGTGTCACTCTGGAGACTAAGGTGTGTCTGATACAGGCTATGGTCTTTGCAATCAGTTGTTATGAATCAGAGAGTTGGACAATGACTAGGAAGGATAGAAGGAGAATTGATGTCTTTGAGCTGTAGTGCTGGAGAAGAGTATTGAATGTACCATGGACTGCCAAGAAAACAAACAGATTCATCCTGGAGAGGGTTAAACCAGGCTGATCCTTGGAGGCAAGGATTCTGGGGTTTCATCTGACATACTTTGCACATATTGTAAGAAGGGACAGGTCCTTGGAGAGGGACATCATGCTTGGTAGGGTGGAGGGACAGTGCAAGAGGGAAAGACCCTCTATGAGGTGGATTGATTCAGTGACTGGGGTAATCAGGATGGGTGTGTCAGAGGCAGTATGATTGGCACAGGATAGAGCAGGGTTTAGGGCTGTTGTACATAGGGTCACTATGAGTCGCAAGCAACTCAATGGCACGTAACAACAACAACAAAAAATACTAAGATGTGTCTGGATCCAAGCCATGGTACTTTCACTTGCTTTCCATGCATCTGAAAGTTGGACAATGAATAAGGATTACAGAATTCAAAGTGATGCATTTAAACTGTTGTGTTGGAGAAGAGTCCATTCATGCCATGGACATCATATTTACCAAAGAACATACAAATCTTTCTTGGAAGAAGAGCAACCAGTGTGCTGTTTTAGAAGTAAGAGTGATGAAACTTCATCTTACACACTTTGTGCAGGTTGTTGGGAAAGGCCAGACCCTGGAAAAAGATAGCATGCTGGGAAAGGTAGAGGATCGGCAAAAGAGAGAAGGACCTTCTGTAAGATGTATTGACACAGGGGCGCTCTGGTGGCCTAGTGGCAAAAAGCTGCACTACAATCCCAGAG
>NW_006399851.1:9813587-9815941 GCF_000299155.1 Elephantulus edwardii | reverse complement strand
GTATTCACTTGTCCAGCACCACAACTTAAAGGCATCAATTCTTCTTCTGTTTTCCTTAGTCATTGCCAGCTCTTTGATGGATAGCAAGTAATGGCGAAGATCATGACCTGGATCAGGCGCACCTTAGTGTCTAGACTGACATCATTGCTTCTCAGTGCTCTGGAGAGGTCCCTGACAACAGATTTATCTAATGCAATTCATCTTTTAATTTCCTGACTGTGGGTAGCAAGAGTGTTGATTGTGGAGCCAAGCAAGCTATAACTTAACAACCTCAGTCTCTATTCCATCCATCGTGGTGCTGCCAATTGGCCCAGTTGTGAGAATCTTTGCTTTCAAAGTTAGTATATGTGCTGCCAAAGCAAGCACAAGTCTTTGTTTTCTTGTTGTTGAGCTTCAATCCATATTGAAGACTACAGTCCTTGACCCTCTACAGCAAGTGCTTCAGGTCCTCCTCAGTTCCAGCAAGAAGGGTTGTGTCATCTGCATAATGTAGGTAGTTGATAACTCTTCCTCCACTCCTGATGCCATATCCCTCCTTAAAAAGATCAGTGTCTCAGATAATCTGTGCTTGCATAGTGATTGAAAAAGTATGGAGACAGGACACATCCCTGACACGCTTCCTTCCTGATTTTGAACCATGCAGTGTTTCCCTGCTCTGTTCTGAGGACCTGGTCCAAGTATAGGTTTCACATAAGCACAATTAAGTGTTCTGGGATTCCCATTCTCCTCAAGGTTAGCCACAATTTGTTGTGATCCACAGAGTCAAATATCTTTGCAGAGTCAATGAAACAAAGATAGACATTCCTCTGGTACTTTTTGCTTTCTTCCAGGATCCATCTGACACTGGAAATAATGTCTCTAAGTGCCACAACCTCTTCTAAACCCAGCTTGTATTTCTGGTAGTTCTCTGCCAATGCATGTTGTTTTTGATTGTCATTGAGTCGAGCACGACTCATAGTGATTTTATGAACAAAAGGCCTGAAGCCTTCTGTAACTATCGTCATTTCCACAAGTTCATAGAGTTTACAGAGGCATGTGGCTTAGGAAGTGGATGCTGCTCTTGCTTCCAAACATGTGTTAAACTGGGAGTTCCCCTAAACATGTCCACTGTGAGCAGCCATTATGGCATTTGACCCCCAGCCCCCGCAATGGCACAAGGTTCAGCATCACAGCAAAACCAGATTACCTTAGTACAGCAAATTGACAGAAGAGTGCTGTATGCCTTAGAAGAAAATTCCTCCAGAATATAATAACACTAGGCCCTCGGGCCTAACTGACTTTGTTGTTGTTGTTAAGTGCTTTCAAGTCAAACATGACCATAGCAACCCTATGAACAAAATACCTAAATTCTGTTCTATAACTATCATCATTTCTCTATGTTCAAGTTTGCAGATGCATGTGGTTTAGAAAGTGGATGACACTCCTGCTTCCAAATCTGAGCCTGGGAGCTCCACCAAACACTGTCCACAATGGGTAGCCATTATGGTGTTTGACACAGCTAACCCTAAGGAGGAGCCCAAATAACATTCCCCCCCTCTTCTCCTAGTAAGCATCTGGAACGCAGGAAACTTTGCCGAGAGAACGAACGGCCTGGTGTCTCCAAGCCTGCAATACTAAAAGGAGTGTGAATCCTTGATCTGTCCCCAAAATCTAGGCTAGTGCTAAGCACCGGGATACCACAAACCAGAAGCACCACCGCAGCTTCCTGCCTAACACCCTCCCCTCAGGGGTAAGGAATTGTGCTGCCAACCCAAAGACAGGCAGTTTGAATCCACCAGATGGACTATTTCATAAGGATGTTGTGAAAATAAAATTAAGCAACAAGTATAAAGCATCTAGAAAGGCATCTGGTACCAAGTAAAGGTAATTCTCATTGTCGTTGAGTTGGATCTAGCTCGTATCTGACTTTCATGGTTTTTCAGAAACTGTAAATCCCATAGAAAGAGATTTCCCATGTTCCTCCTGCAGAGCAGCTGGTGGATTCAGACTCCTGAGATAAGTTGAGTTAGCAGCACAATTTCCTAATTAGCCACCAAGCCCAAAGTGTTCAATAGCTGTTAATTATTTATCTCATATAAATGAAACAGACATACTTAAACCTAAATTATAAGCTATTATTATATTAGTACCATCCACAATTTAGATAGTATGAGATTCCATTATCTTCTCACTTCCTAAAATTGGCATATATCACTGCATTTTCCCATAAAATTCCTGTTTCCTAAATTGTAAAAATCTCTTCCAATCATATGCCAGTAAATAGTTTATTTTCCACTCTGAAGTCTTTTCTGTCATCAGGCACAGAGAGTATACATAAGTATTCTCTCTCCTTTCTCCTCTCCTCTCCTCTCCTC
>NW_006399851.1:9804114-9813487 GCF_000299155.1 Elephantulus edwardii | reverse complement strand
TAAAAAGTATCAACACAAGAATGGCTTGAACACATTAGAAACCACAAGGATGGTACAAGAAAGGTTCATTTCTGTGGTTTATAGGGTCACTATGAGTCATAGTCAACTTGATGGCACCAAACAACAATGTATCATGATATTGGTGGTAGTGGTGGTTATTGTTATGTGCCATCGAATCACTTGCTGCTCATAGTGATCTTAATACACAACAGCTCTAAGCCCTGCCCTATTCTGAGTTAATCTCACTGACTCCAACACACCTACTCCCATTACTTCAGTTACTAAATCAAGCCACCTCATCCAAGGTCTTCCTCTCTTGCACTGTCCCTTCACCCTTCCAAGCATATGTCCTTCTCCAAAGACCAGCCCCTTCTGACAACATGCCCAAAGTGTGTGAGACAGAGCTTCAAAATCCTTTCCTCTGAGGAGCAACTTGTTTTCATTCTCTCCAAGACAGACCTGTTTGTTCTCTTAGTAGTCCACGGTATATTCAGTACTCTAGCACCAAAACTCAGGGCATCAATTCTTCCTCTCTCATCCTTTACAGTCCCTACATTGTAACAGCATTCTCCCCACTATGCTCCTTTGTTTATTATTCCCATTTGTACTTCTTCCCTATCCCTTCCTGCCTTCTGAGTTTTATCCCTACTGTTTTACCTTTGGATGGATGATTGTTCAAAGGGATGTGTGTTATTGGTCACCTTATCTCTTGAATAACTGCTGTTGAGTGGCTTCCAACTCAGCACTACCCTCCATCAGGTTTCTGAGACTGTAAATCACAATCAGTAAAGACTGTCCTTCTTTGCCCGGAGGAGCTGGTTCAAACTACTGGAGACATGCAGGCTTTGCCTTAACACAACTCATCATCAGAGCTTCCTTATAAGATCACCTAATAAGCCTGCTATTATCTGGCTCGAAGTTGAATCTCAAAGGTGATTTTAGCTGCAGGCTTGAAGAGTAAATAATAGACTAAATTGTATAATCTAAAACAATGCCAATTTGACTAGGCCATGATTTTCAGTATAATATCATTTTCCCTATATTTAGTACATCTTAGTCTCTATAAAGTTAGTGAGGCAGGCTTAGAGGCAGCTGTGTAATGATGTAGTCATTCCCCATGATTTGATCTGCCAGTTGGTTGTAAGGGGTGGGGTGCAACACAATTCATTTACAGCCCTGATCTGATGAAAGAGAAGTTTCCTTGGGGTGTGGTCAATATCACTTTTTGTCTTACAAGAAATGAAAATAGAGATAAATGAACAGAGAGGGTAACCTCAGTACCACAGGAAAGAAAATCTGGAATGAAATATAGCCTTTGCACCAAGATCTCTCTCCTGAGGTCTTCACCATGGAGGAAGGCCAAAACAGATGGAGATCTTCAGGGAATGCTGGGCTGAGCGATGCTGAAAGAAACAAGGACTCTCCTCTAGAACTAATGGAGAGAATGCTTTCTCCTGCAGCTAGCATCCTGAGTTTAGACTTCTACTATCCTAAACTAGATTACTAGTGGGCTACTATTTAAGGAGTTGGGCTCCCAACTCAAAGGTGGGTGGTTCAAATCCACTAACTGCTCTGCAAGAGGAAAATGGGAAGTTTCCTCCTATGGGATTTACAACCTCTGAAAACCCACTGGAGGGTAAGGGATGAGTCTGTTCTGACCGGATGGCAGTGATTTTAGGGAGCTCTGGTGGCCTGCTGGGTAAGGAGCTGCACTGCCAACCCAATCAATGGCAGACAGTTGGAGTCCATGATTTCCTCCATGGGAGAAAGATGAGAAGTTTCTTCTCATGTGATTCACAGCTTCTGAAAACCCAATAGAGGGTCAGTTATGAGTTGGTTCCCACTCTACAGTATATAAAACAACAACAAAATGAGAGTAAATTTTGTTTTTTTTCCACTTTCTTCAGAGCCGCTTAAACTTCCTCCTCCTCTTGCTCATATGTTGTTTCATGAAATTCTTCTGTATCAGCCAGTTTCTTTTAATACAGTGACTCACTCCATATACGCCTTTCATCTTCTTTTAATGCTTCCTGGATCATTTAACATTCTGTCCAAAGCATCTTTAAGTATTGCAACTTGAGGCTTGAATTTGCTAGGAGAATAAACAGGTCTGTCTCAAAGAGGCTGAAACCAGGCTGTTCCTTGGAGGCAAGGATTCAGAAGCTCCGTCTGATATACTTTGGGCTTGTTGAAAGGAGGGACCAGTCCTTGGAGAAGGGCGTCATGCTTGGGAGGGTGGAGGGACAGCGCAAGAGAGGAGGACCCTCAATGGATGGATTGATTCAGTGACTGGGATAATGGGGTAAGTGTGTTGGAGACAATAAGGTTGGCTCAGGACAGAACAGGGTTCAGAGCTGTTGTGCACAGGGTCGCTATGAGTTGCAAGTGACCCGATGGCACATAACAACAACAAACAACAAACAAAGCCGGATATCTGCATGATATCTTAGAAATCCCGTTACATAACTAACACAGTGTAACTGAAAGCCACGGTTCTATCAAAACAGCAAGCATGGTCTTTTTAATAATTTGGAGGGTTGTTCTACATTTTTCTCCCATTCTATCAGAGACCTATTGTGATCCTTTCCAGCATGTAACTGAATTTTTTACTTCTGTCAGATGTTCACCTCAACTTCCTTAGATCTACCAGCAAAGAGAAGGGTCCTCTGTGTTAGTTAAGTCAGAAACCAAATCCATTGTAGTAGAGTCAGTTCTGACTCATGACAACTTTATGTTTTACAGAGTGGAACTATTCCACAAGGTTTGCTTGGTTATAATCTTGATGGAAACAAATCACTAGTAATTTTTTCCAGGGTGTTATTGGTTGGATTTCAATTGCCAATCTTCATATTAGCCGGCGAGTTCGGTTTGTGGCACCTGTTTCTACTGAGTGCTGTTGAGTCAATTCTGGGTCATAGGAACCTAATAGGACAGAGTAGAGTTACCCCACAGGATTACCTAGACTTAGGGGCAGCGATTCTGCCCCTACTGATGGCCCTAGAGAGTTTAGCTTAGGAATCCCTTGAATTGTGATGTTGGGAAAGAGTGTTGAATTCACCCTGGACTGTCAAAAGAATAAGCAAATATAGAGCTGTTATACATAATGCAGCCGACTCGACTTAACATAACAACAATCCTGGAGGAAGCGCAACCAGCGTGCTCCTTAGAGACAAAGGTGGTGAAATGTCATCACACATGCTGTGGCCATGTTGTCAGGAGAGGCTAGTCCTTCGGGGCGGGGGAGAGCATTATGTTGGGAAATGTAGAAAGTCAGTGCAAGAGAAGACAACCCTCACAGAGGAAACTTGACATAGTGACTGTTACAATGGGCGTAAGAATGGCAGAGATTGTGAGGATGGTGCAGGATAGAGCAAGGTTCAGATTTCTTATGTATAAGGTTGCTGCTGATTTGTGGTCAACTTGATGGAACCTAACAACAATTTTTCGGGAGTGGATCATCAGATATTTCTTTTCTTTTGTAAAACAGCTGGTGGATTCAAACCATTAACTTTGGTTAAGAACTGAATGCCTTATTTGTTTGTCCACTAGGGCTCTTTTCCTGCCGCTGTGGGGCCTCTGTATTATTCACTATGCTCTAATCTTCAAAAAGGGAGCCTACAAGCAGTTTCAGAAACAGAAGAATAGAAACATCCACCCTGGGAGAGGCAAAGAAACTCCAGGGGACAATATGCTAGGGCTCTGTGAGGATTGAGAGAATATTAATCTGCTGTACAACAATCAGAACACAATCAGAATGCAGGAGTCAGTAAACACCCGAAGAGATGTAAGGAGAAGCAAGAGCGCTTGACTCAAACCTATACAAGACCTCATCAGTTCCCTTCACGTGCCCCTTACACAACTCACAGCGCCCAGCTCTTCCCACGGCTCTTCTGGCAATGTAATCTCAAGTGTGTGGCTGAGTACAGCTAATACATAACAGATGACCTTCCCTCTCAGGAGCTGCAATGCCCACAACAGGGGCCGAAGCTGTGGAATTTGGTTTCTGGTGCTCCCTACAGCTGCACAGACTTCCACAGAGTGCCCACATGCTCCATCAGACGGAGTACCATTTAAAAACCTCATGCAAAGTGACAAAACCGCAGAGCCACTGCAATGAAATGATCTCACTCTTGCAAATCGCATCTAAATAAAGTATCTGCATAAACCTTATGGAATGTTTCCATTTTTGCAGTGTTGCAAACAAAAAGGAACAATTTACATTGAGAAAGATGATGAGCACTCAAAAATGGATTCTGCCTCCACTCAACCTTGCTCTCGGAAACCTCACTGGAGCCTCTGCGCTGCTTCCCTCTGTATGACTTGATTTAGCCTTGTTACCCCAAGGAACATGGGGGTCAAATATTATTGTAATAGTACACAAATTGTCAACACACATTTAATAGATAAAATTGAAAATAGTTCAGGGGATGTCATCCTCAGAAAATTTCACATTTTATCTTGATAATACCAGAAAGTCAGAAAGAATAACACAGAATCTTGTCTATTACCAAGAAAGACGACACGGTAGTACATATTTCAAGAATAACACTAAAAGAGCTAATTCTCCATTTGCTACTTGTTTATTTTACATAAATGTTGAATCTGTCTTTTGGATATAAATAATATTTTCTCTAATATATTTTATTTTTCAGATAAAGATATATTTGTGGTCAAGTTTTAGTTGGCTGAAAATGGTCTCAGATTTTGCTGACCACATATGTATATATAATATGAGGCCCAGATCAGTTCCCTGAGGTAATAATTACCATTTGGGAAATCCCTCTGGAGGAATGCATAAAGATTCCAGTGGAAAGAACACTGAGCAACTGAGAATTGATTCTGCCCCTAACTAGATGTCTAGCTCTGGCCATAAGTAGAGGCAAATTTATAGACAAATTAATTCACCTCTCCTGTTCCTACAGAAAGGAAGGGGTAAAATTATTGGATAAAATTGAATGATGCCTTTCTGCAATTCTCTCCTGCTGTAAAAATCTGACTTTTCCCAACTCTCAAAAACAAAAGCGGATTCCTTCTTACATGAGATGTTCCTGAATCCACTGGGATGGATGAGGCCTCTCAGGATGGAAGAGGAGCCTAGAATCCTGGAATCAAGCATTGGAACAAGAATCAGGGACATCGGCTTTCACATCACTCCCAGAGAGCTGCTTAGTGGATTCCAGGGGGAGGGAGATGTTCCTGGATTTGATTCTGAAATACACACTGAAAACTCGTGCTGTGGGATTCTGGAGTAGGACACTGGGTTGTTGTTAGTGGGTATCATTGAGTTGATTCCAACTCATTGTGACCCATGCAATGGTGTTGAACTACCTCATAGAGTTTTCTTGGCTAGGATCTTTAAATCCATTATTGTCCTCTGATTCAGCCAGGAATATTTTTGTCAAGAAAATTGCACAGGAGGAGATTACTCATACTTCTCCAGCAAAGCAGCTGGTAAATTCAAACCATGTGCCTTTGAGATTGCAACACAGCTTATTATCACTAAGCCACCAGAGTTCCCTTTATCAAGAAAGGGGATAGTACAAAACTATAGAGAGAAAGAGTGGTGTTAGCCTTCAAGGCATTAAAAAAAAAATTAATGGTACATCTGGTGGGAAGAGACTCATCTCCCCTTCTAGTGGCCATAGCAATTGCCTGTGTGTGCTTGCATACCTGCTGGCAGTGATAAAAGCAGTCAATCAATAAACATACTAGCAGCAAAGTCCCTTCCTAGGAAATGCCCATGTGAGATGCAAGGCAGCAGTTATAGTCAAGGCAAAGACAACCCAGAGTGACTAAGCCAAAAAATCCTTCATGATGGCAAAGGGATCGTAGTAGCTGCTTAGGAACCACACACAGGAACATAATGACAGTAGTTCAAAGAGAGAATTAGCTCCTACTAAATAACAAACACTGGTACAGAGAGATTGGAACTTTCATGCACTGTTGGCAGGAATGGAAGATGGTATAACCACTGAAAGGTGTTTGGTACTTCCTTAGAAAGCTGAGAATAGAAATACTATTTGATGAAGCCATTCCACTCAGGTATATGTCTTAAAGAAGTAAAGAGCCATGATACAAATAGATATACAACACTTGTGTTTATTGCAGAACTATTTATAAAATTAAATAGTTGGAAACAACCCAACTGCCCATCAAAAGATGAATAGCTAAAGAAACTGTGATACATTCACACGATGGAATATTTTATAGCACTAAGAAATTATGAGGAATGAATGAAATACTGCACAACTGGATGAAACTGGGACAAACTATGCTAAGCCACATACAAAAAAAGCCACCATTTTTCTCTCAAGGAGCACCTGGATTCAAACCAAATGCCTTTGGATTCACAGCACGTGTTACCCACTAGGCCACCAGAGCTTCCTTGAGTCACTTAAGTAAGTGAAAAAAGATAATTATGGCATGTTGTTGTGGTGTACCATTGAGTTGGAACCAAAGCCATAGCTGACCCTCCAGAGGGTTTCCGAGGGCAGTAAATTGCATGAGAGAAACTACCCATTTTTCTCTCACAGAGCAGCCGGTGGATTTGAACCACTTGCCTCTGAATTTGCAGCTCAACTTCTTATCTTTAAGCTACTGAGAGCTCAATAATGGTATAAGATCACTAACACAATAAGCTAAGAATCAATTTACACACAAATAGAATCAATCTTGGATGGAAAGTGAGTGAAAAGTAGGGGAAAGAGGAGTAAAAAATATTTTTAAAATAAAATATCAGCAAAGTGCACAAAAATAGATGGTGGAAATGTGTATGTGTGTGTTTAAGAGATAGAGTAGTAATATTTTAATTTCTATTTTTTATCTATGAATTCAGTGAGCAGGAAGAAGGTTTTAAAAATAGAATAATTAAGAAGAAAATAAACACTAAACAGACAATTAGAAATAAAAGAAATTAAAATCACCTTCCATCTTCAACACTACCAGGCAATATATTAGTATCTACATATTACAAATGTGGAAATGGAGGCACTGAAATATAAAATTATATAAGCAGAAGGACTGCAGCTCCTTGACACATGGATATCTCCAAAGAAAGCTGGTCCTTTCCCTGGAGCGGGACCTTGAATTTGGGTTTTCAGTCTCCTAAATTGTAAGAGAACAAATTTCTTTATAACCCTCTACTTGTGGCATCTCTGTTGTAGTAGATTATTAGATAACTAAGATACTTTCCAAAGTTGGAAATCTTTTAGAGTAACCAACTGCTTTGTGTTTCTCCTGAGGAACTGCTAAAGGGGTTCAAAGTACATGCCTTTTGATTAACCATCCAACACCCAAATAACCATTGTCTCCTTCCCCAACATAGAGTACCTTAAAAATGCAAACTTTTATTACCTCACTCATTTTCCAAGGGGAAGGAATCTAAGAGCTGCTCAACTACATAGTGCTGGTTCAGAACCAAAAGTTGTGTCCAAAAGTCCACCAGAGCAGCCAACCTCCCAGAACTCATCTGGTGCTAAAGAACCTGCTGTCAAATTCACTTGGGTCTCAATTTTTCATTGATTGTTGCTGTAGTCATTAGTTTCTTAACACATGGGCCTCTTTGCTCCTCCCATTGCCTCAGACAGTATATGTGTCACTTCATCCTTGTCTTCTCTTCGTGTCTACAGGATCTCGCCTGGCCTTACCAGGCATTTCCAAAGACAGTTATGTTTTCAAAAGGACCTATCAAGTAATTTTTTTTAACTGAGGCACAAATAGAGACTTGTACACCAATGTTCATAGTAGTATCATTCAAAATTGCAAGAACAAGGAAACAGCCCAGATGTTGAACCACAAATGAATGGATTGAGAAATGATGGTACATTCACATGATGGAATACTATGCAGCACGCAGGAGCAATGATTTTGTAAATTATTACCTACCTTGGGAGGGGCTGGAGAGCATTGTACTGAGTGAACTAACTCAGTCCAATAAGGACAAATACTATATAAAATCATTATTGTAGAATGAGTATGAGGATAAGGGGTGCGGAGAGTGGAGGCAGAGGGGTGAAAATGGGGGGGTTGTTAATCATAGGGGTGCACAATTTGATTGGGGGAGGGCTGAAGGAAATGGGAAAAATCTGTGTGAAAAACAATGTACTCAAACTTTGTAAAGCAATACAGTGTAAACAGAATTTTAAAAAACAATCATCCTGTTCTATTTTTTATATATGCATTCATCTCTTCTCCTCTATCTATGATAATGTTGTTGTTAGATACGGATGAGTTGGACCTGGCCCACAGCTGACCCTCTAGCAGGTTTTCAGAGACAATAAATCAGAAGGAGATTGCCCATCCTTCTCCTAGAGAGTGGCTGGTGGATTGCAACTGTGTGCCTTCACGATTGCAGTGCAGCTTCTTACTATTAGGTCATCAGAGCTGTCTACCTAGAGTAATAAAAGAGAGGAAATTAAATCATTGTAAAGCACTGATTATGTCTTATTCTCTCAACTTTTCCCACCTCTTACTCAAGATAAATGTCCTTTCCCTGTGATAATTATTCACCAAATGGAAGCCAGTGAGTCCCTTTGTCCTTGTGTGTTCGTTCCCCATGTTTCTATAGTATTTTTCTATACAAGCTACATGGAAAGCCAGGGATTTTAAATAGGCCAAGTCTAAGACAGAGAATGAACAAGGCTAAGGCAGACAGAGGTAGATTCTCTCAGGAACTCTGAAAGCCTAGTGAGCAGAGAGTTGTGCTGTCAAGAGAGTACAAATTCACCACACTGAGGGGGCAAAGAGAAGCACAGTCCTGTGTTATTTACAACTTCTAAAATACCACTGCAGGGTCAGCTTAAGTCAGTTCTGACTCAACGGCAATGAGTTTGATAGTTATTGAGAGGAGGAAGTCCTTATTTACTGGGAAAAATTATACAAGAGGAGATCATTGCTCTAGAATGGGCAGATCACTGGACCAAAATATCTAGAACCTCATTTTTTGTGGATAGTTCAGTGTTGTTTTTGTTGTTAGTTTCCATCATATTGGCAATTCTATGCATAACAGAACAAAATTACTAGATGTATTTATTAAGGAAATCCACTGTCAAGGACCTCTGCAAAGTGCTAAAGAGCAAAGAAGTCCATTTAAAGACCCTGATCTAAGACTGAGTATTTTCAGTTGCTTCCTGTGCATGTGAAAGTCAAATAATTGATAAGAATGACAGGAGAATATTTGATACATTTGAATTGTGGTATTGGAGAAGAGTACTAAATAGCTCAAGGACTACCCAAAGAGTTAGAGTGGCCTAGTGGTAAGAAAATTTAACAGAACATCAAGCAACAAATGCTGGCGAGGTTGTGGAGAAACTGGAACCCTGATTCACTGTTGGTGGGAGTGTAAAATGGTGCAACCCCTGTGGAAAGCAGTATG
>NW_006399851.1:9787248-9799759 GCF_000299155.1 Elephantulus edwardii | reverse complement strand
TTCTCTCTCTCTGTCTCTTTCCCTCTCTCTCTCCTCTCTCTTGAGCCTGACTCTACACTTTTTGTTGTTATGTGCTATCTAGTCAAGTACAATTCATAGTGACCCTATGATCAACAGCTCTGAACCTTGCCATATCTTGAGGAAATCCCACTGTCTAACACATATGACACCACTACTGCAGTTACTGTGTCATCCTATCTTATCCAGGTTCTTCCTCTCCTGCGCTGATCCTCCACCCTTCCAAGCATGATGTCCTTTTCCAAGAACTAGCCCCTCCTAACAACATGCTCAAAGTCTGTTAGACAATTTCAAAATCCTTGCCTTCAGAAAGCAACCTGGTTTCACGCTCTGTAAGACAGACCTGTTTATTTTTTTGAAAGTCTGTGGTACATTAAATACTTGTCTCCAGCACTATCACTCAAAGGCAACAATTCTTCTTCTGTCATCCTTAGTCATTGTTCAGCTCTCAGATGCGTAGCAAACAATTGCAAAAACCATGTCTCAGATAAGGGGCACCTTAGTCTCCAGTCTGACATTATTGCTCATCTTCCTCTGCAAATCTGCTCGAATGTCAGCTAGCTATGAGTTGGTCCTGATTTGACAGTACATAACAACAAGTCCCTATACTAAACACCCTAAAGTTAAAATATCCACTGTCATCGAGTTGATTCTGACTCGGAGTGACCCTATAGGACACACTAGAACTGCTCTGTAGGGTTTCTAAGACTATACACCTTTACAGAAGCAGACAATTTCATCTTTCAGTAAGCAGCAGGTGGGTTTGAAACACGAACCTTTTGGTTTGCAGAGAAATTCATTAAGCATTGTGCCACCAGGGATTGCTGCAGCTAACATTTTTGTTTCACTATGTTAAATCCCCTCAACAGCTCAATTTCTCTTCTAGAGATGAGGACCTGACACTTTAGAGAAGGCAGTATGGAAGTGTCGAGACTGGCATTGAGATCCAGATTTGTCCTGCTCCAGAGGCTGTGCTCTTAACCATTAACCCAAGTCCCTCCCTGACCTGGCTCTGAGATTCCAGGCCAGAATGATTATAGTCCCAGAATTTAAACAACTTCCTAAGAAAAACCCTCAACAAAGGACAACCTGCCTCTGTAGAGGGAATAACAGGCCTTGATATTAACAAGGCAATGTCTCTCTTAAGTGCAAAGGACACTTGAAAAGGATATTTTAATCCTGGGTGTCATAGTTTATGATTGTATCTGTTTGTATTTAGTGTGCTTGTTATCCTTGATGTTTTCGCCCCAGGACATCCAAGGGAACAAAATTGCATACATCTTGTGGATTATCCTTTCTGCATCCATAAGTTATCTGCCCTTTTAAAATCATTTGCACTAAAATACCAAAGGTTTTTTTTGGTAATAGGAAGAGACAGCTAGTGTTTTATGATGTAAATGACTTCTCCTCACATTCCCCCCAGCCCAGAGCTAAATAAATCTACAGCCGCAACCAAGGGCTCAGGGCTTCCAGAAGCAATTTAAGCACAGCAGTCAGGAGCTGCAAGGGAACCAAAAGCCCTTTCCAGTGCGCTACAGAAAGCTTTAATGAGACATCAGGAAAGATGCTTGTGGTGAACAGGGCTGTGTTCAGGGAACTTTGAGAATATTCAGGAACACTGGTGGCACCAGGGTTCAATGCTCAGCTACCAAACTAAAGGTTGATGATTGGATCTCACCAGCATCCTCATGAAAGAAAGAGGTGCCAATCTGCTTCTGTAAAGATTTATAACCTTGGACACCCTGCAGAGCAGTTCTATTCTGTCCTATACAGTACCTGTTGTGATTTTTTGCTATGTATCCTCAAGTAAGAACCAACCCCCAGCTAACCCTCCAGCGAGTTTTCTTTCAGAGGCTGGAAACTGCATGAGAGGAGATTGTCCACCTCTCTCCCAAGGAGCAGCTGGTGGATTCGAACTCTGTGCCTTTGTTTTTGTAGCACAGCTCCTTACCACTAAACCAGCAGCGCTCCCTATTGGATCTCTGAGTCAGAATCAACTGCAGCAGGTTGCGGGCTTTATTATACTGTTCATGCTTGTTTTCAAGAATCTGTTCAGGTGGTTTTGTATATAAAGATCAAGCTGTTAAATAAAATTATGGGCTCATTTTGTTGTTTACCATAAAGTTTTATTTTCCTCTTGGAGGTGAGATGCTGACTTTTGTTTATTTTACAGTGTTTGGGTTTTAGGGTGTTTTGGGTTTTTTTAACTTTGATAGTATTTCTGGATATAATGCATAACAAGGGAGCACTGGTGGGTAGCCTAGTGGTAAGAATCTGTGCTGCAATTCTGGAAGCACTCAGTTCAAATTCACCAGCTACTCCATGAGAGAAGGTTGGGCTATCTCCTCCTGAGCGATTAACTACCCCTGAAAACCTGCTTGAGAATCAGCTGTGTATCGATTCCAACTCTATGGTACACAACAATGACAATGCATAACATGTCAGGACACTAACTGAAAGGTTTATCATTTGAGTCCACCAGCCTCTCTTTGAACTTCCTCCTGTAGAGTCACGGCCTCCAAAACCCAATGGAGAGATGCTGTGGGGCAGAATGGGCTCCATAAACATAAAAACCAAGAACTCTTTGCTATCTTGTACCTTATTTTGGAACTGTAACGTTGTTGTTGTTATTGTTGTGGTTAGGTGCCCTCGAGTTGAATATGGCCCATAGCAACCCAAGGAACAGCGGATCTGAACCCCCTTTTCCTGTGCCATCTTCACACTTCCTGACACACTAGAGCCCATTGTGTCAGTCATCCTGTCATTGTGGATTACCCTTTCTGCATCCATAAGTTATTGGCCCTTTTAAAATCATTTGCACTAAAATACCAAGGGTGTTGTTTTTTTTTGGTTTTTTTTTTTTTGTAATAGGAAGAGACAGCTAGTGTTTTATGATGTTAATTACTTCTCCTCACATGCTCACATTGGTTGAGAGTTTTCCTCTCCTTTGCTGACTCTCCATTCTTCCCACCATCATGTCCCTCTCCAAGGAATAGAGAACCTCCTAGCAACATGCACAAAGTATGTGAGACAAAGCCTCATTGTCATTGCCTCCAAAGAGCACTCTGACTGAACCCTCTCAAATATATATTTGTTTGTTCTTTTGGAAGTCCATGGGATGTTCAGTGCTTGTCTCCAACACCACAAGTCGAAGAGATCAATTCTTCTTTCATCCCTATTAATTGTCCAACTCTTAGCTGCATAACAAGTGATTGGAAAGACCATGGCCTGAAGCAGAAGCACCTTAGTCCTCAAACTGACACCATTACTCCTCAATAGTTTGGAGAGTTCCCTAACTGCAGACTCTCCCAATGCAATACATCTCTTTCTTATTTCCTGACTGCTGGTACCAAGGGTGTTAATTGTGAATTCAAGTAAGATGACATTGTTGACTGTTTCAATCTCTTCTCCATCCACCATCATGTTGTCTATTGGTCCAGTGGTTTTTCTAAGTCAGTTTCTAAGTGCATATCTTTAAGTAGATACTCACACACTAATGTTGTTGTTGTTGTTGTTGTTATGTGCCATCGAGTGGCCTATGACTCATAGCAACCCTACGTACAGCAGCTCTGAACCCTGCCCTCTCCTGAGCCAGTCTCACTAATTCTGACACACCAACCCCCATTTGCCTCAGTTAAAGGCAAATCTTATTTAAACATGTTGTAAGTAGGTACAAACCAACCACCTACCCCACCTCCATGGTGGCTCCATGTACAACTGATTGAAATGCTGCCCAGTTCTGTATCCTTTCAAGGATTGGTTGTGGGTCAGACCCTTGTGATCTATATCAGCCACTGGCTAATTTTCAGATATAGATCTCCAGGCCTTTCCTCCTAGTTCATTCCAATCTAGAAGCTTTGCTGAAATCTATTCATCATTATAATAACACAAAGGGGCCAGTGACAGATGGGTGGTGGCTACCTCTGAAGTTCACAAGCTGGAAATCAAACCTGGGAATCTTACATCTCACAAAGTTTATTGCCTCAACTCCAGTGTCCCTACAATATAGCAGTAGATACAAATATGTCCAAAGGATGCACCTAGAAGGAGAATGATAAAAAGCAAATAAACTTCTCACTATCATGCTTCGTAGGCATATAACTGACTTGGGGAGAGAAATGTATAGAGAAAAATAATATGATCAATGAGAAGTTTGAAAAATGAGCTCTCCAAGCAAAACCCAGGCCCCAGGTAGAGAAAATGCTGTCTTGCTAAGATTTTCATTAGGCCTGTAATTAATAATGACAGAGAGTTCTTTGGTGGTAATTGCTACAGTGCCACTTTGAGAGTCATTCCGGCCAGAGTACCCAAGGCTTCCAGCCACCTCACAGTTGGACAGCCCCACTCTGCTGTGGTGGGAATGGAGACAATTTACCCTGGGAACCCAGACTGCAGGGATGCTAAATCATTTGCAAACCATTATATGATCTGCACGCTGGGGAAGATAGAACTCTCAGAACAGCTTTCTCATGCATTCCACTCTCAGCCTCCCATACATTCCACACTGTCCCCCCACGTCTACCCTGGGACTCTAGCACTGCTCCTTGGCTCTGTAACCTGGTTTGCAAGATTAGACCTGCCTCTCTGGCAGCTGTTCTTCCTACATCTCCTCACACTCAGGCTGGTGCTTCCTAGGAACTGTCCTGGGGTTCCTGCTGCTACACACCAGTCTCCTGAGCTCCCTTCACCCATCAAGTGTTTCTCAAGTTTGCAGAGTCCCCACATATGAAGGGTCCAGAGATTCTGGGAAAATATATGTCAATAGACACAGTTCTGCCACTCCTGCTCTGATTCTAATGCACGCTCAAGTTAGAGGGGACGAGAATTGTTCAGCAGTCGAATTCTCATCTTCTGCTGCAGGAGACCTGAGTTTGATGCCTGGCTAAGGCACCTCATGTGTGCCATCACTCAGTGGAGGCTTCTGTATTGCTTTGATGTTCAACAGATTTTAGCAGAGCTTCCAGACTAAGACAGACTAGGAAGAAAGGCCTAGTGAACTAGATCTGAAAATAGTTGTTGTTAGGTGCCGTCAAGTCAGGTATGATTCATACAGACCTTATGAACTACAGACCTAACCCTTTTCTATCCTGTGCCATCCTTACCATCTCTAATTCACTTAGGCCCATTGCCACAGTCAATCCATCTTCTTGAGGGTTTTCCTCTTTTTCACGGACCCTCTACATTTCCAAGCATGACGCCCCTTTCCAAGGAATAGCCTCTCCTAGAAACATGGTCAAAATATGTGAGATGAAGCTTTGCCACACACTAGTGAGTGAAAACCCTGTTACTGGTCATAATATTATGTTCAATTCACAAACAATCACAGGACTGGGCAAAGTGGTGAGCTGGCTCAGTGGTACTAAAAGCAATAGCCTAACCAACTGACTCTTCCATTCCTCTTTCTGTCTCAGACTTCATCTCTTACTTTTTTCTCTCTAAAAACCCAAACTCATTGCTGTAGTTCAATTATGTCTCACGATGGCCTTCTGTTGGGTTTCTAACCCTGTAAATCTGCACGAGAAGAGATCGTTCACCTTTCTCCCATGCAGTGGCCAGTGGATTTAAGTCATTCACCTATCCGCAGCAGTGCAACACATTACAAACTACGCTATCAGGGCTTCCCCTACTCCGCCTTCTTGAATAGCTCTTCTTCAATACTCCATTTCTATCTCCTAAAGGAATAGATGAGTTGCTCTGTTAATTCCTTTTCTTCTTCACAATGTTCCTACTACATACTCATTGCTGTCGAGCTAAAATCAACTGAGAACTGACCCTCCCCAGTGTCACCAAGGCTGTAAATCGCACAGGGACTGCCCATCTTTCTCCTGCAGAGCCTCTGGTGGATTAGAACCACCAGAGAGGCGAGGTCTTTGGGTGATCAGCTCAGCTCTCTGGCGACTAAGCCACCAGAGCTCCCAGCCTTCTCCCCAAACCCTTCTGTTTGTTCAGTCACTCCCCCTAAACTGTTAGCCATGAAAGGACCTGGAGATCATTTTAAATTATACCTTCTCCTTCCCAGTGACTTTAAAGGAAAATGTTGCTTCCTTTGATTGCTGGGATCTGCTTTAATCCTTCAAGTCTGACTCAAGCTGACTCTGACTCACATGTATCAGAGTAAAACAGTGCCCCATGAGGTTCTCATTGGTTCAGTTTTAGAGAATTAAACTGCCAGAACTTCTTTCTGAAGATTCTGTTAGTTGACTTGAACCTCCAACCTTCGAATTAACAGCCAAGCGTGCACCCAAAACCCAAACCCACAGCTGTTTGGTCAGTCCTAATTCATAGTGAGTCACCGTCAAGCTTCTGAGGTTGTAAATCTTCACAAGAGTATAAAGATTTTTCTTCCCACTGAGTATATGGTGGACTTGAACTTGAACCCTCCAGCCTGACATGTCACACACTATGGGCTCTCCAAACCCTTGGGCATGAGGTTGTTCATCCAGGTTTTTTCTCCCTGCTTCTAGGATGCTCAGGTCCCTGGGATCAGCCTTCAGGACAGAATGACTGTCATGCCCCCACATTCTTGCTTCCAAAGCATCATGATTCAGTCTCTTTTTTGGGCCACATTGTGTTCTACCTGCCAAAAGAGGATGGTGGATTTGCGTTGTTGTTGTGTACCATCAAATCAGAACCGATTCATAGCTAACCTTTCATAGGTTTTCAGAGGCAGTAAGTCACACGGGGAGAGATTGCCCATCTCTCTTTCATGGAGCAGCTGGTGGATTTGGACCTTATATCTTTGGGTTGCCAGCATTCAGTCCATCTTATAAAAACAGACTCTGATATCTCAAGTCTGACACCAAGGCCAGCATGTGGTCCTTCCTGCAGTTGTAAATGAATTGCAGATAGTGAGAAGAAGGTCTTACCGCTGGAAGCTAGAGTCCCCTTCTGGGTTCTCAGAGGCAGGCAGTGTGCACCGCACAGATGCAATCTCTCTGCTTCGTTCCCAGGGAGGATGCTACCAACTAGGTCAAGAAGAAGGGAAGTAACTGGCCAGCTGGCAGGCACTTCTCAAACTCCTCTAAACCTCTGGGGTAAAAGGGGTATTACAAGTGTAAGGGATGGCCATTAACTTATTAAAAATGAAAGCTTTCAGCATGCACATGAGTTATGAATATAAAAATGCGGATTGTTCCCAGGGCTGGGATGCCACTGCTTCTATGAGATGGAGTCAGAGGAAAGAGCCGTCTGGATGTCGGCATGTGAGGAAGCCCTTGGCGCATTCCATCATGTTTCTGGAATTGTGATTCCCTCCTCGGCTCCCCCAGAGAGCTGTTATTTTTCCTTTTCTTTTGTGGTATAAAATCATTCTTCTTTTTCATACCGATCCCATGAGAGAAAAGAAGAAGATTGATGAAAAGGTTTAGGGTCTGAAACTTGACCTCCTGTTCTATTTAGGATGAGATGAATTATGCAGGGAGATTCTAAGGTACCGTTTCTGACCCAAATAGCAGATGAATAGCTTCTTCTCTTGCTCCCACTGCTTAAGCGAAAAACAGCTGTGCGCAGCATCTGGAAGAGTGGCTCCGACCTTGTTTCCTCCTATTTAATTCCCACTGGCTTTTATGTTTTCCATAAATGATTGAAGAAAAGTTCTCAGTTGGAAACAGCAATAAAATCTTCCATAAATTCTTGGTTAGCACCAGCCTCAGTCAGCTTATTGCATCCTCACGCTGCTTGCTTCCCGGTCTAAAAGCTGTTGGGGCCATGGGGACAAGAGCCAGGACCCTCTCTGAGAGAAAGACTGTACCTCATCCAAGGCTTTTCCTTGACCTCACCTCCCACAACCACAGAATTCTGAGTTTCTCTTTGCAGTCACAACTCCCACAAGCTGGCTTCTTAGATGCCTTTTCATCTCAACCTTTCATCTCTGAACCCTCAGCTCCCCCACTGATAGGCATACCTTGGAGATACAGTGGGTTCAGTTCTAGATCAATATGACTAGTCAGGTGATTTTTTTTTATTTCTTAGTGTATACACACTAAATGCATTTGCACTGTGCTATAGTCTATTAAGTGTGCTATAGCCTATTAAGTTTGCAATAGCCACAATGATAGTCTTAAACACACCAGCAGTTTGGGGACCAGCAGAGGACCAGTCTACATTTTGCTCTGTTCTACTGTAATTGTCACTACTATTCCTTCCCCTGCTATTATCTTTGAGTTTCAGGAATAATCTATTGTACTTTCCTTCTCAATACCCCTCTAAGCCTAATGGTTCATCTCTATATCAGTAGGATGAAAGAGGAATAGTGTTGGATTAAGGGCCAGGATGGTTCAACATCCCTTGCTTAGGTGATCAGGTTGGCAAAATTGCCATATAACAAGTCAGCGCATTCCCATTCAGTCAGATCCAACCCACAACTGACCCTTCAGTGGACTTTAGGAGGTTGTAAATTGCAGGGAAAAGACTGCCCCTTTCTCCCCTGGAGCCAATGGTTGTTTGGAATCAGAAGAGAGGCACCACCTGTGGCTAACAGCATAGCTCTCTCCATGTAATAGATTGTTATAAAATGACTAAAGGGGAAAGAGGAATTCCTTGCCTCCTCACTTATGATGTAAAGGCATCAGGCACAACATTAAGTTTACAGTCCACAGCTGGTGAGGGGGAGACCTGAAATAGGTAGTCTTCCATTGTGTCCCTCATCTATAAACAACACCAAGTGGAGAGCTTATATAGAAGGGTCATTTCTATCCACTAGTACAGCTTCCAATCTGGGCTGTACCTCTAATACCAAAACTATCTATGTTCCTCTATTATTCATAGGAGTTTTAAAAGACAGCTATTTAAGAAGTAGATGGCAGACCCTGCTTCCAAGTCTGTTTTAATCTGGGAGCTCTACTAAAACCTGTCCACTATTGATGACCCTTGTGACATTTGACACACTGGTGGCCTAGCTTTCAGTATCACAGCAACCCACAATGAATAAGGATGACAGAAGAATTGATGCCTTCGAGCTGTGGTGTTGGAGAAGAGTACTAAATATCCCATGGACTTCCAAAAGAAATGTCTTGGAGAAAGTGCACCCAGAGTGTCCCTTGATGGCAAAAATGTTAAAGCTTTGTCTCACATATTTGGGGCATGTTTCTATAGGAGAGTGACATCATGCTTGGAAAGGTGGAGGACTGGGGGATAGAAAATAAGACCCTCAACTAGATGGATTGGCACAGTGACTACTGATTGAGCATGTCAGGAATTATGAGGATGGCACAGGGTAGGACAGAGGTCAGGTCTGTTCACAGGGTCTCTATGGGTCATACTCGACTTGATAGCACCTAATAACAACAGTGTGCATCTTCCAGAAACCAAGGGGCATCAGCAAGTCCTGTGAGTGTGCCACTGTGTCCGTAACCCATGTCACAAGCCAAGTAGTATAATCCTTTCCCCCATGGCTTTTGAGTCAAAGGGATTTCTCATCTGTTGACTTCTTACCATAGGTGAGGAAAGCCACTTTCCACACATTCAGGCTTTATCAGGAAGGATGGAATATCTTCAAAGAAATCCATGTTGATTCCATTTTCATAAGGACCTCCTAGCTATCTAGAAATTAGGGATGACCTTTGAGTATCATATAGGTCTGGCTTAATGCCTTTCAGATTGACAATGGAAATCAGACTGACAGAGCTTATGCAACTGTTTTAGAGTGTTGTCTTTGAGTTGTCATGAGTCAGCAAAGAATCCACAACATCTATCCATCTGTCCATCCATTTGCCCCATCCATCTATCCATTATCTATTTATCTATCTCTCTATCTATCTATCTATCTATCTATCTATCTATCTATCTATCATGCGTGTTTTTGTCTATCCACCTATTAACTTTGTCCTGGCAGACAGCTAGAAATACACAAAAGTAAAAGACAGAGAAGAGCTCATTTTGACACTGTTCCTAAATCCTTAAACAGTAGGTTCTGACATTGTTGGAGGGATGGAACAACATCTCATTCTTATGCCCTGCTCTACCTGTCATTATCAGACTCATAACAATCCCAAGTGGGTTGCCAGGGCTTCCTTCCAAAACACTTCTGCATGAATTCGGCCCTTGAAGTTTTCAGTTAGCAGCCAAATATGTTAACCATTTGCACCACCCAGGGACTTCTGACTCTCCCAGGCTCCTGCGCTTGTGAAGGAAGCTTGCTTTGTCACTGTTTCTCTGCCACAGTTTTTATCCTCTGCCTGTCCTGGGTGGGAAGCTCCTGCTTCATTTCTGTCCACAAACCAAGAGCCCTGCCCAGCCCAATTGTCTATCAAATTGGTTCCAAAGATTTCTATTTTACTTGGACATTAACCTTCTCAGAATGCCTGAGTCGAGGGCTACAGCTCCCAAAGGCCCAATGTTTGAAAGCTGGCTAGAAAGGCAGCAGTCAACAATCATTAGCACAAACTGTGAGAAAACAAGCCCAGAGTTTACTCACAGTCCACACAGCCACAGCAACTTCCAACACAGAGCAAAACTTCACTTCTTCCAGCATGTCCCTTCCCTTTCCATCTCGATACAGTGATACTTTGATATAAAGCACAAAGGAAATTTCACAAATTTATAATTTCCAAAGGGCACATCAGCAGATGTTCTCTTATAACTTCTGAACTCTTCTTTCATTAGGGACCTATTGTTGTTCCCCAGGGAAGCAATTAGCTTTCTCTCCATTTTGGTTCATTTAACAAATCTTATCAACAGACACCTAAGATTACTCAGGCTTGAGTAATCTTCAGATGAGAAACCTTCAGTTGTTGCTCTAACCATGTCTTTTGCTACAAGAAATCTTGTCATGTCTAATCACTTTTAAGGGGTTTCAACTTTGCTTCCTAAGATAGTTCTCGAAAATCACAATGAATGAAGAACACTGTGACTTTTTCATAGAGTAAACTTAATGTCACCACATAACTTGGAACCATATTTTATGCAGTTGAGGCTATTTAAATAACCCAGTGCCATAATTCAGATTACATAAAATAATTCTTTATAGATTCCAAATATTTTTTCTTTCTTTTCTAATAACTAAGTAGCTCTGGTAGCATAGTGTGTAACATATTGCGCTGCTAACCAAAAGGTTATTGATCGGAACCTACCAGCTGTTCCTAAAGAGAAAGACGGAGAGTCTTCTCCTGTAAAGCTCTGCAGGTCCAGAAACCCATTGGAGGATCATTATGAGTCAGCACCGAATTACTTTTACCATCAGCCTTAGGGGCACACATAATTGAGTACTGTATGTATACTCGATCAGGGTGTTGGGTGTTTTTTGGGGTTGGTTGTTTTTTTTTTTTCATCAACAAGGCATTTGTTGGCATGGGCCTTCTATTTAAACCAGGTGAAACCCAGAAGTAGGGCTTTTGTTCATCAATAAGGCATTTGTTGTCATGGGCCTCCTATTTAAACCAGGTCTGACCCAGAAGTGTCAACCCCCTATTTAAACCAAGTGATGCCTAGAAGTAGAGCTTTTTTCCCCCATCAAGAGCAGTTTGGGAACAAGGGCCAGAAGTCTTCAACCTTGTGTGAAGCATCAGTCTCAAAAATTCAGCAGAGGTTTTCATGTGATCTTAATATTCACATCTGGTATGATACTCCAGCATGCCAAGCATGAGTCTCAGCTGGAACACTTCAGCACCCTCCCAGGAGCACATCCGGCCACATCTATGCAGGCTTCATCTGCATCTGCTAACATAATATTTGTATGCCTGATTTGCTATTAGAGGTACAACACTAATTTGTCAATTTGTTATATTGAGGGAATTCATTGTTTTAATTAGTAAAGCACTTGTCTGCCAGTTTGTTGCACTGATGTAACATGAGTTACTATGATACTGAAAGCTATGCCACCATTGTGTCAAATGCCAAAAGACTTACTCATGGTGGACACATTTTAGTAGAGCTTCCTAATTAGAACAGACTAGGACAGGATTGGCCATCCACTTCTTAAGTAACAGGCCTCTGAAAACCAATGAACAGTAGACAAACACAGATTGTTATAGTATTAGAGGTAAAGCCCAGAACGAAAGTCAATCAAAATGAGGAAAAATAGTGGCAAACATTCTTTAATAATTGGAGCTTAGAATGTATGCAGCATGAGTGCTGGAAAACTAGAAGTTGTGAAAAATGAAACAGAACACATGAACATCTACATTTTAGGCATTAGTGAGATGAGATGGAGTAGCTTTGGCCACTTTTAATCAAACAATCACATGGTATACTATGCTGGAAATTAAAAACAGAAAAATGGTGTTGCTAGTTAAATACTCTAGTAGTTAACTGGAAGTTGTCAATTAGGTTTATCCACAATGAACACCTGTAGTAGCAGCAGTATTGTATTAGAAAATCTGCTGTCATGGATCTCCTTAAAGTGCTAAAGAACAATGATGTCAGCTTAAAGACTAAGATGCACCTGACTCAAGTCATAGTATTTTCAATTGTTTTATATGCATATGAAAGTTAGGCAATGAATAAGGAAGACCAAAGAAGAATCAATGACATTGAATTGTGTTATTGACAAAGAGCA
>NW_006399851.1:9765468-9787148 GCF_000299155.1 Elephantulus edwardii | reverse complement strand
ATATATCTTGAAGAAAGTACAACCAGGGTATTCCTTCAAGGCAATGATAATGAAACCTCCTCTTGCATAATTTTTGCATGTTTTCAGAAGACACAAGTCCTTGGGAAAATACATCATGCTGGCGAAAAGTGGAGAATCAGCAAAAGAGAGGAATACACTCAAGGAGATAGACCAACATAAAGAAGATAGACTGCAGCAATGGGCTCGCACATGACAGTGATTGTAATGAGACACAGAAACGAGTAAGTTTCCTGTCTATTGTTCATATGGTCACTCTGAGTCATAGTAGACTCAGCAGCATCTAGCAACAACAGCATTAACACCAAAATTGGTAATATGAACCCACTCAGAGATACCTCAGAACACAAGGCTGGTGATTCTCTTCTGAAAAGTCACAGCCTTGAAAATTCCAAGGAGCATAGTAGTACAGCACTCAGGGCCACCGTGACTCCATGGCAACTAATAATGACAGTGATCATTGCCTGCTTGTAGTGTCTTTTTTAGGCCAAGATAAGAAATTTACCTTTATTCCTGAGAGAAGAGGCCATAGACTCAGGCAATTGAACAGTTTAAGCAGTTAACTTACACTTCTGAAGATAATGTAGTGAAATAATATTATAGTTTTCCCCATTAAGCTCAGTAGTTTCTGATGGATGTATAAAAGGACAGAATAAATGAGAAAAGGAGATGAGCTTGTGATTAGAGACTAATCACTCCTAAATCAAATCTATTTGTCAGAAAAGGTGAATGGGGGGATGGAATTGAGAGGGTGTCACATTACATTTCTGTGAGTCAGAATTGACTTGATGGTAGCCAAGGGCATTTTGATATTGCCTTTCTGCCAGGATTTCAATGTCCTTTCAAAGGATTTGTGGCACATATTATTACTGTTGTTAGGTACCATCAAGTGAGTACAACACATAGTGATTCTATGAATAGATCTGAACCCTGTCCTTTCCTGTGCCATCTTCACACTTCCTGACACAAAAGAGCCCATGGCAGTGTCAATCCACCTGGTTGAGAGTCTTTCTCTCTTTCATCACCCCTCTGCCTTTCCAAGCATCATATCCCTTTCCAAAGAATAGACTCTCCTAGAAACATCCTAAAGTATGTGAGGTGAAGCTGTATCATGCCTCAAACAAGCACTCTGACTGCACTTTCTCCAAGACATATTTGTTCTTTTGATAGTAGATTGGATACTCTTCTCCAACACTAAAGCTCAAAGTCATCAATTCTTCTTTCCTTATTCCTTGTCCAGTTTTCAGGTGCATAGGAAGTGATTAGAAAGATCATGGTCTATTAGTCCTCAAACTGACATCATTGCTCTTCAATAATTTGGAGAGGTCCCTGGCTGCAGATATTCCTAAATTCAATTGTTTTGTTATGTGCTGTCGAGTCGCTTGTGACTCATAGAGACCCTAAGTACAAGAACCCTAAACCCTGCTCTTTCTCATATAGCCAACCTCACTGTCTCTGACACACTTACTCCCATTACCCCAATCATTGAATAGATCCATCTCATCGAGGATCTTCCTCTCTTGCACTGTCTTTCCACCCTCCCAAATGTGAAGCCCCTCTCCAAGGACTGGCCTCTCCTTGCAACATGTTCATAGTGTGTCAAATGAAGCTTCAGAATTCTTGCCTCTAAGGAGCAGCGTGGTTTCACCCTCTCCAGAACAAGTCTGTTTGTTCTCCTAGCAGTCCATGGTATGTATATTCAACACTCTTCTCCAGCACCACATCTCAAAGTCATCAATTCTCTTTCTATCATCCCTATTCATTGTCCAGCTCTCTGACGCTTAGCACGCGGTTGCAAATACTCTGGCCTGGATTAGGTGCACCTTAGTCTGATTCCATTGCTCTTCAGTACTCTGACAGCTGATTCTCTCAATGTAGTTTGTCTCTTGCTTTTCTGACTGCTAGTACCAAGAGTGTTGATTGTGGAAACAAGCAAACTAAAACTTAACAATCTCAATCTCTTCACCATCCATAATGATGCTGTCAATTGACCCAGTAGTGAAAATCTTTGTTTTCTTGATGTTGAGCTTCAATCCATATTAAAGGCTGCAGCCCTCAACCTTCTGCAGAAAGCGCTTCAGGTCCTCCTCAGTTTCAACAAGCAGAGTTGTGTCATCTGAATAACATAGGTTGTTGATGAATCTTCCTCCAATACTGATACCACATTCATCCTCATGCATCCCAGCTTCCCAGATGATCTTTTCTGCATCTAGATTAGAAAGGTATGGAGACAGAATACATCCCTGGCAGACACCCTTCCTGATTTTGAACCATGCAGTGTCTCCTTGCTCTGTTCTGATGACTGCCTCTTGGGTCAAGTATAGATTTTGCATAAGCACAATCAAATGTTCTGGGATTCCCATTTTCTCAGACTCAGCCACAGCTTGTTGTGATCCACACAGTCAAAAGCCTTTGCATAGTCAATGAAACACAGATAGACATTCGTCAGGTACTCTCTGCTTTTATCCTTGTATGAAACTTTAGCTATAATATCCATACTATCATGGCTTCTTCTATACCCATCCTGCACATCTGTCAGTTCTCTGTTGGCATGTTGCTCCAATCTTTTTTGGGTCATTTTCAGCAGAATCTTGCTTGTATGTGATATTAATGATAGTGTTTGATAATTCCCACACTCTGTCGGATCACCTTTACTTGGAATGGGAACAAATATTGATCTCTCCCAATCAGTTAAGTCTCCTGATATCTTGACCGCTGGTACCAAGGATGTTGTTGGTTGTGGGTCCAACTTACAATGAAGTTGTTGACAGTTTCAACCTTTTCTCCATCTATTATGATATTTCCTATAAATCCAGTGATTTTTATTTTCTTGATGTTGAGCGGCAATCCATGTTGAAGGCTGTATTCTTTGATCTTCTGCACCAAGGGCTTCAAGTCTTTTCAGCAAGAAAGGTTGTATTATTTGCATAATGCAGGTTATTGACGAGTCTTCCTCTGACCTTGATGCCACATTCTTCTTCATAGAGTCCAGACTCTCAAATAATTTCCTCTGCATACAGGTTGAATAAGTATGGAGAGAGAATACAACCCTGACACATAAAACAGTATATTTTTCATCTATGCCATGAATCTGGGCAGTGCTGATGGACCCCAGGTATGAAATGTATAATTTCTCTCTCTAATTAACCTTCCTGAACAAGAACCAATGCCTTTGAGTTGTGGGTATTAGAGAATAGTTTGGACTATTCTAAAGACTGTCAAAACAACAAACAAGTACATCCTGGAGAAAGTATGACCAGGTTGCTCCTTGTAGGCAAGGATAGTGAAACGTCATCTCACATATTATGGGCATATTTTTAGGAAAGGCTGGTCCTTGGAAAAAGACATAATGCTAGTAAAATTGGAGGGTCAGTAAAAGAGAGGAAGGCCTTCAACAAGAGGTACTGACACGGGCTGAATATATCAAAGATGATGAGAATGACAATGGACAGGGCAGGTTTACATTCACTGTTCATAGTGTCCCTGTTATTGCTGTGTACTGTTGAATCAGAACCGACCCATAGCTAACCTTCCAGTGGGTTTTCAGAGGCAGTTAATTGCACAGGAAGAGATTGCCCATCCTTCTCCTGCAGAGCAGCTGGTGGATTTGAGCTGCGTGCCTTTTGTATTGCAGCGCAGCTTCTTGGCACTAGGCCACGAGAGCTCCCTATGAGTTATAGCCAAATCAACAGGCCTTAACAACAACAACAGTCTCATGTTATGGAAATCTGGAGTCTCCAAGGGGCTCCACACACAGCCTGGGTCTGGGTTTTCACCCTTGACCCTCCTAAGTAGTGTCGGGAACCCCATAGATTCACACAAGACAGGATCTGACCCCACTGAACTTGAGATGATTAGCAGTTGGAATCCACCAACTTCTCATTGGGAGAAAGATGTGACAGTCTACTTCTGTAAAGACTGTCATTGTTGTTGAGTACCATCGAGTCAGACCAACCCATAGCTGACACTTCAGCAGGTTTTAAGAGACAGTTAAACACATGGCAGGAGATTGCCCGTCCTTCTCTCACAGAGCAGCTTCAACTGTGTGCCTTTGGGATTGCAGTGCAGCTCTTGCTACAGCCTTGGAAATCCTACGGGACAGTTCTCCTCTGTCTATGGAGTGAGTTGGAATTGACTCAGTGACAGCAGGTTATTTTGTTGTTGTTGTTGTTAACTTGTTGGAGTTTCAACTGATTTTTTTTTTATAATGTGAACAAATAATAGAATTTGCCAATGTTGACTATATGCAGACAGCCCCTCTTCATTCTCACGGTCTATTGAAAGAATAATGGCAGAGAGGGACAGGTGACAAGCCTCACCGGGAGAGAGAACAAAAAGAGCAATGTCCACAAACATGGGCGGAATTGGCTCAGGTTGCCAAAGCCAAGGAAAACTTTGTTTGGCTCAGATATAAATATTTTGTACCTTTCTGCCAGGCACCGTAGTTTATTACAGGAGCCATGGTTTAGAAATTCACAGGCAAATGTTATAAAATTGAGAACATAAGTTGGACCCCTTCCCATTCCAATAAGCAGTCGCAGGTGTGGTTTGCATGAAAGTGTATATTTAGGGATGGAAATGGGAGGGAGAGGAGGGGATCACATGTTCTAAGCAAACTGTATTTGCATACACATTATGCATGCACCCAACACACACTTGTGCAACGATGATTAAATATGTTCTATGTTGGCAGCCTCTTACTGTGTTTCCTTGAAGCAGGAATAGCAAGTAGGTTCTCTTGCATGCCAGGCTCAATCAGTGCACAGTATTTCTCTAAACTGCTGTGTAGAGAATTCAGAAATCCTATCTGGGTTCATTCAACAAATTTTTATTTTGAAAGATTCTCACCACTGGCAGCACCCTGATAGATGGAGAAAAGACTGAGGTTGTTAACAATTTTCATTTACTTAATTCCACAATCAACACCTTTGGCACCCTTGTTGGAAAATCAAAACATTAATTACACTTGGAAAATCTATTGTCAAGGACCTCTCCAGAGTGCTAAAGAGCAACAGTGTCAGTCTAGAGACTAAGGTGCACCTGTTCCAGGGCATGGTCTTTGTAATTACTTGCTATACATGAGAGAGCTGGACAGTGATTAGGGATTACAGACGAAGAATTGATGCCTTAGAGTTGTGGTGCTGGAGAAGAGTATTGAACATACCTTGTCCTTCCCGAAGAACAAGCAGGTCTGTCCTGAAAAGGGTAAAGCCAATCTTCTCCTTGGAGACAAGGATTTTTAAGCTCTGTCTCACACACTTTGGGCATCTTGCCAGGAGGGACCAGTCCCTGGAGAAGGACATCATGTTTGGAAGGGTGGAGGGTCAGTGCAGTAGAGGAATATCCAGGATGAGATGGATTGACACAGTACCTGAGATAATGGGAGTAGGTGTGTTACAGACAGTCAGACTGGCTCAGGATAGGACAGGGTTCAGAGCTATTTATTGTACTATTTGGGGTCACTATGAGTCTCAAGCTACTGGAAGGCACATATCAGCAACAATGCTCAACCAAAGACTTTTGGAAGAAAGTTCTGCTTTGAAAAGTTGTTGCTGTGTGCCGTCAAGTTGGAACCAGAGGGTTTTCAAAGGCAGTAAATCACAGGGGAGGAGACTGCCCATCTATCTCCATGAAGCAGCTGGTGGATTTGAACCATTTGCCTTTGGATTGCCAGCACAACTCCTTACCCCTAAGCCACCAGAGCAGCTCTCTGTGATAAGTTAGTCCTTGGAAAGGGGTCAGGTCAAATTTGCAGCAAATGGTTTAGGAAGGGAGTGGTGGTTCAGGGGTAGAATTCTTGTCTGCCATGTAAGACCCGAGAGCTTGATTTCCAGCCAGTGCTCCGCATGTGTATCCCCCACCTGAGTGTTGATGAAGGCTTGTGTGCTGCTGTGACCCTGAACAGGCTGCAATTGAGCTTCCCTGTTAAGACGAAGTAGGAAGAAGTCTTGGTGACTATTTCCAAAAATCACACGACAGTCCTGTGGATCCCTGGGTCCCATTCTATTGTGTGTAAGTTCATCATGACTCAGGTCCAATTTAACATCCACTCACAATAATAAGAAACACCTGTCCTGTGCACGATGGTGGCTCTGTTGTATTTACTACTTCAGAGTCTGCAGTTCCCCCAAAGGCAATACAGTGAAGTCACCTGGATTTCTGCAACCCAGCAGCTCTGAGTGCCAGGCCCTGGGACCTGAAAGAAGTTGAAAAAGAACACATACAGTATGTATGCACCCAACATACACTGGTGTAAAGATAATTAAATTTATTATATCTTATTGATTCCTCCAATGGGTTAGACCCATTGGAGGTAACACTTGGGTTGGAGGGAGGAACTGGGGTGTATTATGATGTTGTGTCATATTTTTGTCATACTTGGTGAAGAATCATCAAAATTAAGCACTGTATACCTATCAGGAAGCTCTGGTGGCTTATTGGTAAAGAGGTGCACTGTCAATCCAAAGGCACGTGGTTCGAATATACCAGATGCTCTAAGAGAGAAAGATGGGCAATCTCCTCCTGTTTACTTGACAGCCACTGCAAGCCCACTGGAAGTTCAACTATAAGTAGATGCCAACTCAACAGTACATAACAACAACAAACATGCCTACTAAGTTCTCATGCACTGGATTCATTTGAATAATCACTGCTCTGTCATACTATAGAGAATAAATAGTGTAGACAGAGCTGTGTAAAATTTAGGAGAAAATAAAAGACTTACCCAATTGTCGTTTTGTTGTTGCTGTTAGGTGCTGTCAAGTCAACTGTGACCTATAGCCGCCCTCTGAACAACAGATCTGAACCATGTCCTATCTTGTGCCATCCTCACAATCTCTGACACATGAGCTCATTGCTGCAGTCACTGTGTCAATCCACCTGGTTGAGCCGCTTCCTTCCTCTCCTTTGCCGCCCTTCCACCTTTCCAAATATGGTGTCCTTTTGGTCTATGTATAGGTTTCACTTGAGCACAATGAAGTAAACTGGAATTTCCGTTAGTCTCAATATTACCCATAATTTATTATGATCAGCACAATTGGATGCTTTTGCATAATCAATAGAACATAGATCCAACTTGAATTTCTGTCAGTTACTTGTTGATGTTCAATAAGTCTGTCAGTTATTTGTTGATGTTCAATAATTTCCGTACTTGGTCAGATCACTTTCTTTTGGAATGGGAATAAATATGGATCTCTTTCAGTCGGTTGGCCAGGTGGTGGTCCTCCAGATTTCTTGGCACAACCTGGTGAGCATGTCCAGGCCAACATCTGTTTGTTGAAATGAGTCAATTGGTATTCCACCAATTCCTAGGACCTTGTTATTTGCCAATTCTTTCAGAGCATCTTTAGCTTCCTTTTTCATCATCTGACCTCTTGATCATATGTTGTTTCATGAAATTATTCTGTGTCAGCCAATTCTTCTTGGTATAATGACCAATATTATTAATGTTATATGCAAGCAAAACCCATCAGAAGATTATCCAAAAATTACTAGAACAGCACATCAATAGAAAACTGCCAGATGTCCAAGAGAGATTTAGACGAGTCCGTGGCACTAGGGACATTATAGCCAATGTTTAGATGGATCTTAGCTGAAAGCAGAGAGTACCAGAGGAATGTCTATCAGTGTTTCATTGACTATGCAAAGACATTTGACTGAGTGAATCACAACAAATTGTGGCTAACCTTGAGAAGAATGGGAATCCCACAACACTTAGTTGTGCTCATGCGAAATCTATACTTGGACCAGGAGGTAGTTGCCAGAACAGAGCAAGTAAACCCTACAGTGTTCAAAATCAGGAAAGGGGTATGCCAGGGATGCATCCTATCTCCATACTTTGTCAATATGTATACAGATCATTTGGGAGGCTGTACTTTATAAGGAAGAATGTAACATCAGGATTGGAGGAAGAGTCATCAACAACCTACATTATGCAGATGACACAACCTTGCTTGTTGAAACTGAGGAGGACCTGAAGTGTTCGCTGCAGAAGCTCAAGGACTGCAGCCTTCAACATGGATTGAAGCTCAACATCAAGAAAACAAAGATTCTCACCACTGGGCCAATTGACAGTATCATCATACATGGAGAAAAGATTAAGACTGTTAACAATTTCAGCTTGCTTGTTTCCACAATCAAAAATATTGGTACCAGCAGCCGGGGAATCAAAAGACTCTGGACCTCTCCAGAGTACTGAAGAGCAACAATGTCAGTGTAGAGAGTAAGGTGTGTCTGATTCAAGGAATGGCTGTTGCAATTACTTGCCATGCGTCAGAGAGCTGGACAATAACTAAAAATGATGGAAGAATTGATGACTTTGAGTTGTGGTCCTGTAGAAGGTTATTGAACATACCATGGGCCACTAAAAGAACAAAGAGATAGACCCTGAAGAGGGTGAAACCAGGCTGCTCCTTGGAGGCAAAGATTTTGAAGCTCTGTCTCACATACTTTGGGCACTTGCCAAGAGGGGTCAGTCCTTGGAAAAGGACATAATGCTTGTAAGAGTGGATGGACAGCCCAAGAGAGGAAGACCATTGATGAGATGGATCGATTCAGTGGCTAGGGTAATAAAGGTAGCTATGTAAGAGACAGTGAAGTTGGCACAGGATATAGCAGGTTTCAGGGCTATTGTACACAGGATTGCTATGAGTCTCAAATGACGCAATAACCCATAATAACAACTACCTCTTAATGTACTGCTTTAGCTATTTTTTAATAAAATTGGGTTATAATAATATTGTTGTTGTGATGTGTCTTTGAGTAAATTCTGACTCATAGTGACTTATGTACAATAGCTCTGAACCCTGCTGTATCTTGAGTCAATTTCATTGTCTCTGACGCATCTACTCTCATTATCTCAGTCACTGAGTCAATCCATCGCATCCAAGGTCTTCCTTTCTTGAGCTGTCCTTCCATTCTTCCAAGCATGATGTCACTTTCCTAGGACTGGTTTGTCCTTGCAATGTGATAAGAGTAGTATTTAAATTCTGATGTTGCTCAGAAGCATAAGTGAATTAGCATATGTAAGTGATTTTTAAAAAAAAATATGTGGGACACAGAGTAAGTGCTATCACATTTCCTCTTTTAGTTCTCAATGTCTGGGAAACTTTTGTTTCAGAAGTCTCTGTAAAGGCCTTTGCTGGAATAGCTACTTGCTGTCCAATTTTCAATCCAAGTGTTGCTGAAGAGATCTCAAACATCATTGTTATAAAGAAAGTCAGTGCTTCTGTTTGCCAAAGTTAGCGCTGTGAATAAGAAGAGCAATTAAGGAAAGGAAGAGCAAATCTTAACAGGTATCTTCTGGAGATTATTCACTCACCGCTGTTGTGTAGGAACCAACTCATAGCTGGCCCTCCACTGTGTTTCTCTGATCCTGTAAATAGCACAGAGAATGATCCCCATCTTTCCCCAGAGAAGCACCTAGTGGGTTTGAATTGCCAGAGAGGTGCCATCTTTGGGTTAACAGGCTAACTTTCTGAAGACATGGACTATGTAAATATGACTCCATATCATTTTTATAAGTATCATTTGATTCATTTTTCCTTCCTTCAGGCAGTCATCTTATATTTATTCTGAGAAGTAATCATTTCCTGAAGGGCATATAATAGTCAATTGACCTATCACCACAGACATAGAACTGTTCCTCATGGAGAGCAGCCTTTTAGGAAGTCCTGCTCTGAAGAGTTCAGATGAAGGTCTTTTGAAAAGACAGGACCCTCTCTCCTTGAACAGTTGTCCAGACAGAATTCCAGCACAGCTTCTCTAAACTTGTATGAAGAAATTACCATCACCATCATGCAAGTTCCCACCTTTGCTTTCAAAGGCTTAAATAATAATATTTCCTTGTAACTATTTCAAGACCTCAGATTGGATAGAGATTTGTCAAAACATATAAATCACCACACCTTTAGGGAAATGCATATCAAAGCCACTTCTTCACTGAGACGGCTGTGATTGGAAAAGAAAGCAGTAAGCATCACTGATGAAGTGGAGACATTAAAGCTCTCATCTAGTGCTGGTGGGATTGTAAAACTGTACAGCTGCTATGGAGTACAGTGTGATAGTTGCCCAAAGAGTTAAACATAGAATTGTCATTATCAGCCATGCAATTTCAAAAGACTTGAAAGCAGTATTATTCACAGTAGTCAAAAGGCAGGAACAATGCAAGTGTCCACTGACAGAGGAATGGATAAACAAAACACAGTTTATTCATGTAGTGGAATTATAATCAACCATAAAGAGAAATTAAGTTCTCACGAACCATGGTATAGATGAATCTTGAAAACATCATATTGCATTAAATAAGTCAAACCCAAATGAACAAATAATGTAATATTTTAAAGTATCTATAATTGGCAGAGGTTTATTAGTGTTTACCCATGGTAAGTGGGAGAAAGAACTGAGAAGTTATCAGTACCCTTTCAACACTTAATTATTTTCTGCTTTGAACAGATTATTGAAATTGTGTTATTAGGAATGGAAGACACTATCAGTACCAGTGGTCAGGAAATCAAAACACAAATTATATCAGGGAAATATGCTGTTAGGGACTGCTCCAAAGTGCTAAAGAACAATGGTGTCAGTGTAGAGACTAAGGTGCATCTGATTCAGGCCATGGTCTTCACAATTACTTGCTATGCATAAGAGAGCTGGACAGTGACGAGAGTTTAAAGAAGAATTGATGCCTTTGAGTTGTTGTGCTGGAGAAGAGTATTGAACATATTATGGGTCACCAAGAGAACAAAGAGGTCTGTCCTGGAGATGGTAAAACCAGGCTGCTCTTTGGAGGCAAGGATTTTGAAGCTCTTTCTTACATATTTTTGCCATGTGGCCAGGAGGGGTCAATTCTTGGAGAAGGACATTATGCTTGAAATGATGGAGGGACAGTGCAAGAGAGGAAGACCCTGGCTGAGGCAGTTTGATGCAGTAACTGAGTTAATGGCTGTAGGTGTGTCAAGAGATGGTGAAATTGGCTCAGTATAGAGCAGGGTCAGAGCTATTGTGCATAGGGTCATGAGTCACAGGTGACTCGATGGCACATAACAACAACAACATGGATTTTATATGAATAGTGGGACACATGTATCCCAAGGAGTACCTGGTGATCAGAGCCTGGCAAGTATATAGGCTCCCTCCAGGGGGCATCATGCAATACAAATAGGATTACACCTTCAAGATGAGCAATGTAAATGAACATTCCTTTCATGAAACGGTTAAGAGAGACCATGTTCTCTTAAGGGCAATGGAAGATTTTGGCAATGGGCACTGGTGATGATTATACAACATGATCAATGGAATCAATATCACTGAATTATATGTATGTTAAATTGTCAGATATATTTCCATACAGTCGAGATGCTTAGCCTATGGAAAGAGCACAACACATGTTTTCTTTACTCAATTAATTAGTTAATTAATTAATGCACTTGCAACTTTGAGAGAGAGGAGCATTAGAATTTGAGAAGTAATAGTTTCATTTGAGGAGTTATGTACATTTCCAATGTATGATTTAGTGTTTTGCATTCAGGGTTTTCTCCTCCATGAGAAAAGTCTCTTGAGTGTGTATATGAGGAGTCTCAGCAGCCACCAGCTGCCTCCTCTACCTGTGGATTTTCCTCCTTCCAGAGACACCAGTGTTATTTCACATAGAGCCCACAATTTGGATTACTGTTTAAGGGAAGTCACCAAACAGAATCACTACACAGACTTCTTTTGCAACTTGGGGTGGGGGGGGTCTCCAATCTCCAAAATACGCACTGGGGCTACCAATTCCCTTTGCACATAGCAGTGTGGACTTCACTTTGTGGATGCTCAGAAATAATACATTTGCAGCTCTCACAAGCTGACTCAGATGCCAGGCAAGGAATTAAATTTGCTCTTTCACTAATGTTGAGGAGCTCTTCAACCCAGCTTCTTATCACTTAAAAACTATATAGTGAACGTTTCTACATGCATAAATTGGGAAGTAAATGCTGTCATTGCGATAATTCAGTCTGAAAGTAATCACAGCTCCTCACAAATTTAAGCAGCTGGGGCCAAGGCTAGAATTGTGATTTGGGTTAGAAAAGAAAATGGGTTCAGTTCTTCCTTGAGACTGCAGTCAATCTGTTAGGAGATTAAAGTGATATCCTTCACTGTTAGTTCTATCTTTCACCAGTGAACTTCAAAGTTAAACACACACACAGAAATGCTGGACTTCAAAGTTAAAGACACATATACACGCACACATTTATTCAGCAGTGAAGACTTTTTAAAGCATCTGTAAGTAGAGATTTCCAAATAATTAGAACCACTTATGGTCATCATTCTTAGGAGCCATGGACTTGGCTCCAACGCATAGTCACAGCAGAATGAAGTACTGCCCAGTCTGGAATCCTCCTCACAATCGCTGTTGTGCTTGAGCCCATTGGAGGTTTTCTACTTTTTTATATGATGCTCCACTTTACCACCAGAACCACTAACAATTACAAGTGCTTTCCAGCCATCCTGTGGAATGGGATATTTGGCTAATGCTGTTACCATTATTTCATTCGTCCTGTTTTTTATTTCAGGTTACAGGCAGAGCTTTGTAAGAATGTGAAAATCAATATGAAAGTTTGTCAGAGATGACATGTTTGTTAATGTTTTATTGATTATACTATTGGTTGTAAATTTTCTAACTTAATAAAGCTCAAGATTTATTTTGGTTTTTGCAATGAAAGACAGAGGTTACTTAATTAACTGAAAGCTTAATGCAAATGACAGACATGATACATTGTGACTACTTCAAAGTGACACCCAATCCTTCTTTCTCCAATTGGCATAGTCTCTCTCACACATTCATTCTCATTCATTCTGTCTCTCTCTCTCTCTCCACCCCCACCTCCCCACTTCTCTCTCACACACACATACTCAGCCTGGCAAGGCACTATAAGAATGATATATAGGAAAGTCTACTTTTTGAGAAAAAAAAATAAGGATCACTTTATATAGCTTTTTTATCTTACTGAAATCTACAGAATTTTAATTTATATGTATACATTGTCTCTGACTTAAAATTATAATATGTGTGTGTATTGCCACTTAAAATGTTCATTCATTCATTATGTAACGTAATAAGAGAGAAACTTCAAAAATGCACTTAACATGAATGGTATCTATAATTATCACCATCAATATGATAATTTATTTTTTAATGATTATATGTAGTATTGCATTTAACATAATAAATCAACCTCCAAATAGTGGGGGGGGGAAGAATTATACAAGGGAAGGGTAATATTAAAAGGAAATTCATCTCTCTCATAAGGACCTGTCCTGGAGAAGGTGAAACCAAGGTGCTCTTGGAGGCAAGAATTTTGAAGCTCTGTCTCACATACTTTGGGCATGTTGCCATGAGGAACCAGTCCTAGGAGAAGAACATCATGCTTGGAAAGGTGGAGGGACAGCACAGAAGAGGAAGACCCTGTATGAGATGGATTGACTCAGTGACGGGTAATGGGAGTAGGTATGTCATAGACATTGGCTCAAGATAGAGCAGAGTTCAGAGCTGTTGTACATAGGGTGGCTATGAGTCACCAGCGACTCAATGACACATAACAGCAACATAAGGAACGTCATTGCTAACACAGAGGTACGTCTTCCTGGGAGTCTGAATCCATCAGTGGCTCAGCGAGAGAAAGAGGAGCAATGTAGTATCCACCTATTTCATAGTCCCTGAAAAGCCCACCAGAAGAGGGTAGTCAGTTCTGACTCAAATGCAATGAAAGACATATCAGTAGTTAATACTGAAAAAGACCTGGAAATGTACACTTAATACAAAAGAAAACCCCAAAGCAAACACAACAATTCTATAGATCTCATCTGCACATAATTTTATCTATTTATAAAAGGAAGTTAGGAATCAGTTCTTAAAAGCTAAGTCAAATTACAAATGTCTATAATACAAATCTAGTACCAGGGTTGTACCAGAAGAATGTCTATCTGTGCTTCATTGATTATGCAAAGGCATTTGACTGTGTGGACCATAACAAACGTGGCTGACTCTGAGAAGAATGGGAATCCCAGAACACTTGATCATGCTAATGAGAAACCTATACTTGAACCAAGAGGCAGTCATCAGAACAGAGCAAGGAAACACTGCATGGTTCAAAATTGGGAAGGGCATATGCCAGGGATGTGTCCCTGCCTTTTCAACCTGTATGCAGAACAGATCATCTGGGAGGCTGGGCTCTATGAGGAGAAATGCAGCATCAGGATTGGTGGAAGATCTATTAGCTTAGCAATCTGTGTTATGCAGTTGATACAACCCTGCTTGCTAAAACTGAGGAGGACCTGAAGCCCTTGACGCTGAGGGTCAAGGACTGCAGCCTTCAATATGGATTGAGGCTCCATGTAAAAAAGACAAAGATTCTCACCACTGGATCAATTGGCAGCATCAGGATGGATGGTGAAGAGATTGAGATTGTTCACAGTTTTAGTCTGCTTGGCTCCACGGTCACCACTCTTGGAACCAGTAGCCAGGAAATTAAAAGGCGCATTGCCATGGAAAACTCTGCTTTTAGGGACCTCTCTAAAGTACTGAAGAGCAATGGTGTCTCTCTGGAGACTAAAGTGCGTCTGATACAGGCCATGGTCTTTGTAATCACATATTATGTGTCAAAGAGTTGGACAGTGACTTGGGTGGACAGAAGGAAAATTGATGCCTTTTTGGAGAAGAGTATTGAGGGTACCATGGACTGCTAAGAAAACAAACAGATTCATCTTGGAGACGGTTGGGCCGGGCTGCTCCTTGGAGGCAAGGATTCTAAGGCTTCTTCTGACATACTTTGGTCATGTTGTAAGGAGAGACTGGTCCTTGGAGAAGGACATCATGCTTGGGAGGTGGAGGGCAGGCACAGGAGGGGAAGGCCCTCTAGGAGACGGATTGATTTGGTGATTGGGGTAATCGGGATGAGTGTGTCAGAGACAATGAGATTGGCACAGGACAGAACAGAGTTTAGGGCTATTGTACATAGGGTCGCTATGAGTCGCAGGCGACTTGACAGCACATAACAACAATAACACAACTAATTATTTTTAAAAAATTTGGTGATAATCTACTGCCCATATCCAGAGTTAAACTTTTATTACTTAACCCAATTCCATTGCAAAAGAATTATTTTATTTATTTATCATATTTGAAAAATTTTTTGTAAACTCAGTCTAGCCCCAATTTTAATGCTACTCTCTTATCACAATCAGTCCATACTATGCATGTTTTTGGTTCAATGAGAAAGTCTTATACTCAAATGACTTCATGTGACCTCTTGTCACTCCAGGTCTGATTATCTTAGACATAGTCACAGGAGCACAGAATTATTAGAACTGCCTTATAAATGAACAGTTCATAAAAACAAACCTTTCTCTTTTCTCCTATCAATCCTTTTGGAAGAAAATTGACGTTCACTTAGTTCTCTTTTCCTTGTTAGTTTTTGCCTTCCAGCCACAAGCCCTAACAGACAATATTATATCTTCTACCAAATTCCTATAATTACATCATGGTATCCGATATGGGAAAAGGGTGATTCGTAGATTGTCAGAACAAGCCTCAGATCTCCTGTGTGTCAAGTTGCTAAATTGCTTTTAAAACCATAAAAAAAAGGTACAATCAGGCTGATAAGCATCTATTTCAACCCTGGTTATTTTCTACGTTAATAGCTAAACTGGCATTTTTTTAATCTTCTTCCAAACTTCTTTCCTCAGGAAATGATCTAAATAGCTATTTTGTAGTCACAAAAGCCTCTTGAATCACCAACTCTTCCAAGAAAGTGTAAAGATTCTTATGGAACTGTTCAATAAAGCATTTATTTCCTCTGAAGAATGGTGGAAGGGGAAGAATTACCATCTTGAGTATTAATTTCCCCAATTACTAGCACCAGGCTTTCTTTCTACCTGCCAGGTTAATAACCAGGCTGCTTTATCACCCCAGCCACATAAAAAGCCCCCTTGTCTGCTAATTATCCTCTCTCTCTTGAATTATTTTTAACATGTCTTTTCAAGTCTTTTTAGACTTTCTAATGGATGCCTTATGTGAATATCTCTAAATTTCCTTCCATTCTGAAACTCGCATAAGCGCTCCCAAATTCTCAATAGAAACTTGCAATTAATAAAATTCCACTGGAGCATGAGTTCTTCTCCTTTTCATTAATTTATAAGCCTCCTACAGTTGCTCCCTAAAATATTTGTCAAATAGTTTTAGATTAAAAAACAATTCTGAGAAATGTAGATAAATTCTCATAGGCCTGAATCTAGTCCTAGTTGTAAGTTAACACTCCATGGAAAAGGTTCTTTTTCTTCTCCTTTTCTTTTTAATCCAGGTTTTTGCTCTTTTAAAATTAAAAATTCCCAAGCATAAAGATCTATGTCTTAGAAATTCATATAGATGGTTTAAAAGCATACAAACATCATGAACATCATTGGAAGTTAGTCAAGACCACAGAATTCTACATGTGTCTTCTTTGGATGAAAGGAAAAAAGGACATCCCCAGGAATGGTGATAGAACAGAGTCATTATCAAGTTCTCATTTTACACTGAGCAGTGGGTTTACAGTGGTGTAATCCATAGGGGATTGTATTGCTAACCCAAAAGCTAAGCCTCTTTAGTAGTTCAAATCCACTAGTGACTCCTCAGAGTAAAGATAGACAATCTCCTCCAGTGTGATTTGTAGCCACAGAAACCCACTAGGGGGTCAGCTATAAACGGATTCTGAGCTCTGACAGCCTAGTGGTAAGAAATTGTGCTGCAATCCAAAGGCATACAGTTTAAATCCACTAGCTGCTCCATGGGAGAAGCATGGACATTCTCCTCCTTTGCAATTAGCTGCCTCTGAAAACCCAATAGAGGGTCAGCTATGGGTGGGTCCCAACTGAATGGTACATAACAACAACAGATGGTAATCAGTGAGTGAGTGTATTAAGAAAGTAGGAATCTCTAGATAGAGTAAACAGGTGCTAAGAAAGATTGGAACTTCAAATCCACCCAGAAGTGCTTCGAGAAAAAAACAATACCCAAACTAAACTCCTTGCCATACAGTTGATATTGATCCACATGACCCTATGGAACACAATAGAACAACTGTCCTTTAGGATGTCCAAGGCTGGTGGTGTAGTGTATTATATGTTTGGCTGTTAACCAAAAGGTCAATAATTTGAATCCGTTAATTGCTTTGAAAGAAGAAAGATGTGTAGTCTCCTTCCAAAATTATTTACTGCTTCGGACACAGATAGAGGATTACCTTGTATCAGAAATTACTTGATAGCAATGGGTTTGGTTTTGACTTAGTCTTTATAGAAACACAATGTTTGATCTTTCTCCCAAAGGGTTGCTGGTGTATTGAAACTATCAATCTCTTGGTTAGCGTCTCAGTGTTTAATACATTGTACTACCAGGGCTTCTCTGAAGAAAGGCCCAGTAGTCCACTTCTGAAAGATCACAGCCATTGACAATTCTACAGAGCATGTATACTCTAACACACATGGGTCACTAGTGTTTTGCTTTGGGTTTAAATAAGTAAAAATGAATGAATATATACATAGAACTAACATGAAGAGTGAATCGTGGACCAGGATTATGATTAATCTAAATCTATGCACAGATAAAAACAAAGTTTTTTTAAAAAAGGGATACATAGGAGAAATTTAATTTCTAAATACTAACATATTACCCTTCAGGATGGTGGGGCAACCATAGACAGTTGCTGTGTTAATCTCCAATCTCTCCTCAAGATATCCACCACAATATTAAGAATGTAATCTTCTTGTTTTGCTGTTTTCACTCCCAATTAGGAGTGCCTTGAGCCCATATTTCATGTGTGACTGCGTACTTCCTTTCCTATGAAATTCAGTTGACATATTTGTCTGTATTTCTCCTGGGATTTTAAAACTTAACTAGGAGATATAATTTGTTGTCCTTGTTGGGTGCTATTCAATTGATTCTGACCCCCTGTGACTGCACAGGACCAAGCAGAACTGTCCCACAGGGTGTGGTAGAAATGGTAATCCTTAGAGAAGCTGGTTGGCTCTTTTCCCCACAGAGCCACTTGGTGGGTTGGAATTATCAACTTTTCAGTTAGCAGTGGAACACTCCAGAACTCCTCAACGTCCTACTTTAATCTGAATAAAATATTTTATCTGTGTCCTATATGCACCAACATATGTCTTGTATCTTGTAATATATACATGTTGCTGTTCATATGCTTGTTTTAAGGAGCTATGGCTTAGTCCATAGGAAGTTGCTGCTAACCTAAAGGTTACACCTCTCTTGTGATTAGTGGTTCAAATCCACCAGCAACTCCACAAAAGAAAGATGGGCAATCTGCTCTCTTGAATTTACAGTTTCTGAAACCCAATAAAGAGTCAGGTATGAGTCAGTTCCAAATGGGCACCAATGAATTTGACCTGGTTTTTGGTGGTTTTTTTTAAGTTTTACTTTCTTTGAGATTTTTTGGAGGAGCATCCTGCCCACAGAGACCCTGGGTAATACGAGCAATTAGGCACTCAACTATTAGCCAAAATATTTTAATCCACTCAGAGGCAACATGCCAGCCATGTTTGGGCTTCCAAATGGTCACAGCTTTGAAAGATCTATGCCCGCTCTCTTCAGAACAATATGATGCTGTGTTGAGTCAGAATCGACTCAAAGGCAACTAACACAACAATTGCTACTTACAAGAGTATAAATACAGTCTCTTTTATTTCTTCATATACTAAAAACAATCATGCCTGTAATTTGATTAACTGTGTTTTTACAACCAGCATGAAATACGGAATGGTATTTGTAATACTACTTAAAACAAATATATAGAAAGCGTTATTCCTTCTAGAAAACAGGAGTCACAAAATGTAAGAAACATACAAGACTTGAAGGACAGCCTGCTCAACTTCTGGAAAGAGGCTTCGACTCTAGAAAGATCCACTGTCTAGCCCCAGACCATACGGTGGACAAGGACGGAATCAGAAACCAAGCTTAGACCACATGTTTTGTCTTCTGGTCCTCACTCCATCATCTAAAAAGTATGTCATTAAATGTCTCTTGCAAGGACTTTAAAAACTTCTTGTTATAGTAGCTCTAGTTGCCTAGTAGTAAGAAGTTGTGCCGTGAACCCTAAGGCATGTGGTTCGAATCTACCAGCTACTCCACAGGAGAAAGATGGACAGTCTATTCCTGTTCAATTTAAATGTCTCAGAAAACCCACTGCAGTGTCAGCTGTGAGTCGGTTCTGACTCGATGGCTCACAACAACATAGAGATTTTAGTGTTTTTCTCTGGCCCACAGGCACTTGCTAATCCAGGGGTGGCCACGCCTCTCTGGAACTTTGAATCCATCAGCTGATCCATGAGACAGTGAAGGACAATCTCTTCCCATGCTATTTACAGCCTTGGAAACCCACTGGAGGGTGAGTTCTGGGTTCATTTGACTTGACAGAAATGAGGGGATTTTTTTGAGTCTTTATCTCTGCACTGATTATGTGTTTATGTATGTGTGTATGTATGTGCTTATGTAAGAGTACACATCATACAAAAATTTTAGTTTAAAATGTACCATACTACTTCATTGGGGTGTTTTGATGATGGTAAGGAGTTGCACTGCTAACTCAAAGATATGGGGTTCATATCCACCAGCTGCTTCATGAGAGAATTATGGGTAATTTCCCCCTATGGGATTTTGTATCTCTGAAAAGCCCCTGAAGGGTCAGATATGGGTCAGTTCTGACTTAACGGTGTATAACAACACAACTTCATTAAAATTTGTATTAGGGATCTAGGATTCTGGTTGAAAATGGCAAACTAAAATATGGTTATTTGATCAGTTAAAAACAGTGACAGCACAAAGGATTTAAAGTCTATAGGATTTACTTCTACAATTTATCTGCTAGGTTTCAGGGACACCTCTCTGGGTCAGGGAAAAAATAAATTTCAAAGGTCTACCAGTCTCAGTGAGTTTCGATGGAGCAAAGAAAGAAAGCGTTTAAAGCAAACCCTCAGCCAATCTTAACATAAGGAGCTGTGATAGCACAGAGGTGAAGTGCTCACTCTGACAGCAGAGTTGATGGTTGAATCCCCCAGTACCTCCACGGGAGAAAAACCTGGCCAGCCACCGTCATCAAATAATAGTCTAGCAAACCCAGTGGGGCGGTTCTGCTCTGCCATACAGGGTCTCTTTGAGTCTAAATCAGCTTGATAGTGCCCTCCACCACCAACAATCGTAACCTGTTTGAATCATGCCACCCATCCTGAAACCCCTGTCCTCAGGTTTCTAGGTGGTCTCTGTAGCCTACCCACAGTTATTTCCACAAACCCTCAGGTACACTCTAAAGGGTTTAAAGTCATAAAGGCACCTCAAATATTCAAGGAATTCCAAGGGCTATTTCTCTGGAAGCAAGAGAAAGTATCCAAAGTTAAATTTTTTGCATAGAATCAACTCTTAGCTGGTTTATGGTTAACAAACATTTGGTCACAAATCAGAACCCTGTGACTACCTGGCACTTGAGCTCCCTCAGAGGACTCAATACAGTTTTCAGTTCTTCTTTCTCTTCTTTTTTTTTCAGTTCTTCTTTCTCTTCTTTTTTTTTCTTAACAGATTTAAATAGAATAAGAATATGATTCACAAAAATTGCATGATATTTTCCAACCAATCAAAACATCATATTCATGAGCAAAGAGCAGGGATCTTGGTCGATTTTGGTTCTGCAAATGAGCAGCAGACGGCAGCTTGGCGTCTGTCAAGTGGAGAAATATGTACCTCATCTGGGGAACATGTCCCTATATCCAGATCAATTCATCACCACTCTCCCCTACCCCTACACTTGGGGGAAGGGGAAAGAATAACATTTCAACTTCCCAGGCAGTACTCCATACAAGGGGAAAGTTCAGTTTAAACCCTTCATTTAAACACTGCATTTTCCAGCCCAGGAATTAGAAGATAAGACAGATGCTACCTTTGGTTCACACTTCTCCCAGGAGAAGGAGGAGAAATTTGTCCACATTTGACAGGAGACTCTGCAATATCCAGGAGAGGATTGAGAAGCTGTGTCAGGTAGGAAGGAGCAGAAGAGCAAGTAGGGACCAAATAACTACTGGTAGCAACAATCTAGAACCTACAAGAGCCTGGAACTAGTCCAGACTGGTATTATTTAGATCTTGTATCCTTCAAAAAGTAACAGAAACCTGGAAACAGTTCTTTAAAAGCAAAACTGAAAACTCAAATTGATACCAGAGAGTTGATTCCTCCTCACGGTTGACCCTCCATTGAGTTTCAGCAGCTGTACTTGGGGCTGCTCTACAGGATTCATTTCAGAATCTGCTCAACAACAATGGGTTTATTCTTACTTTTAAGTGCTTGTTCCCAACTTGGGTGGGAAGTATAATAGATATAGAGACAAGACTGAACTTGTCAGTGATTTTATTTTCGTTGCATCCACAATCAACAACATCCATGATGGCAATTGTAAAAAAAAAAAGAAAAAAGAAAAAGAAATCAAAAGAAATGCTGCACTGTGGAAATCTGCTGTCAAGGACCTCTCCATAATGCTAAAGAACAAGGACACAGTCTTCCCAGTATCCTGGAAAAGCTACAACCAGGAGAAGATAACATAGATGAATGGGACCTTCTAAGACTCAAATCCCTATGCACATCCAAAAAC
>NW_006399851.1:9756875-9764058 GCF_000299155.1 Elephantulus edwardii | reverse complement strand
AAAAAAAAAAAAAAGATGTGTCTGATCCAAGCTTCCAAGCAATGGCACTTTCAATTTGCTTCCCATGCATGTGAAAGTTGGACAATGAGTAAAAGAAGAGTCATTGCCTTTAAATTGGGATTTTGCTGAAGATTATTGCATATGTCACAGACTGCCAAAAGAACAAACAAAAATCTGCCTTGAAGGAAGTACATCCAGAGCATTCCTTAGAGGGAAGGATGGTGAAACTTCTTAGGGTATATTTTCAGGAGGAACTAATTCTTGGTGAGAGATATCATGCTTGAAAAGGTATAAAATTAAAAGAGGGAAAGTCCTCCAACCAGATGGATCGGCACAGTGTCTATCACAATGGACTTGAGCAGGACAGAGATCATGAAGATGGTGCTGACTAGGGCAAAGTTCAGGGCTGCTGTTCATAGGATCACTATGAGTCAACTTGATGTCACCTAATAACAAGTGGCAAAGTTCTATGACTTTTTGTTCACTCTGATCTTGCATCTGAAAATCTGAAATCTAACCATTTAACTTCCTGTTCACGAACCTTCTCACCAGCTAATGCAGGAGCTTATTAACCCCTGCAGCAGCTATGTGAGTCAAGGAAAGCCTAGTATCTACAACTACTTGAGCAACTTATTGAAGCTAAATATCTCTATGTCATAATTTATATATACACATATGTTGTTGTTGTTGTTATGTGCCGTTGAGTCGCCTGCGACTCATAGCGACCTTAAGGACTACAGCCCTAAACTCCACCCTGTCTTGTGCCAATCGCACCGTCTCGGACACTCTCATCCCAATTACCCCAGTCACTGAATCAATCCACCTCATAGAGGGCCTTCCTCTCCTGCGCCACCCCTCCACCCTCCCAAACATGATGTCCCTCTCCAAGGACCGGCCTCTCCTCACTACATGTCCGAAGTAAGTTAGACGGAGCCTCAGAATCCTTGCCTTCAAGGAGCCACCCGGTTTAACCCTCTCCAGGACAAATCTATTTGTTTTCCTAGCAGTCCATGGTATTCTCAGTACTCTTCTCCAGCACCACAGCTCAAAGGCATCAGTTCTCCTTCTATCCTCCTTGGTCATTGTCCAACTCTCTGATGCATAACAGGTGATTGCGAAGACTATGGCCTGTATCAGATGCACCTTAGTCTCCAGAGACACCACTGCTCTTCAGCACTTTGGAGAGGTCCCTAACAGCAGACTTTCCCATGGCAATGCGCCTTTTAATTTCCTGGCTGCTGGTACCAAGACTGTTGACTATGGAGCCAAGCAAACTAAAGCTGTGTACAATCTCAATGTCTTCACCATCCATCCTGATGCTGCCAATTGGTCCAGTGGTGAGAATCTTTGACTTCTTGACAGTGAGCCTCAATCCATATTGTAGGCTGCAGTCCTTGACGCTCTGCAGCAGGTGCTTCAGGTCCTCTTCAGTTTCAGCAAACAGAGTTGTGTCATCTGCATTACGCAGATTGTTGATAAATCGTCCACCAATTTTGACCCCACATTTCTCCTCATAGAGCCCAGCCTCCCAGATAATCTGTTCTGCATATAGGCTGAAAAGGTATGGAGATAGGATGCATCCCTGGCGTATGCCCTTCCCAATTTTGAACCATGCAGTGTTCCCTTGCTCTGTTCTGACGACTGCCTCCTGGTCTAAGTATAAGTTTCGCATTAGAACGATCAAGTATTCTGGGATTCCCATTCTTCTCAGAGTCAACCATAGTTTATTATGATCTACACAGTCAAATGCCTTTGCATAGTCAATGAAACACAGATAGACATTCCTCTGGTATTCCCTGCTTTCAGCCAAGATCCATCTAACATCTTAAGCTCAAGGAACTGAAGAACAAATTCAAATCTCGAGTTGCTATAATCAAGGATGCTTTCGGCAGAATGTTAACTGATCCAGGAAGTATTAAAAGAAGATGGAAAGAATATACTGAGTCACTGTATCAAAAGGAATTGGAAGACACAGAAGAATTTCATGAAACAACATATGAGCAAGAGCCTATGGTGATGAAAGAAGTTCAGGCGGCTTTGAAGGAAATGGCAAAAAATAAGGCTCCAGGAATAGATAGTATACCAATTGACATATTTCAGTTAACAGCTGCTGCCCTGGACGTGCTCACCAAGTTGTGCCAAGAAATCTGGAGAACGACCACTTGGCCAACTGACTGGAAGAGATCGATATTTGTTCCTATCCCAAAGAAAGGTGACCCAACAGAATGTGGAAACTACAGAACAATCTCACTGATTTCACATGCAAGCAAGATTTTACTGAAGATTATCCAAAAACGACTGGAACAGCACATCAACAGAGAACTACCAGAAGTCCAGGCTGGGTTTAGAAGGGATCGTGGTACTAGAGATATACACATATATACACATATATATTTATGTATACACACACACACACACACACATTTATACACATATATGTGTATATAAAGCTGTACTGCAATCCCAAATGCACATGGTTCAAATCCACAGCTGCTCAGAAAGATGGGCAATCTCCTCTTGTGTGATTAACTGCCTCTGAAAACCCGCTGAGGGCCAGCTACAACCATGGAGAGAGGGTGAGATAGTGGGCAGAGAGCAGGAATGGAGCGGGCATGGAGCAGGCATGTGCGTTCAGGTGGCCTAGTGGTAAGAAGCTGTGCTGCAATCCTAAAGGCATGAGGTTGGAATCCACCAGCTGGTCTGAAAGATGGGCAATTTCCTCCTATGCAACTTACTGCCTGTGCTAATGAGTCAGCTGTGGGTTGGTTCCAAATGGACAGCACACAACACCATCACCAAATATATATATTAGCTTCACTCACTTTACTTCTCTAGAAAGCCAATCCTAAGAAGGGACTAAGCGTTTCCATCATATTATATAAGGCTGGTTCCAGCTGTGCCTTCTCACTGGTGCAAAAACAAAATAGTTTATCCCTGTCTGCATTTTCCATATTTAATCAACCTGTAGGCCCTAGGGTGTGTTTTTGCCCTGTGGAGGATGAGAACGTAGCTTAACTGTTCTGCTAAAAAATAAGTGCAGCTCTTGCCAGAGAACTTTCTGGAAACTGCCAAAGTGTGAAAGCAGAGAAACAGGTGCTCAAGCTTACTGAATGTGTAGTAGTACCAGTACCAGGCACAACTATTCCACAGAGCAACAGCTTGGGTGTGATTTGAATTCCCAATATTTCACTACTACTTGATCATCATAGGTAACACTCACACAGAAAGATTCCATATTGATATTAAAGATTAATAATAAGCACACGTTAAATATTCTGGGCTTATTTTATGTACACGTATTTGTATGCATGTTGTGCTTAGAATTTGATATATTGTTGTTGTTATTGCTGTTGTGGTGGTGGTGGTGTACTGTGGAGTTGGAATGGACTCACAGCTTACCCTCCACCTGGTTTTCAGAGGCAGTAAAACCACATGAGCAAAGACTGCACAGCTTGCTTCCTTGGACCATCTGGTGGATTCGAACCACATGCCTCTGGGTTGGCAATGCAACTCTTTATCATTAAGCCATACTTCACCTAACTTTTCTTCCTCATGAAAGTCCTAAAGGGAGATTGTAGTAATTTCCTAAATCTACCTCAACAATGTACCACAAACTGTGTATCTTAAAACCATCTAAATTGATTCCTTCACCGTTCTGGAGGGCAAAGGTCCAAAGTCAAAGTCTCATCAGAGTTGTTGGTGGAATGAGTCCTACGAACACATAAGCAAATAGCTGGAGCCCTCTGAAGAATGCAGGGATGGATCATTCTTGTGTCTTCTTAGCTTCTGGTAGAGGCTGGCAAGTCCTGGTGTTCTTTGCTTTGTAGATACATCATCTCAATCTCTGCCTCCATCTTCCCTTTGTCTTGCTATGGGTTTTTATTTCTTTTCCTCTTCTTACAAGAGCCATCAGTCACATTGGATTAGGACCCATTGTAATGGCCTCATCTTTTTTTTTTTTCCTGGTGTATTTTAGTCTGTTTCCCCCTCTCCAAAGGATGTTTATTGCTAATTTTTTAAATATTTTTTTTATTTTAACTGTGATTTTAATGAAAGTTTACAGAAAAGTTAGATTTTTTCATTCATTCATTGTTGCACATTTTACCCTTTCTCAACCTTACCCCTCCCCCAGTTCACTTTTTCAAAATATTACCTCCCTCCTCCACTCCATCCCCCAGTCCTTTTTGCAATGTACCTTTTATTCTAGATTAGTGTCATACATACAATGCCTAATCATATATTCCTTTTACATAGTTCTTTCCTTCATCTTTTTTTCAATGCAATATGCATTATTTATCCCTTCTTTTCTTAGTTTCCACTCAACCCTCATACCTGTCCTGTTTTATAACAGTGGTGTTATGCAGTATTTGTCCTTTAGTGACTGAGATTTTTCACTCAGCATGTCCTCCTGCTCACCATGTTGTGTAATATTTTATGAGTTCCTGCTTTTCAGTGCTACAATACTTTCCATTGTATGAATATACCATAGTTTTTCTATTCATTTGTTGTTGGGTGCTTGGGTTGTGTCCATCTCTCTGCTATTGTGAATAACACAGCGATAAACATGAGTATTCATACATGTTTGGGTGGCATCTCTGGTTTCTTTAGGGTCTATTCCTAGTCGTGGAATTGCTGGGTCTAATGGTATATCTATTCCCAACTTTTTGAGAAAATGTCATACTGCTGTTGGCAGTGGTTACACCATTTTACACTCCCATCAGCAGTGAATAAAAATTCCCATCTCTCCACAATTTCTCCAGCATTTGTTATTTACTCCTCTGCTGAACTTTGTTATTGTTACTGGGGTGAGATGATACATCATAGTAGTTTTTATTTGTATCTCTCTGAGAGCTAGGGATTTTGAACATTTCTTCATGTGTCTTCTTAATGACATCTGAAAAGACTCTTTTCCCCAAAAAAGGTCACATTTGCCGGTTCCAGGAGCAAGGACTTCCACTTATCTTTCTGAGGACACAGTCCAACTCATGATTGCTGTTTTTGTGTACCGTCAAGCTAAAACTGACCCATGGCTGACCCGCTAGTGTGTTTTCTCTGTGTGAATATACAACTATAATTGAAAAAAGCATGTGTTGTGAGGATGTGGAAAAAGATGAAACTTTCTTAGAATGTAAATAATGCTGCTTCTTTTGGGAAATAATTTGATCATTTCTCAAAATAGTAACCATTGAGTTTCCCTCTGACCTAATACTCGTACTCTTATCTTTATCTATCTTAAGAATGAAAAAATGGAAGTCAGGAGAGGCAAAATAATTACCTAGCATTCCAGAGCTACAAAATGTAATAAGTCTAGCTTTAATTCTTCACCAATGTAGGATAATGCCTCCCTGAAAATGTTGCATACACAGTATTGTTTACCGGGAACACAGAATACTAGGTCTGGGACTCTGCAACAGTCACTCAGTCCAGTTACCTTTATGTATTCACACTAGACAAAGTTAGTTTCATGAAGCCAACAAAAGCAGTCAAGCAGCAAATATATGTGGTAAGAATTTTGCCATTTAATGTACATATTTGCATGATCTGAGTAATTACATTTTTATCCTTTCTCTCTGGTCATCTTATAGGAAACCAGCATGGCTGTGTGAACACCACAAAGTATCATGCACTCTCCTTTACACATGCTCATTCTAGAATGTGTCTTACAGTCAAATGTTACATAAATCTCAATCTTTACTCAGGGACACTGATGTTCAATAGTAAGATTCTTATCTTTTAGGTGGGAGACTCGGGTTCAATTCTCTGCCAGTGTACCTCATTCATAGCCATGGCTCATCTGCAGTGGTTTCAACAGAGCTTCCAGATTAAGATTAGAAATCATGGAAATAGTATATGGACAGGGAAACATCTCATTTTGTTGTACACAGGTCATGGTCTTATATATTCTGGGCATTTTTGTTAAGAGAGGCCAGACCTTGGAGAAGGACATCGTGCTTGGGAAAAGTGCCATGTGAGAGAAGAAGACCCTCACCAAGATGAATTGACACAGTGACTCTAGCAATGGACTCAAGTGTGTCAGAGAGGATGAGGCTGGCACAGGACAGGGCAGAGTTCAGACGCATTATTAATAGAGTTTATGAGTTTCTGTCAACTCGATGACCGATAACAAAAACAGCAAAATGGTCATCCTGAGTCAAGGGTTGAAATAACAGCAACTAACAGCGGCAACAAATCTTTACCTAGGTCCTTTTACTGTTTTCCAGCATTGACTCAACGTCAGTTGATTTGTTCAACAATCTTTGCCTCCTTGCCAGGTGTAAACTTTAACGTGCATTATGAGTGTCACAAGCTATGAGAGTGTCTGTTCAACACCACTAGATTCTCCATTGTCGGAGATAACTGATGGGCATGATTGTTTAATTACTTAATGTCATATGCCGTGTGGCTAGACTAGAATTCTTTCCACTCTAGGCAATTCAAATCAATAAAGATGGGCACAAATGTATTTCCAACTTAATAATGAAATTACTAACAAATAATGAGTAATTATTGAACCCCAGATCAAAGATTAAAAAAAAAATCTGCTGACTCTCCTTAGTATCCCACTGTGCTGAGGGATTAATCTGATATGGGCACTTGTCACAATTCCTGCAATTAACCCTAGGCTGAGTCCCACTGTGCACTTCAAACCTCACACTCTGTCCTCGCCCAGCCTACTTGGGCAACATTCTAATATTCAATTGTTTTCTTCACAAAACTGGATGTTACTCAGAAGTTTGAATTACTGCCCCACTGCAGTATTATCCTCTTCCTCTTTCATCTCTCCTCCCATACAGTATTCAACTTTAGTAATCCATTTAGGATTAATCTCAGATGAACATTTTAGCCTGACAAAGATAATAGTCACAATTAACACCCTGGATATGAGCAGTCAGGAAATAAGGAGATGCATTGCACTGGGAAAATCTGCAGTTAGGGACCTCTCCAGATTACTGAAGAGTAGTGATGGTGAAGTCAGTTTGAAGACTAAAATGTGTCTGATTCAGGCAATGGTCTTTCCACTTACTAGCAATGCATTGGAGAGCTGGACAATGAATAAGGATGGCAGGGAAATAATTGACATTTTTGCATAGTGGAGTGGACTTGTGGGGAGGGATTGTAAAACAATGAAAGAATTTTTCTTTTACTTTTCAAAGGGAAGAGTGAACTGGGGGAGAGGGATGGG
>NW_006399851.1:9729495-9756775 GCF_000299155.1 Elephantulus edwardii | reverse complement strand
GCTATGAGTCGCAAGCGACTCAAGGGCACATAACAACAACAACAAACAATGAACGAAAGAAATGTGAATAATAGGATTTTAGGATGCCACTCCCCCACCCCAACAAGAGCTGAACAAAAGATTTCACAGGGCTATTCATGAATATTATATAGCAAAACATCATAACATAATGTGCAAAGACTGAAGTCGGAGAATAAAAAGGGAAGAACCTGCTCAGAATTTTCAAGCTGACAGAACTGAAAACAAATTCAAGTCTCAAATTATAGTGGTGAGAGATGCCATGGGCAAAATCTTTAATGATCTAGGAAGCATTAAAGGAAGATGGAAGGAACACAATGTACCAGAAACAATGTACCAGAAAGAATTCATCAACAATGTAAAATTTCAGGAAGTATCATATGAACAAGAGCAAATAGTAACAAAGAAAGGAGTTCAAGCTGTGCTGGAAACACGGGCAAAAAATAAGATTCCAGGAATAGATAGAATACCAATTGACTTGTTTCAATGAACAGATGTAAGCCAGCACATGCTCATCAGTCCATGTTTGAAAATTTGGAAGACAGTTGTCTCATAGACTGACTGAAAAAGATGCATATTTGTTCCTATTTCCAAACAATTTTATTTATATCACCTATAAGCAAAACATTGCTGAACACCATCCAAAAACTGCTGAAATAGTAGGCTGACAGGGAACTGCCAGAATTTCATACTGAGTTTAGAAAGAGTCATGACACTGGGGCAATCATTGTTGCTATCAGATGGATCTTAAGTGAAAGCAGAAAATATCAGAAGAATGCCTGTGTTTCATTGATTATGCGAAATACATTTGACAGTGTGGATTAAAAAAATATGGCTAACATTGACTGAGACGACTGAGAATCCTAGAACACTTAATTGAAATCTATACCTAGATCAATAAGCTGTTGTCCAAACTAAACAAGGGAACACTGCATGTTTTAAAATTGGGAAGGATGTGTCACAGGGGTGTATCCTTTCTCCATACATATTCAATATGTATGCTGAAAAAAATTATTCAAGAAACCAGATTCTGTGAAGAAGAATGTGGCATCAGGATCAGAGGAAGACTCTTCAACAACTTGCAGATGACACACCTTCCTTACTTGCTGAAAATGAGGAGGACCTGAATCACTTGCTGCTACAGAAGATCAAAAACTAAAGCTTTCAACATGGGTTACATCTCAATCTTGAGAAAGCAAAGTTCCTTAACCCTGGGCCAATGGACAACATCATGATAGATGGAGAAAGAATTGCAACTGTCAATGATCTCATTTTATTTGGATCCACAATCAAGATTCTTGGTACCAACAGTAAGGAAGAAAGGAGAAATATTCCCTTGGGCAAGTCTTCTGTAAGGGATGTTTCAAAAATACTGAAGATCAGTTGTGTCAGTTTGAAGACTGAAATGTGCCTGATTCAAACCATGGACTATTCAGTCACTTGCTATGCATCTAAGAGCTGGTCAATGAATAAGAATGACAGAAGAAGTGATGTCTTTGAATTGTGATGTTGGAGAACAGTGTTGAATATTCCATGGACTGCTAAAAGAACGGACAGATAGGTCCTGGAAAATGTGCAGCCAGTGTGCTCTTTGAAGGCAAGAATGGGGAAGCTTTGTCTCCAATATTTTGAGCATGTTGCTAGGAGAGGCTATTTATTCCTTGTAAAGTATTATCATGACTCTAAAGGAAGAGAGAGAGGGTCACGTCACAAAAGAAAGGAAGACCCTCAATGAGATGGTTTAGCGTGGTGACTGCAGCAATGGACTCAAGAGTGTCAGCGACAGTGAGGATGACACAGAATATGATGGGATTCAGATCTATTATTCATAGAGTCACTCCAAGTTGTACTCAACAGCAACAACACAATTGAATCAGAGAATAGATGGAAGAGATTCAGCAATAGATTTGAGCAAATAAGTCATAAAATAAATGAAGGATATAAATACTAAACTTACCAAGTCTGAAGAAAACCAAGAGAAAGGAACAAAGAAAAAAAAGCAAAGCCAAGCGGAATTATGGAATGCCACAAAGAAAGTCAACATAAAGGTCTTGAAAATTCCAGAAGAGGAAAAAAGGATAAAGAATATTCCAAGATACAGTCACAAAAAGTTGTCCAGACAAAAATAAGGAGTTGAACTTGCAAAACTGGGTGCATTCCAAACAACATTAATTCAAAGACATTTATGCCAGGACACATTGCAGTATAAAAATCTTGTAACGAAAGACAAGATTTCCTAAAACAGCCAGAGAAAAGTGCAGCATAAAGTAGAAATGGTGCTCAATGAGACTAAGTGCTAAATCTCCCTAGAAATCCTAGAGGGATGAAAACACTAGAAAGACATACACTAGTAAAAGAAAAGAATGACAAACCAAGAATTCTTTACTCAGCGACTTTGTTCTTCAAAGAAAAGTGTATAATCAAGACATATCTAGAGAAACAAAATTTGTCAGAATCCGTTCCCAACACAGCTAGCTAGTCTACAAAAATAACTATAACAAGTCCTTCAAATGCAAAGACACTAGACAGACATTCAAAGGTACATGGGAAATAAAACTTTAAAAATAAAAGAAAGATCTTCAATACAGGTAAAAAGCATGAGGAAATTAAAGAGCCAGTTGTATAGTACTATCAGTGGGTAAAAGGAATAGTAAGATTATTTAAGAATTATAACACAAAATATAAAGGAATAAGCATAAAATAAATGAATATAAAATGTTTGTTATGTGTTTGTGTGATAACTGCTGGTATCAAGCTAAAATATATTATAAATGTAAGTTGTAATCTTGAGGCACATTGTAGAAAGAAAATATTTTACAAATATATACATAAGGGAAGGAAGAATAATTTTAAAAAGATAGAAGTAAAAAATGCAAGTTAATATACACAAAAATTAACTAAAGTGTAAGAATTATTTAGAAAAGAAGATACAAGAACACAAAACCAATAAACAAAGTTAAAAAGTAGGCTCTTTCTGTAATTATGTTAAAAATAAGTGGTATTTCATAATTAATGGTAATGATGGTATGAAATAATGTGAATGAAGGATAGTGTGAAAAACAATGTATATGAACTTTGTAAGCAAACCAATATAAAATAAAAAAATTGAAAAATAAAAATGACTATAAAGAATTAAAAAGAAATGGGTTTAGTTTTCCTTGTAACAGGCAGTGAGAGGAAGAACCAATTTTTTTCAAAAAGACAAAACAAAAGCAAGATCCATTATTTTACACATCCAAAGCACAAGGATACAAATAGAATTGAAAATAAAAATATAAAAATAAAAATAAAGAATTGACATCTTTGAGCTGTGGTGTTGGAGGAGAGCACATCCCAGGGACGGACAAGAGTATGAACAGATATATCTTGGAGAGGGTGCAGTTGGAGTGCTCCTTGGCAGCAAGCAGGATGAATATGCCTTACACCCTTTGGGCATATTGCTAGAAGGGGATGTTCGTTAGAGAAGGACATGATGCTCAGCGAGCTTAGCAAAGGAGAGGAAGATCCTCAACCAGGTGGATTGGTACGGTGACTGCCACAATGGGCTCTAGTGTGTCAGGAAGTGTGATAATGTCACAGGATAGGACAGGATTCATGTCTGTTGTTCATAGTGTCGCTATGGGTCATACTCACCTCAATGGCATCTAAGAACGATGTGTGATTTGTGCTCTGGTGGCTCAGTGTGTTACACAATGAGCTACTAACTAAAGATCGAGAGTGCATATCTACCAACTGCTCCACAGGGAAAGGCTGGGCAGTCTCTTCCTGAAAAGGTTTACAGCTTTAGAAACCCAGTGGAGAGTTTCTATGAGTCGAAATTGACTTGATGACAGTGGGTTTGAATTTGATGTCAGAGATGATGAAAATGGCACAAGATAGAACAGGTTTCAGACCTTTTGTTCATAAGGTCACTATGACTTGTACTTGACTCAGCAGCACCTCAACAACAACAACATGGTGGTGTAGTGATTAAGCACTAAACTACTAACCAAAATGTCTTGATTGAAACCCACCAATCATTCTAAGGGAGGAAGATGTAACTACTTGCTTCCATAAAGAATAAATCCCAAACTCATTGTTGTCATGTCAATTTCAATTCTATCAATTTTCTGAGGTTGCAAATTTTTATAGGAGAATCCTGCCCATCTTCTGCTTTCTGGACAGCTAGTGAATTTGAACTGCTAACCCCTAGGTTTAGTAACCAGTTTGCAAACTCTACATGAACATATACTCTGTACTATAGGGTTACTTTGAGTCAGAATTGAATTAATGCCAAAGGATTTAATTTTTTAATTTGTTTTAATCTAATTAGGGCATCATCATGGAAACAACAGATTGTATTTAGATCTGCATATTTAGGACTCTAGTACTTAAGATATTTTCATAGCAATAACAACAACAACAACAACTTAAGAGATGGAGTGAATTCAAAGATATATAATTTCAACAGATAGAGTTAGTGATGTTTAATAAAATAAGCCAGTTACAAAGGGACAAATGCTTTAAAGTTCCACTCACATTAAATATTTAGGTTGCATAATAACCAAGCTTTGTTAGTGGTTCCTGAGGTGTGAAGGAAGGGAAATGGAAGAGACATCGTCTACAGGGCACTGAGGTTCTGTTAATGGCGATGGAATAAAATGGAAGCTTATAGGAAGGGTCTTGTATACCCAAAGGGAATTGTATACTCAAAAATATGTTGAAATGGCAAATGTGTGTGTGTGTGTGTGTGTGTGTGTGTGTGTACTACAGTAAAAAGAAAAGATCCAACCACACACTTCCAAACAAACTACACTCACAGTTAGACAAAGCATTGCTGTTGTCAGGTGCTAAGGAGTTCATTCCAACTCATCGCTCATGACCTTGAGTAAAGCAGAATGAAACACAGCCCCTTCCTGTGCCATTCTCAACAGCAGCTATGTCTGAGCCAATTGCCACAGCTGTAGGCTTGCATAAATAAATTCACCTGTAAAATAACAACTGCAGCAATAAAGCTTTAACAGGTCGTGTTCACCCATCAATCTCTTCTCACTAAAGCATTATTGATACTAGTTAGTGAGCAGGCCAGTGAGCCCTGGTGGTGTACTGATTAAGCACTAAGGTGATAATCAGAAGGTGAGCAGTTCAAACTACCAGTGACTCTGGAGGAGAAAGATAAAGATTGAAGCTATGGGGCCATTCTACTCTATGTATCCACATAGCAGTCAGAATGGACTCAACAAGTTTGGGAGACTGTTTTTGGCCTGGATAGTGAGAAATGCTAGGTTGTTACTTCTCTCTTGACGAATCCAGATTCCCAGGTTCTCTTCTTTCTTTGTTCTGTCCTTCTCCCTTGCACTGATCACCTCTGGAAGTCCCATTTGCCCTTTACAAAGCGTCTCTTCTAACAACAAAGACATTCTGTCCATCTGTCTGCATGTTTGCAATTTCCTGCCGTTTACCCCACAAAGCAAACTTGCCCCAGCCATGCCACATTTGTAACCACATTTCTATTGCTCCTGTTCTTTCTCCTTGAAGATATCACAAACTATAGCAAAGTTAATATTGAAGATGGAGTTATCAACACCAGGTTAGCCCTCAACGGCACATCACCTTCCTGAAGGTCTGCTGCTTTGGAGAAATGATTTTTATAGACTTTCTCTGTTCTGGTGGCATAGTTCATAAGGAATGGTGCTGTTAACCCAAAGGCCTCGCCTCCTAGAGGTCAGAATCCACTTGTGGCTCCAAGAATAAGTTGTTCAATCTCCTCTCATGAGATTTAAAGTCTCAGAAACCCAGTGGAGGGTAGCTATGACTCAACATGGAGATATTTCTTAGCTTTAAGTGGCAAAAAGCCTCCTTCTTTGAGTGAGTGCCCCCTGAGAGGTTCTTTATCCACTGTTGCCCAGAGTTCATCTTCTTCATTGGTCTCTCGTCTCTGCTGCAAACAAATGACTTCTGAGGATTATTAGCCACACTGTTACTGTGCTGTTTAACTCTTCTGTCAGTTTGACTCAGAATAGTGGCTTGTGTGTTGTTGTGATGCAGGGAGCCATACTAGAAATATTTCAAATCTCTGGAGGCTCATTCATGGTGAATAGGCTTCAGCAGAACTCCCAGATTAAGACAGACTGAGAAGAGAGGTTTTGATGATTTACTCCCCAAAATTAGCCAAAAGAACCCCTCTATGGATCACAACTAAAGATGAGTGGTTCAAATCCACTCAGAACCAAGGAAAGGAAGGCCTGGTAAATGACTACCAAGTCACTGACAACCCTATGGAACACAATCTATATAGAAGTGTGTGGAATTGTCATGGAAGCAGTTTGTTGCTGTTTTTTACTTTGGCGTTTTGCACCAACAATTCAACTCTAATATTAACTGAAGAGAACTTTGGTGGCTTCAAGGTAAGGAGGTGAACTGCCAACCCAAAGACACGTGCAGTTTGAATCCACCAGCTGCCCTAGAGGAAGAAGGATGGGCATTCTGCTCTTATGTGATTTACTGCCTCTGAAACCCCACTCGAAAGCCAGTTGTGAGCTGGTTCTGATTCAATGATAAACAACAAAAATATTAACTGAAAAGTTGTCAGCTCAAACCCACAAGAGTACCTCAGAAGAAAGGCCTAGCAACCTGCTTCCAAAAGGTTGAAAGCCTTGAACGCCTTGTAGGGCTCAGTTCTACTCTGCACATATGGGTTTGTCATGAACCAGAATTGACTGAAGTCACTTGTATTTATTTGGTTTTCAGTTTAACAAAGAAAGAATCCAGGGTCTTTTCATAAGTGCAAGCCCCTTTCCTCGTAGTTTCTTCTCACAGTTTCTTCTTCCTTCTTTAAAAAATATGGATTTCCAGACGGAGCCTCTTTATTTCCTGCTGCCTCTCAGATGTACGGCAGGCTCCTCTCAAGGCTAAGCGCCCCTTCCTGCAGGCTTCCTGTCCCACTCTCTCTAATCGTAGCCATTGTGTGGTTCTGTTCTTTGAAGATCTTTTTCTTTCATCTCTGCTCAAAATAGCACCTGCCATCATGTTAGCCTCAGAAGCTTCAGCATGAGGATCCAAGGGAATGTGTAAATTTATCACCCGGTGATCTGACCTACATTCTGCTTAATTGTTTTTGGCCTGACCATTACCCCAGGCATCAGAGTCAAAGAGAATAAAAGAGACAGTTAGATCCCAGTGTCCATAGATTTTATGGTGCTGGTTGATCCAGAAAATTAATAACAGTCAGGAAGAAATTTAAAGGTAAAAGGTTCTGAGCATAAAGTTAATTGTACAAAAGACATACTTCTGCTGATGTTTCAGGAAGAAAAAAATTATCAAAATGATGTCTTAACGCATTGCTTATCTCATCTGGTTAAACTGTTCTTTTATTATGTTTCAGGTCAGGTTTTATTTTATTACAAAAAGACTAGATTGGATGCATGTCTTCTTTTTTTTTTTATGAGTGTTTTTCAGAAGACATTAGGTTCTCTTAAACTTACCATCTCTGCCACATTGCCAGATGCAATTGAAGAAACAAAAGATTCTGTAAAACATAAACTAGGGATGTTGTCAAAGATGTTTAAGATGTTTGTAAGGTCGTCGTTGTCAAGAGCTCATTATGTCTTTATTTTTTTTAACGCTTCAGTTGTAAAATCCTTTTGGAGAGCTTCAAAAAGACATTCACTTCATCCTGATCTCATCATTTAGTGCGTTTGGCAGCTGTTGAGTTTTATCTACTAGCTTGTTTCTAGTGCAAATGTACATAGCTTAGCTTATTTAATATAATTTGTCGTTTATGCTTCAGCATACATTTTATTCTCTGCTTCAATGTGGTCTGGGTCGATAGTTCCTTTTTTTTCCTTTTTAAGTGTTTTTAAATCAGATGTGCTCGCTCTCTAACATGCAAAAAAATCTATGAATGCTGATACAGTTTGTACATTTTGTCAAAAGAATTCTAGTCCTTAGTACCCTCATTTAATGTCCAGACTTCAAGTTACTAAATACAGCAAGACAGGTAAAATGCCAGCAAAATGAGTGCCTTCTTATGAAGAACTTCTGTCTTTTGAGGGATCGTTGATGACATAGTTCATAGCAAGTTACTTTAGTAACTCCAAGGCCTTGAGCCTTCAGTAGTTCAAATCCACTGTGAGTTCGTCAGGAGAAAGATGGCCAGTCTCCTTCCATTACATTTTACACCTTGATAATCCAATGGAGGGTCACTGTGAGTTGGAACAAATTCCATGAATGTTTGTTTGGGTTTTGAGCCTCGCTGGATAAGCAGTGCTCGTGTTCCTGTTAGAGACCAAAGAAATGAAACTACTAATCTAACAGCAGCATTTGTTGTTGTTAGGTGACATGCCATTGACCATGACAATGACTCTGAACCCTGTACAGGATACTGTGCCGTCCTCATCATCTCTACTTGAACCCATTGTTATCATCAACATGTCAGTCCATCTCATTGAAGCTCTTCCTCTTTTTAGCTCCACTCTTCCAACTATAACGTCTTTTTTTAGGACTGGCCATTCCTGAGAATGTACCCAAGTAGGTGAGATCAATTTTCACCATCTTTGACTACAAAGAAGCACCCTGGTTGCACTTCCTCCAAGATAGACTTGTTTGTTCTTTTGGCAGCCCATGAGATATTTAGTGCTGTTCTCCAACACCACCACCCAAAAACATTGATTCTTGTTTCATCCTTAGTCCTTATCCAACTTTTAGATGCATAACAAGTAATTGAAAATAACAGCATAGTGTACGGATAAAAACAGTGACTGCTGAGTCAGTTATTACTCATGTCGACCAACATGGGTCTGTGCTTCACAGTTTCCAGTGGCTGGGGTTTTAGATATAGATCGTCAAGTCTATCTTCTGAAGTGTCTCTGAGTGGATCCCAACCATCAAACTTTTGATTTAGAAGTTAAACACATTACTATTCACAGTGACTTTAGTGTGCAAATTCTGATATACACATAAACTGTCTATAACCTGGAAGTCCTAGGTGCATCCAAGATTTAAGATATCTAAAACGTAATGAATCATCATCATTCTTTCACATTGATTCCCCTCTTAATATCCCATCAACTGAGCAGTTAACCCAGCCACGTGATCCTCATATCCAATGTGTTTTATTGTTGTTGTATACTATTGAGTCAGAACCAATCTATAGCTTACCCTTTGAGGGGAGGGGTTAGAAGCAGTTAACACACAGGAGGAGCCTGCCCATCCTTCTCCTACAGAGCAGCTAGTAGATTCGAACCATGTGCCTTCAGGATTGCAGCACAGCTTCTTGCCCCTAAGCCAGCAAAACTACCTTCAAAGTGATTTATGGCCCTGGAAACCCAAAGGAGGGTCAGTTTTGTGTTTGTTCTGATTTGATAACAATAAGGAGGAGGAGAAAAGACTAATGGATCAAGAAACAAGATTATGATTAATGGAGAGAATATTACCATTATCCAGGATCCACAATTAACACATAGGGAAGCAATAGTCAAGCAATCAAAGGAAGTTAGGTACTGGGAAAATCTGCTGCAAAGGACCTCTGTAAAACACTATAGAACAAGGATATCTATCTAAAGACTGAGATGTGTAGGTGTGCCTGATCCAATCCTGGTATTTTCAGTTGTTCTTTATGCATGTGAAAGTTGGACAATGAATGAGGAAAATCAAAGAATTGATGCCTTTGAATTATTGTGTTGGCAAAGAATATTGAATATCACATGGGCTGTCAAAAGAGCAAATAAATATCTCTTGCAAGAAGTGCAACTAGAATGTTCCTTAAAAGCCAAAATGATGAGACTTCATCTGACATTCTTAGGTTACACTGTCAGGAGAGGCAAGAAAAAGACATTATGCTGGTAAAGTAGATAAAAAAAAGACCCTTCCAGAGATGAAATGGCACAATCACTGCAACAAGAGGCTTCAGCACCACAGACATTGTGAGGTGAGAGCAGGATCTGGCAGTATTTCTATGAGTCGTACACAGGCTATCTATTAGTCGGAGCTGCCTCCCTGGAACCTAACAACAACAGACTAATGATGATAAACATCTTTTTTATGAGTACATTGTACAACTGTATATCTTCGTTAGAAAAAATAACTATTCAAATCTTCTGTCCAATTATTGTTTGGTTTGGTTGGCTTTTTGTTAAGTTGTAGGAGTTTTGAAATGTTATCTGTACAATAACCAGGGTATGATGTAATTTTCCTAGTGTTTTTCTTCCCATTCTGTATAATGTCACTATGTTTTCTTTGTTTATAATGTCCTTTGATGCACATAAGATTTTGGTTTTTATTAAATTCAGCTAATCTTCTTTTTGTTGTGTTACTCACGTTTTTGGTGTCATAACCAATAATTTTCTGTCAAAAGTTAGGTCTGGAAATTTTACTCCCGTATTTTCTCTTAAGTGTTTATACTTTACATTTCTAAACCTTGTGTCGTTTATTCACTCATAATTCATTTTTATACATGGTGTGACGTATGGGTAAGCTTAGTTCTTTTTGCATGTGAGTATCCAATTGTCCCAATACCACTTATTGAAAAAAGTGACACCTTCTAAGTTTGTATTATTCATCCATCATTCTGTACCTCATGACACCAGTTCTGAATACCTGACTCCTGAAGGACTTTCAAATCCGGCCACATTAGGCCAGAGCTGGGAAGTGATGCCAACCTAATGGCAGTGCCCCTCTGCAGAGTCTAATCACTCGTGGCTCCTCTGAAGAAAGATGAGCCATCTCCTATTCAATTTACAGACTCAGAATATACACTGGAAGCTATGAGTCAACTCTGCCTCCATGGCAATGAGTTTTGAGATGCTGGGATGAGCCTTTCCCTGTGATTCTCAAGTGTTTCTACTGAGCCACATGACTAGTCCACACTCCTCCTGGCCTCCCCATGAGGGGTTCTGTCCCATTAGCAGAGTTCTTTCAATCTATCACAGAGATTTTGATAACCTTGATATCCAAATGGAATCGCTGGGCATTCAATCTCTTTCTATTCTAAGGTATTCTTAGGCCCTTTATCACTTCACTGAACTCCTACTTTCTCAGTAAGCCAGGACTGTGAGGACAGACTGAATGGAAAGGCCAATTGAACATTTTTCCCGGAGCTGTGTATGCTTGCTAACTTACATTTTCATTTGCAAAACTAAGAGAACCTTGCATAACTAACCTTTCTCCCATAGCAAATGTGCTTCTCCAAGCGACACATTTACTTACCAGGCATGTTCTATAAAAATAATGAGGGCACAGTTATTTCTTTATTTATTACAATGACTTGAGCCCCATTGGTGTGATTGCTGAGCTTTGCAAAGCATATTTTCCCTACTTATTTTTAAAGACCTCAAAATGCTGCATCCCAAACTGCAGGGCAACTGTTCAACTTTTTTCTTCAGTTCCTCCCCTTGCCAATGACAATAAGAGTTGCCTCTAAGTATTTTCTGGACCTACCACACTAGCTAGGCCAGGGTCCTTATAGGATAAGATGACTTAGTGTTTTCAAAACCATCATCTTTCTTTAAAGAGTGGTGCCAGAGTAGGTTAAAGTATAAGAAGAGGTACAGAGATCAGCCCATCCCTTCCTCATCTGTTCTCACAGATTTCCACATGAACATTCCCTTCCATTCCTCTGCTTCAGAAGGAAGTTTCCCAAATCTTAAAGCACAAAGAAGTCTTTGTAGCAAAAATAACAACTGAGTTAGAATTTTCTCTCAGTCATATGAACTGTTGATATCCTCTTCCTTCCACTAAAAAGAAAAGACATAGTACTTTTCAGTTAACCATGTTCAACCATTTAATGATGAAACATGAAAAACCTAGCCTCTGCCTTAGAGTTAAGGGCCATTTCGATTTCCACAATAATGATAGAGAGAGGATTTGAATAATAAACGTTTCACCACACACTGCCTTGGATTGTCTGGATATGGAGATTGAGAGTCTGATTTTCCACAATGGAAGACAAGTCTGTTATCTGAAGGACTTTTGTTGTCCAGTTGAGCTCAATAGGGAGGGAATTTTACTACTATGATAATTTTTTTTAACTGGATCCCTGGTGTGCACTGCAGTGTATAGTGAGATAGTGTGTTTGCAGTTCCTTGTGAGGTTCATGGCAAAGGGTTATTAATTTATTCAGTCGTTCAATCAACACTCAGGTGCAAAAGGTAGTTCATGCCCTCAGTATTTAAGCCGATCACCCATCATCTCAGCATCAGGCACTAATTTCCACTCCTTTGCTCAGGGCCACATGATGACTTTCATGAGTCCCAAGAACGTTTGCCTTTGGGGGATCATGTCTGCATTAAAAGGGAAAACGATAACAAAATATTTAAGTTACATGTTAGGACTCAAATCATAGGTGTTCCGTAAAGTGATAACTCAGCAGGCTTTGAAAGAGAGTCAAACTGCACAACCTAAAGGAAGGATTTGCTTCTTCACAAGTTCCTGGGAGACAGTCTTTGAAATTGTAGGATATTCTACCTGAGAAGCATGCTTTTGAATACCAAGATCTGACCCTGGGTGATGTTTTTAGGTGTCTTCATGTCGAGTATGTCCTAGTGACCCTATAAACAACAGATCTGAACCCTGTCCTCTCCTGTACCATTCTCACCATTTCCTTGAGACTTGAGCCCATTGCTGCAATCACTGTGTCAATCCATCTGGCTGATGGTCTTCCATTCTTTTCACCTTCCTTGTTCCAGTTATTATTAGTGTTTGCAGCTATTTCTCCTCCTTTTTTTTTTTTTTGGACTTTCAATCTGGGTTCTACCTCTATTTCTACAGTGACTTATGTTCCTCTATGGCTCAGAGGGTTTTCAGAGGTCTGTCATTTCAGAAAAGAATGAACACTCATGCTTTCTAACCTATCTTAATCTGAGAGTTCTGCTGAAACTTGCCCGGAATGAGTGACCCTTCTGGAATTTGACATACTGGTGGCATAATTTTCAGCATCATAGTAACCAACAAGTTATTCCAGTACAGCAAACTGACAGACAAATGCTGCACTAATAACAAATGATAACAAGCAAATATATGCAAACCTAAGCTATAAAGTAATTAACAACATGTTAGGTGTGATGAAGTCATCTACAACTCACAGCAACCTGATAGATAGCAGATCAGATCTTCTACAACATCCTCATAATCTCCACCATGCTTAAAGACCATTTTTTATGAGCACTGTATTAACTCATTTCTCTGAATATTTCCCCCTTTTTTCTTTGATCCTCTTCTTTGTCCATCACAAAACTTTTCCCTAAGATTTGCCACTTCTTGATTGCACTTCTAAAGTATGTGAGATGAAGTTTCACCATCCTTGTCTCTAAAGAGACTGGTGGCTGGTGGTTGATTCTAACAATGTGATTTATGGCAAAAACTTGGTTTTGTGTAGCCTATCAACAAGTCATGCTGTCTTTGGGCTATAGGACAAGGCACTGGAGATTATGGGACAGACTCCCAGTAAAAATCCTGGACACCAAGACTCAAATGCACATCCCTGTGGACAATGCTTTTTTGTTCATGTTGCCATGCAGTACAGCAGGGAGAATTACACTTCACCCCTATGTCTCCCAAAGAAGAAAATAACTGGACACTTTTTCTGGTGTCTCCAAGACCCTGTCCTTTGTACTCTTCACCTTTAGCAATTGTAGTTTAAATCCTTTAACTATAGTAAATGGTGATTTTGAGCATAATAGCTTTTCTGAGTCTAGGAGTCTTTCTAATGGAACATTGAGCCTGAGGATAGACCTGGGACCCCAAGACCATAAAATATAAAAGTGAACAAAATTCCAGGCATGATTTGGTAGTTAATCATTATTAAATTAATTTCCTTTTATTATTCTTTTAAAATAAGTTAAAATTGTTTCATAGGAAAGTATCAGAGACCATAAGTCCAAATCTTATTGTGCCTATTGTTGTTGTGTGCCATCGAGTCAGAACCAACTCATAGCTGACCCTTCAGTGTGTTTTTAGAGGCAGTTGATCACATGGGAGGAGATTGCCCATCCTCCTCCCATGGAATAGCTGGTGGATTTGAATTGTGTGCCTTTGGGATTGCAGCACAGCTTCTTGCCACTAGGCCACCTCAACGAGGTGTACTGCCTTTGCTTATTGAATGTAAGTATGATGTTATTTTTTTTTCCAAGAAATGAACAAGACTTTATTGTGTGGTCTGACAAGCAACCACCTAGGGACAAAGTCAAAATGGTGTGAGAGCAGACAAAGACAGTTCCTTTTTTTTTTTTAATTTAGTTTGTTTATTTTATTTTTTAATAAGGAGCCTTGGTTGCATAGTGTATAACCTGTTGGTTGCTAATCAAAGAGTTGAAACTTTGAATACACCAGCTTCTTTTTGGTAGAAAGATGGGTAGGGCAGTCTCCTCCTGTAAAGATGTACAGCCTCAGAAACTCACTGTGAGTTGAATGCAACTTGATGGTGGTGGGTTGAGTTTGTTCTATTATTACAAAAGAGCTGCTTCCTTTTAAGGAGAAAGATATTAGGTTTTATTTTGTTCTGTTGAAGTAGAACTTAGCTCTGAAATGTTCCTAATGGTTGATTTGGAGTCAGTGGGCTCCCAGATCTTCATTACAGAGCATGTTTTGGTAGACTCAGCTGCATTTTCCAACCTCTAGTCTCTCCAAGCCAAAGGTGGGTGACTCTAATCTGTGGCCCTCAAGCCTGTTCTTAATTGTTTTTGGTCAAACATTCTTCTAGGTCGTGTAGCCCTGGTATGTACACTTGCTGTACAGAGGTAACTTGTGGTCACTATGAAGCTGAACACTGTGACACTGATGTGTCAAATGCAATAATAGTTACCCATGGTGGACAGTGTTTGTTGGAGCACCCTGATTAAAATGAGCTTGGAAACAGAAGTGGCATCTGTAAATAGCTTGCCTCCGGAAACCCTATGAACTTGGAGAAAGGATGAAAGTCAAGCAAGTGCCACGGACTCTCATTCATAGGGTTGCTATGAGTCACCTACGACATGTTGGCACTTAACAAGAAGTCTCTCTTCTATGGTTCCAACTTGTGCACTTCAGTCACCAATTATTATTAGCAAATATTGATTGCATGTTCTATTTCAGACTGCAAAGTTGATCAAAGCCTTTAATTTCTTCATCTTTGGCTTTAGTAGTCAGTACATTTATTTGAATAACAGTTGTATTAATAGGTCTTCCTTATCATTCTCATGCAGAGCAGATGGCGATTTCAACCACCTGCCTTTGAGATGGACCGTACCACTAGGCCACCAGAGCTCCCTCACTTAATGCTTGGGATCTAGGAGTGTGTGTGTGTGTGTGTGTGTGTGTGTGTGTGTGTGTTCCTTTTCACTTCTTACAGCTTCCACTTCTCCTAGATTCATGCTTCATACATTCCAAAGTCTAATTATTAATAGAGGGTTTTGCTATTTCTACTTATTTCATATTCTTGCAATCTGAGAGACTCTACTTCCAGTACTTTTTCTAACAATGTCCCTCTGTAATTCATAGGGTTTTGAAGGCCTATTATTTCCAATCAATCCTGCTTCTTAGTCTGCCTTAGTCTGGAAGCTCTGCTGAAACTTGTCCACTGTGAATGACTCCACTGGAATTTGAAATACTGGCAGCATAGCTATGCTGCAAGTAACTTACAAGTCATAATAGTACAGAAAATTGACAGACAAGTAGTGCTTTTCTTGTTGCTGTTGTTAAGTGTCATCAAGTCAAGTACCACTCATAGTGATCCTATGAACAAAAGATCAGAACCCTGTTCTAAAACATTCATCATTTTTCTAATGTTCAAGCCTATCTTAATCTGGGCGCTCCACTAAACAAACATTATCCACCATGGGTAATCATTATGGCATTTGACACACCAGGGGTACAGCATTCAATATCAAAGCAAGCACAAGTTATCTTAGTACAGAAAACTGACAGACCAGCATTATGCCATTTAGAAGAATGTTCCTCCCAAATGCAATTAACACCAGGCCTAAGGGCCACAGGCCTGAGGGCCCAACCAACTTTTAAATACAAAGGTCCACCCACCTGATTGACTTAAACAAAAGACTTCCAGCCCACAGCTGATTGTTAGCTAAGTTCAGTAAATCCAGGCAACCAATTAGCTCTCACATGATTATGAACAAAATAAGAAACAACCAAACTGCTGCCACCTGACTTTCAACTAAAACAAGAGAACCTACCTCTAGAATACAACTGCTTTACACAAGAACCTCCAAACTGGAGACTTAGTCAGGGCCCATCTCTTTTTTTTTTACTGCTCTTCTTAGAACTGTCTAATTCATTTAACAAATTCTAAATGTGATCCATAGAGAGTTGCACTGCAAACTTAAAAGCCACATCTCTCTGGCAGTGTGAATTCACCAGACACTTCTCAAGAGTATGATGAGGAAGCCCCTTTAATGTGATATAGCCTCAGAAATTCACCATAGCAAAAACACGGAAATAGCACAAATGTCCAACCACTATGGGATAGATTGAGAAATGATAGTACATCCACACACTAGAATACTATGCAACATGCAGGAATAATGATTTTGTAAATTACTATCTAACTTGGGGGAAGTGGATAGCATTATGCTAAGTGAACTAACTCAGTCCCATAAAGACAAATACTATATAGGACTATTATTGTAGAAAGCAGAGAGGTGAGAGGGTGGAGGGTGGGGACATTTAATCATAAGGAGGGTTGCACAGTATGATGGATGGAAGGAGAGGTGGGTAAAGGAAAGGGGAATGATTCGGTGTGAAAATCAATGTATAAGAACTTTGTAAGTAAACTAGTATAAAATAAAAATTTTATTAAAAAAGAAAAAGAAATTGAATGGAGGCTCAGTTATGAACTGGTTCTTACTAGATGTCAATAAATGAGAAAACGAGAAGCATATGCTATAAGACTTTGCTTTAGGTGCTAGAGACATAGCATCGCGTGTAATTTACATTCTTCTTTATTGTCTGCTTCCCAGATAGAGATTAGCTAGAGTAAAGCATTGTTTATCAGGAGCTAGAAGGTGATCTTTGAATTTTTGTCAAGGCTTGTTAGAATCTGATATCTTTATGAACTCTGACAAACAAGTCAGGCAGTTCTTCCTCCTAAAAGGTTCTGTGCCTTCTATGATCTTCCCTTCATTATTTCCTCATCAGCTTGTCAACCAAGGAAAACAGACTGATTTATGTAATTACTGGGCATCATTAGGACCTTTTCTTATTGACAGAGGTTCCTTTGACTGTCTGTACCTTTTCTGCAAATCAGCCAGTGGCAGGAGCTACTTATTCCTGCATGTTGTATGTCTTCAATAATTATGTCTTTCCATTTCACTGAAACTCTTAGATGAGTAATTTCTTTTTTTTCTTTTTTTAGATGAGTAATTTCTAATGATGGGTGCCTGAGGATTTCTGTTTGTACTCATTTTACAGTTCAAGAACAGCCTATTTTTTTTTAAATTTGTATGTGTGATTTTTAATTTTTTTTTCATTGTTGCATATTTTCTTCCTCTCTTTCTTCTCCCCTTCCCCTGGCCTCCCTTGAAATGCATCTTTTGTTTCAGATTGTTGTCCTATATATAATGCCTAATCATATATTCCTTTCAGACAATACTTGCTCTCATCTGTTCTTACACAGTGTTCATTATCTATCCACCATTTTCTCATTCTCTCCCCAACTCCGCCCCCTCACGTCTGTCCTATTTTATAACAGTAGTTTTATGTAGTGTTAGTCCTTTTGTGGCTGAGATATTTCACACAGCATAATATTCTCCAGTCTGCCCCATGTTATATAATGTTTTATGAGTTCATTGTTTTACATTGCTATATAATATTCCATTATGTCAACGTTTGTTTGGTTTTTTTAATACATTCATTTGTGGATTGGCCATTGGGTTGCTTCCATCTCTTTGCTATTAGGAACAACACAGCAATAAACATGGGTGTGTATGCATATGTTTGAGTCACAGCTCTGGTTTCTTTTGGGTATTGTTCCACTAGATAGAATTGCTGCTCTAATCGTATTCCTTTTTTCAAATTTTTGAGAACCTATTAGACCACTTTTCAGAGTGGCTGTGTCAGCTCATTTTTTAAAAACCTTTCTTCTCTAATAATTATCACTCTGTCTTCAAAAGAAAGTCTGCAGTTTTCTTTTCTCCAGTAAGGAACCCCAAACAAGATCACATTGACCCTCTCAGTGCTCTCTTTGCTCCCAAGAATGTTTTTAATTATCATTAACCATTATTTTAACGGTTATTCTGGGTTTAATGATTATTAAAAAATGATTCCCTTCCCCCACTGGTTCTATAACTGTTCTGCAGGTGGATCTTAGGGACCTTTAGTGGTGTAGTCCATAGTAAGCTACATTGCTAACTCAAAGGCTGTGCCTATTTGGCAGATCAGGTCTACCAGCAGTGCTACAGGAGAAAGATTGGGTGATCTGCTTGTATGCCTTCCTTTGGAAAAAACCAAGGAAGATTCTCTGTCAGTTAGAACTGATACAACAGCAATATTTGCTTTAAAATTTGATCTGGTTCCTAGGTGGTGTAAACGTTTTTCACTTAGCTGTTCATACCTACCCTGTGGAACCCTAGAAGAAAAGACAGGTCTGCCACTTCATAAAGGTTGGTGCTGTTAGATGTCATTGCTTTGATTTTGATTCATAGGGACTCCATGTGACAAAGAACTGCCATGTGTTTTCTAGGCTATAATCTTTACGTAACTAGCTCATCAGGCATTTCTCCAGGGAAATCTTTAGGTGGATTCAAATTGCTAACCTTTGGGTTAGCAGCTGAGCAATTAACCTATTGTCATTGAGTTGACTCCAAGTCTTACTGGTCTTGTAAGAGAGGATCTTTGTAGTCTAAAGGATAAAACTGTACTCTTTATGAAGCAAATTGCCTCATCTTTCTCCAGAAGAGAAGCTGGTAGTTTCGAATTGTTTAAACTGTTCAGTCAGCAGCCAGCATCTTTAATTATTGCACTATCAGGACTCCTATTATACTGTTGCTGTGAGCTGTCAATTTGGAACTGAACTCATAACTGACATTTTTTTTTTTAGTTTTTCAGAGGCAGTGAGTCACATAGAAGATTGTCCATCTCCCCCATCCCCCCCACCCCCAGAGAACTGGTGGATCCAAACCAAGTGCTGTCAGGTTGACATTGCAACTATTTACCACTAGGTCACCAGAGCTTCCTTCATACTGACTACCAGAGCTACAAAAACCTTACAGAGCTCAGTTCCAGTCTGTAATATGTACAGTCACATGTGTAGGATCAACAGTAACTGAGCTGGTTCTGTAATCGACTTCTTCCTTTGGGGTGTACAAAGTTTTACTAATGATTTCAGAGTCAGCAGACATGGTGGATACCATTCAGTTCTTTTTCATAATACTGATTTGTAACTGATAGGTTCAATTTTAATCACTTTGCTGAGTTTTTCATCAGATGATATTCTTTATTTTTTAAGAGTTCTTTCCATTGTATATGTTCTTTTGTTCAATACAGGAGTCTTTTCTGGGCACAAGACTAGCTTTTTTAAATGCTTGATTCACATTGGTTTTTTTGGGGGCTTTTTTTGCTTTTCTTTTTTTTTTTACTTTGAGACATAATGGGGAAAAAATCTTAGAGGAACACATGGAAAAATAAGACATGATTACATTGACAGAGACAACCTAGACAGAAAGCTTTGTCAATTCTGAGTGTGATATGCTAAAGGGCTGAAAGGAATTAGTACTCTTCTCCTTCTTCCTCGCCCTCTCCTTCAACAGAATCCACACCCACCTCCTCATAATCCTTCTCAAGGGCAGCCATGTCCTCACGGGCCTCAGAAAACTCTTCCTCCATCCCCTCACCCACGTACCAGTGAACAAAGGCACGCTTGGCATACATCAGATCAAACTTGTGGTCCAGGCGAGCCCAGGCCTCAGCAATGGCTGTGGTGTTGCTCAGCATGCACACAGCTTGCTGCACCTTGGCCAGGTCTCCACCAGGCACCACAGTGGGAGGCTGGTAATTAATACCAACCTTGAAGCCAGTGGGGCACCAATCCACAAACTGGATGCTGCGTTTTGTCTTGATGGTGGCAATGGCAGCATTGACATCTTTGGGAACCACATCACCACGGTACAACAGGCAGCAAGCCATGTATTTACCATGGCGAGGGTCACATTTCACCATCTGGCTGGCTGGCTCAAAGCAAGCATTTGTAATCTCTGCTACAGAAAGTTGTTCATGGTAAGCTTTCTCAGCAGAGATAACAGGGGCATGTGTGGCCAGAGGGAAGTGGATGCAGGGATAGGGCACCAGGTTGGTCTGGAATTCTGTCAGATACACAGGGCACCATCAAATCTGAGGGAAGCAGTGATGGAGGACACAATCTGACTAATAAGGCGGTTAAGGTTGATTCACATTGTTTTAATATGCCACCTTCAGATGATCTTTATATGCATACTCTACAAGAGCATCTTTTTAATGGTTGTTACTGTGGTTTTTAGGTGTCATCAAGTCAATTACAACTCATAGTGACCCAATGACCAACAGATCAAAACCATGTTCTATCCCTTACCTTACTCACAATCTCTGTTATGGTCAAGCCCATTTTTGCAGTCACTGTGTCAATCTACCTTTTTTGGTTATCTTTGTCTCTTTGGCTGAACTTCTACTTTTCCAAGCATGATGTCTTTTTCCAAGGACCGGCTCCTCCTGTATCCTGCTCAAATTAGGTGACCCATCTCATTCATTGTCATACTTCAGCACCCAAACCAAGGAGGTAACTCAAATACTATGCCTCATGATGAGTGGGTGAATAAACAATGAACTTCTAACTATCTTTCTCTCAGTTTTGATTGTGATTTCCTTTTCCAGTTGGGATTACTCATCGAAGGGATTTGTTTGCTCTTTTGAAGGCTAGTTTGTTTTCTTTTCCCTACCTGAATGTGCTCCATCATCATATTTTGATCACTATGAGACAGATGCTTTTAGCACCTGTTCCTTTAAAAGCAAGTTGAAATTCTTTCCCTCATCATGGGTAAAAAACAATGCTGTGTTGGGAAACAGAGGGGCATGTAACCTGCTTCACAAATAGTTTTGGCAAATGAATCTTAGAATACTGTAATTAGGCAGAGTCTGGATGCTACTCCAAAGTGTGGTCCACAGTCTTGGCTGGATCCATGCTTCTTCCAATAAGCCTAGAACGTGAAAGCAAGTATTTAGACATGGTTATGGGCATTGGATATTGCATAGCATAAAAATGTCTGGTTTTGTATTTTATAAAAACCTTGGTCCATAATATATTGGCCATAAAAAGTACAGCCACTTCCCCACAGTGAAGAGCACCCATTTAGTTCTCAGCTGGATCAAAGATAGGGACCCTCATTCTATGTCTTGTAGTTCTTCTCACTCTTGATGACATTTTCAATAAGGTCTTTAAAGACTTTATTGAATGTTAGCATGTTTGAGTCCATTGTTTCTGCCACCATGTATTTCATGAGCCTTCAAACTGGAGGACTTATCTTCCATCACTATATAGGACATTGTTGTTGTTGTGTATTGTTGAGTCAGAAGTGACCATTGCTGACCTTCAAGGAAGTTTTAATCACACAGGAGATTGCCCATCCTTTTCCTGCAGAGCAGCTGGTAGATTTGCTGTGTGCCTTTGGGATTGCAGTGCAGTTTCTTACGACTAGGCCACGGTGCTGTCATAATTCATGAATTTAAGTAACTTTGGAAAGCACATCTCCATATCCTAGTCTCAGAAGCACCATTGAAACCTGTCCACAATGAATGACTCTATTGGTATAATAAGCTCAAGAGGTACAACTTCCAGTTTCACAGCAACATGTAAACATCAAACTGACAGATGGGGGACAGAGTCTGTTTCTGAATCAGGCTCTTGCCTGGGAAGTGTTTGTGGTTTCCAAAAACTGTAAACCTGAAGTGATGAGTATTTTTTTAAATGTGATTTTAATGAAAATTTACAGAAAGGTTGGGCTTTCATTCATTCATTGGTGTACATTTTCCTTGCTCCTTATCCTTTCCCCTCCCCCCAGTTCCCTTAGTAATGCACTTCTTGTTCCACATTGTTAATTGTCATACATATAATGCCTAATCATAAATTCTTTCAGACAGTTCTTTCCTTCATCTATTCCAGGGCAATGTTCATTTACTCTTTTGCTCTTCTTCTCCCCAACCCTAATCAATCCTACGTTATAACAGTGGTCATATGCAGTACTTGTCCTTTTGTGACCGAGATATTTCATTGAGCATTATATCTGCCAGACTCACCCATGTTGTAAGGTGTTTTACAAGTTTATTATTTTCTACTGCTGTGTAATACTCCATTGTGTGACTGTATCACTGATTTTCTAGCCATTCAATGATTCTTCACGAGTGGGACTCACAAGCCCTCACATATGCTATAGTAGAAAAAAATAGTTAATAGAACAATAAACATGATCTAAATGCACTCTGTATGATACAGTTTCTATACCAATTTATCTCCCATTTTTATAAATTTATCTTTTTGTTTGAGTGAAATTTTCCAATCATATTGGCTTTCATTCAATCATTCATATAAATTTTGCTCTACATTAATTCTATTAAATCATGTTATCATTAATTACAATGGATTACTGCAAGTAATTACAATGTCTCGTGAAATCCTTTTTATATATGGCCTTTCCCAACATTGATCTCATTTATTTATTAACTCAGCACACAAATGCAGCCACTCTACATGCCAGCCTTATTCTCATATAGGAAAAGGCAGTTGTGCTGGTGGAAGGGAAGTCTTACGGAGTTAGAATACCTCTTATTGACACTAAAGCTGATTGATGAGCTTGGAGCCTTCCAAGTCCAGAGGAAAATGCAATGAAAATGAGATAGACAACTGGTAGCATGATGGATGAGAAACTGTAGGTGTGACACAGATGTGTGTTCTCTGTGCAAGAGACGATGAGGGCCTTTCAAGGCTGACAGTTGTTGTCAGTGCAGTTGACATAAATTTTGCTAATGTTAATGGAAATGTACTAGCATGATTTGCCGAAGCCATTTGCAGCTGTTGAGTTAGAGTAAAATAGAAAGTAATTGTGGGAAGAAGAACCCCAGAGGTTTCATCCTCCAGGGTGTGAACAAATGCGTGTTTTAAAGCTACCTTGTGCATAGTTTCCTCCACTAATGTGGCAATTTGTATTTTTCTTCAGACTGGAGTTATTCTTCCAGATCTTAAGAGGCTATGACAATTCTGTGGTTTCAGAAGGCCTTTTTGAATTCTTACCTTTCTTCATTTTGAGACTGTGCTTTTTGGTGTTAAGAAGCTTTTATGTCTAACAAATCCATTTTGGGGGAAGATTATATCTTTTTATACTTGCTGGTGATTATAGACTTAGACATTCTCATCTGTGTATGAGTTACAGAAGTCACAAGATAATCTAGAATTCCTGGCATTGCCTTTAGCCATGACAATGCCAAGGGCATGTAAAGTTTCTACAGATGATGAATCAAAGATAATGCTAGTTCCTATCAAGTTCATTCTGACTCATGGTGACTTCATAGGCTACAGGGTAAAATAGCCCCATAGTTTCTTGGATGTGATAGTTATGAAAGCAGATATCTAGATCTTGCTTTTCGGAGACCGAACTGCCAATATTTCGGTTTTCAGTCCAACATCAGTCACATGTACCACCCAAGAATCTTCATATCAAAGGTACCGGAGGATCAGAAGTGAACTTCTAAGAACCCACAGAGTGGTTTATGGCATCATCTACTACTGCAGTGAGTGTTTGCAAAAGAAGCCAAGAGAATTGGCGGTGTGAGGAAGATGCCTGCAGAGTTGGAACATCTCCTGGGCAGGGAAGATTTTGGAGAAAGCACTGGATGCTCTTCCACCAGGAACTCTTCCAAAAGCTGAACAACACTAGCTGCATGAGAAGGCTGTCTTTGGCAGCAGGAGCAGCTCAGTGTAACGGCTGGGATGGTCAGAAGGATATTAAAAAAGAAAAAAGGGAAATTCAAGCACAGATGGAAGGTGGAAGCAAGGAAGTCACTGAGTAGACTTCTTGAAAGAACAAGAATAAAATATACTGATCGAAAAGTAGTAGTATGAAATCCTGGACTAGAATCTTGTATAAGATGAAAAGGCAGGCCAAAGAAACATATGGTTGACAGTCTCATATGTAAAGGCTCTCTTGGCCTTGATGCTACAGAATGTTAATACATCCTACAGTTGTCCACTCTAGCTTTTATGTTGATTTTTATTCAGTAATTCATACACATTTTGTTTTATAAGTGATTATAACTGGATCAATGCCATTTGTTACAATGGCTCGTCATGATCTCATTGTACTTTGGCTTTCCCTTCATCCTACCTATCCATCCCTTAATCTCTGCTCTCCTTTGTCTTCCTTTCCTTCTCTGTCAATCCTCCACAATTGTTTCTCACTGTATGTAAGTCTTTATTTAGGTCAAGATGTGTTGTTTCTTCTCATCATCTCCCAATTTATCCTTTTAAAATTAAGTCATCTCAATATGTTTCTTCTCTGTTTAGGTTATACATTTATAATTACCGCTTATCCTGTGCCATCATTTTAGCAGGGGTGAGGCTTCAAGATCCTGTTCTCTGCACCCCCACCCCAGGATCATGTTTTTCAATTCATTAATATGTTGATGCTCTAACATCAGTGTAAGATGGATCTTAATCCTTCAAGTCTCCTCTGTTATTGTTGCTGTTGCATACCATCAAGTCTGAACTGATCTGTAACTGACCCTCCAATGGGTTTTCAGAAGCAGTAAATCTCGTGAGAGGAAACTGTCCATTCTTCCCCCTCAGAGCACATGGTGGATTCAAGCCTCATGCCTTTGGAATTGCAGCACGGCTTGTTACCAGTAGGCCACCATAACTCCCTTCATGTTCCTTCTAACAATGAGAAATCATGAAAGTGAGGTCTTCTCTGAATCTGTTTTCTTTATCATGTTGGTTTATCCAGAAGAAAATAGTAGTTTCTAGTTTCAGTAGAAATCATTCAAAATATGTATATATCTCTAATGTACTGAAAGGTTAGCAGTTCAAATTCTCTAGCAACTTCTCTGGAGAAAGATTCTAGCATTAAGACTTACAGCTTCAGAAACCCAAAAGAGGGGGTATTTCGTCTTTTGTATATAGATCTAAGACAACTATTCTTGAGTTTAAAAAAAATATACTGATATTTTCGTGGGTCTATTCTACTAAGAGAATTCTCAGGATACAGTTCAAATCTACCAGCTGCTTTCCAGGACAAAGATGGGAAAACTCCTTCCATGCTATTGACTGACTCTGAAAACTGACTAGAGGGTCAGTTATGAGTCAGTTCTGACTTGATGGCAACTAACAACAACAATATTCTGCTGCAGTCCATCAATATGTGAAACACAAAAAAAGGACATTAAACTAGGCTAGAGGATTGGAGGATTTTTTTCCCCACTTTAATCATCACTGAAAGTGATAATGACACAATTTTCTAGTTCATTTGTCTAGAATATGGTTAACAAACACGTTCATGACTTTTTCAAGGCCTTGAAAGTCCAATAAAATGAATCAGGAAGAATTACGCCTCTACTCTGTGTACATCAGGGAGAAGTTTAGCCACTTGATCTTATGCTGGAAAAATAATTTGGAAATTTAAAATATTTGAGAAAATATAAGTAAGCAATAAATAGATAAAATGTGGCACTTTTTAAGACATCTTCTGGGTGCAGCGGTTAATGTGCTTGGTTGCTAACTGAAAGGTTTAAAGTTCAAGCTTACAGTCTGCTCTGAGGGAAAAAGAAGCCACAATCTGGAAGTCCCAGGAAGCCCCGTGGGTACATATGTTCTCTTCTGTAGGGTTAGTGTGAGCTGAAATTGTCTCAGTGGAAACAGGTATTGTCATTTCTTAGAATCAGCTTGCCTTTGACAACTACCCAATTACTTACAGCAAACGGTCACACTTCAGTCACACAAGGTAAATTTTAATCCTAGCTCCTGTTTAGTGTTCTTTTTTCTTTGCCTCCACATTTTCCTCATTTGTCACAACTTCCAACAGTTCTCTCTCTTCTTCTCCTTAAGGTTTCCCATGGTTCTTTTCAAGAGCTTGATTTTTCCCTACATCCCTCCTGCCCCCATTGCTCCTCACCTTTAGTGCCTGCCTTGTGCACATAATTCTGCTTCTCCACATCATGTCTCCATCCTCTCTTCCCCACTGAGGTCCCAGGAGACTGGATTCCTTCCCGAGATCACTGAGTGATGGTTTAAAGTGACCATTAAGGCTGTCACTTCTTTCCACACACAGACATTTCAAATGAAAACCAGTAGTGCCCTTCACAATGTGGTCTGCAAGGTCATGTAAAAAGAGGCTGCACTTGGAAGGGGAAAGGGGCTCTGGGTATTTTCTTTGAAGGAAGCAGACGTCTTTCATCTCCGAGCTGAGTCCAATTTTATGAGTACATAGAAGGTCAAACCTCGGCCAATGCTTCTAATTACTATATCTTCCTTCACAAGGGCTGTGTGTTTGGGATGGATCCGGTTTCACAGATAATAGACAAAGGTTCACTCTGATATCCCAGCTCCCTTATTTCATGTTTTTGAAGCAGGGGCTTCTTTGGGTTCTTGTGGATCGAGGTACTAGAATACCCTTGGCCTTCAAGGGCAGAATCCCTGTAGTGTCATTGTTGGGTTAAATTAACTCTGCCCTCCATAAAAGCCAACATGCCAACTCTCATCTTCAAATCTCCACACTTTTGAAGAACATTAAATGTGAACTTGTGGAGCAAGATTGAGCACCAGGTAAAGAAGTGAATGGCTAAAGTTTCTCTCAAGAAAGATCATTATTATGCTACATAAGGGGATTTTAAAAATATATATTAGGGAGGGAAAATAGCAATTTTGGAATTGAAAATCCTTGAGAATTTGTATATTCTTCCTGAAAGAGTTTCATGGATCAGAAGTAAATATTTGACAATATTTTCATCAATAAACTAAAGGATGATTTTTATAGTAAAGAACAATGATTTCTAAAGTAGCCCCAGCATATTAAGTGTTGGACTGCTAAATAAAAGGTCGGCAGTTCAGATTCACCAGCTGCTCTGTGGGAGACAGAAAAAGACACAGTCTCCTCCCACTAAGATTTTTAAACACCTAGTGGAGACTCCTACACTCATGGTTCTCACATTCCATGTCCCAATCACCAGTGTCTGCTTACAACTGTTCCTCTTCCTTTGTATTTTCATACTTGAAAACTCAACCTCCTTTGCCATTTCTGTTATCTAAAAGTGTTCTGTTGTACATAGGGTTTTCAGAGGCCTGCTA
>NW_006399851.1:9720693-9725830 GCF_000299155.1 Elephantulus edwardii | reverse complement strand
GGCACAGGACAGAGCGGAGTTTAGGGCTGTTGTACATAGGGTCGCTATGAGTCGCAGGCGACTCGACGGCACATAACAACAACAACAGTGGAGACTCACCATGAGTCAGAATTTACTTGACATGTTAATAATTATTTGCCCAATTTGCATATCAACCAAATATGAGCTATAGCTGAGAAACTACCTTTGAAAGATGTTTGAATTCCTGACTTTTTATTCTGACCTTAAACAATTTCTGAAAACTTCTTGCAGACTATAGGCCAGAAGTGACCTACTAACCAAAATGGCAAAAGTGCTGACGTCCAAGCCTTTTATAGGGCATACTCTATGTCATCTAACAACAACAACTACACTTCATGCTTAGGTCAGTGATGCAGTCCTGTTCCTTGCCCTCTAAAGGCCAATTAAAACCTCCAGTTATTGTGACAACCAAACAAAAAGACGTTCCAACTCAAATCCGGTTGCCTCTCTTGATGGTATGGTACTAGAAGCTTTCGATGGAATTGATTTGGTCCTCTGGGCCATAGGATGCAATAGTAAAATGACAAATTCTTAGGGAAAGCTAGAGTTTATCTTGTAAATAAATATTAGACTTACAGCTTTGTTAAAGCTTGATAATGTGTTCAAGACACTTTTCAATGATACTCAAGTTTAAAATACAGAAAAAGCTCTTGCTAAGACGATGATATTGCCTACTTCAGTTTGTCCTGGTCAGGTGTTACTCCATCAGAGAATATATGCTGGGCTTTCAAAGCTGGCACACCTCAGCCTAAGCCTGCTCCATTTCACTCAATTATGTGTTACTGCAAATCTTAAATTGCCTTGTTTTCAACCTTATCTGTTTTTCAATTCACCATTTCATTGCCTCTTTGCTTCATCCACTGATCAGCTCACTTCTAGTCTGAGTTTCCTGGCTAAGACTTTTTAAATTGGTTTTCCTTCAGCCCCTTAAATACACTTTGTTTTATACCATTAATTACAACTGTATAATGTTATGCAACCACAATGGAAGATTTGTATGGCACTTTATCAAAAAGTTGCAAATAGAAATACCATTTGACCCAGTAATTCCACTACTGGGAATTTAACCCAAAGAAACCATAACTGCCACTCAAGCAGAAAAATTCACAACCATGTTTATTGAGGCTTTGTTCGCAATAGCAAAGAGTTGGAAACATCCCAAGTGCCCATCAACAAACGAATGGATAGAGAAGCTGTGGAATATTCACACAAGGGAATACTACACTGCATTGAAAAAAAAAAGAAATTCATGAAATATTATGCAAAATGGATGACTCTGGAGGACATTATGCTGAGTGAAATATATCAATCACAGAAGGATAAATATTGCATAGGGCCACTGTTGTAAAATGGGACTGACATCAGGGTTGAGAGAAGACAGAAAATGAGGCGAGTACTGATGTATATTGCATTGAAACAGATGAGGGAGAAAACTGTTTAAAAGGGATATATGATTAGGTATTACTGTCACGACAGGAGTCCAGAATGAAGGCTGCATAGTGGAGTGGACTTGGGGTGAGGGATTGTAAAACAATGAAATAATTTTTCTTTTACTTTTCAAAGAAGAGTGAATTGGGTGGATGGACAGGGGAAAAAATGCAACAATGAATGAATGGAAACCCAAAGTCTCTGTAAACATTCATTATTATTATTATTATTATTAATAATAATAATAATAATAGAGGAGGACTATGTGAGCACAGGCATTTTTAAGATTGTGAAGCAAAGGTTTAGGGAAATTTGCACCCATTAATACCTATGCTTCCTTGGGTTTCAGTAAAAAATATGCAGTGTTCATACAGACAATTTTTTTAAAAAATGATAGTGTAAAAATAAAAAAGTGTAAATTGTCCTTTCCCTTCACTCTACCCGTTCACTCACTAATCCCTGCTCCCTCTCATTCTGTCTCCTGCTTGTCAATCTTCTTCAATTGTTTCTTTCTGTGTATACAATTCCTGCATCATGGCAACCCCAGACAGATGGGTTTGTAACACCCATTTCACCTAAATGAACCCTGCAAGACCTCAGGCGTGGGCAGATTTTACAGGCAGCCTTCTCTCAGTCTTAGCTCAGCATGAGTTGTTGTTGTTGTGTGCCACAGAGTCAGAACAAACTCATAGATGATACTCCAATGGATGTTAGAGTCAGTTTGATTGCATTTAGAAGATTGCCCATCTTTATCCCACAGAGCAGCTTGTGGATTCAAACTGAGTACCTGTGGAATTGCAGTGTAGGTTCTTAACACTAGGGCACTAGCCAACATCAGTAGCAGGGTCTAAACGTCCAGAGTATAGAATGAATAAGAAGTCAAGTTTGAAGTCAGTCATTCGCAGCAAAGAATAGTGGACAAGAGGGTTAAAACAAGCATACAGTTTCACAATTCCATATGCAAATTCCCAGAGTATGGGCAATAGACTAAGTAAAATTGAAAGTCTAAAAATTGGTAATAAGTGTGCTCTTTTGCATCTAAATGAGATTTGATAATGAGAAAAAAAATAGGAACAAAATTTGGTAGGAACAAAATTGTCTAGGGGTAAATTTCATTTTAAGCATGAATAAGGCGCTTCAATAAGGTCAGTCAAATTTCTTGGACTTTCTTGCGTCTGCACTGTCTTCATTCACAAGAAACTTTTCAGAGTTAAGCTTGACACTTCAAAGTACATCACAAGAGGTCTCTCTACGTAGAAAGCCCAGTGGAAAGACTGCTTTCCCTTAATTGTCCCACAGAAAACCCTGGGTTTTCATTGTTCTATGTAATGAGGTACATAGCCCTGTACCCTGTACATAGTCACAGCAGCAAAGGTTTGAAGAACTCTCCCACATAGAGTCAAAGGTTGTAAAGCGGGCTACCAATAAAAGACTAGGCAGCTGCCGCAGAAAAAGAAAAAGCAATATTCAATAAAAGATGCTCAGCATCAGATCACTAAAGAAAGGGAAGCAATAGAAAGGTATAGAAGAACTGCTGTAAATTAGAAATACAGGGAGAAAGTGGTGAAAATGCAATATCACTGTGGGTATAGGAAGCATCGAAAGAAGATCGAATATACAGAGTCACTGTATTACAAAGAACTGGTTGACGTTGAAAAATTCCAGGAAGTACCACAGGAACAAGAGCCAAGGGTAAAAAAGAAAGAAATTCAAGCTGCACTTAAGGCATTGGCAAAATATAAAGCCCCAGGAATTGATAGGATACCAACTGACATGTTTCAACTAACAGATTTATCACTTGACGTGCTCATCAGTTTATGCCAGGAAAAAAAAAAGAAAGATGACTGAATGACAGAAAAGATTCATATTTGTTCCCACTCCCAAGAAAGCTGATCTAAAAGAAAGTGAAATTTATAAACAATATCATTAATATCACATGCAAGCAAAATACATTGAAGATCATCCCAAAACAGCTAGAACAGTCCATTGACAGAGACTTGCCAGAAGTTCAAGCTGGGTTTAGGGGAGGCTGTGACACATGGAAAGATACCATTGTTGATATCAGATGGACCTTGACTGATCCAGAGAATACCATAATTATGTCTGTTTGTGTTTTATTGATTATGAAAAGGCATCTGGCTGTAGAGATAATAAAAAATTATGGCTAACATTGAGAAAAATGGGAAACCCAGAACACTTAATTGTGTTCATGCAAAACCTATACCTAGACCAAGAAACTGCTGTCCAAATAGAGCAAGGGAACACTGTGTGGATTAAAATCATGAAAGGCTTGTGCCAGGGTTATATCTTTTCTCCATACCTATTCAATCTGTACACTGAGAAAATCATTCAAGAAGCTGGACTCTATGAAGAAGAATGTAGGATCGAGATCAGAGGCAGACTCATTAACAACCTCAGTCATGCAGCTAACATAACCTTGCTTGCTGAAAGTATGGAGGACTTGAAACTCTGTGGAAGATTAAAGATTGCAACCTCCAATACGGACTGCATCTCAATACCAAGAAGAAAAAAATTCTTCACCATTGAACTTATACCATCATGATAGATAAAGGAAAAATTGAAATCGCCAACAATTTCATCTTATCTGGATCTACAGTCAACACCCTTGGTACCAGAAGTCAGGAGATCAGGAGATATATTGCACTAAGAAAGTCTGTAATCAGGGATCTTTCTACATTAGTAAGTAGCAATGATGTTAGTTTAAGGACTAAAATGCAGCTGATTCAGGCCATGTTCTTTTCAATCACTTGCTATGCATCTGAGAACTGGACAATGAATAAGGATGGAGGAAGAAGAATTGATGCCTTTGAATGTTTGAGAAGAATACTGAACTGCTGAAAGAACAAACAGATATGTATCAGAGAGAGTACAGCCAGAATGCCCTTTGGAGGTAAGGATGAGAAGGCTCATCTCTTATCCTGCAAATACTTCTACTTTCAGGAGGAAGTAGAAGTTGTCTCCCTTACAAAAACCTTCAGCCAACTCCTAAGAACCACTTCGGATGGAGTGTGAAAGAGATATAGCTTGAAAGAAAGAGCTTAAAATTTCAAGCCATCAAACATTTTCAGCACACTGGTAGTCAATTACCTATGGTAGATGTCTTCTCCTGAAAATGCAACAGAAGTAGACCCAAAGCTCCAAAATTTTATATGGACAAACAAGATTTAACAGAAAAACTACAAACAAGAAGGCCAATGAATAGGGCCTAGATATACCAGATATTAAAATTGTTCTGAAACATTTAGCAACTTTAAAAGTGTGACACAGCCTCTGAAGAGCCTGACAATTTAATGGAACAAAATAGCAAGTATAGGAATAAACCTAAACACATCTGGGAATTTAGTTCATGATATAGATGGCATTTCAAATGAGTGAGGAGAAAGTAGATTATTCTACAAATAGTGTTGGATCCACACAACAGCCATCTGGAAAAGATAAAGTTGGATTCAGACCTTACACCTGGATAAATTCCAAATGTGAAAATTAAAACCCCAAAGAAATAAAAGAAAGCTTGAGGGAATTATTTTGTAACTTCAGAATGAGAAGACAATTCTAACTATGACACAAGAGTCATAAGCCAAAAAAGAAAAGGCTGATAAACTTCTAGGTAAAAGGAAAACAAAAGCTCTCCACTTCAATTACATGAAGAGTTTAAAAAAAAAAAAAA
>NW_006399851.1:9708419-9720593 GCF_000299155.1 Elephantulus edwardii | reverse complement strand
CTTCATATTTATATATTTATTGATTCCTTTAAACACCACAAATATATTTTCAAAATAAGTGAAAGACATAACCTAATATTTCAAAGGGAAAGAAATAGAAAAAGTCTCTGAAACATGAAAAATGGTCTGCATCATACATAAAAGTAAAATTGTAGCAAGACACCTTCTTTTGCCACTCAGATGGGCAACAATCCAAAAGAATAGTAATACATTGTGCTGGTGAGGCCTGGAGGAAAGGGAATTCATTTGTCACTAGATGGGGAATAAATTGGTGGGTTAAGAAGGTCAACACAGCAATATCTATTAAAATTACAAATGTTCCTACTCTTTGACCCAGCAATTCCATTTCAAAGCCTTTATCCTAGACTTACACTACACGAGGACAAAATGATGTATGTGTCAGATTATGTGTTACAACATTGTAAGAGCAAAAGATTGAAAAGAACTTAAATGTTCATTATAAGGGACTCATATAAGAAAATATTCAGCTGTGAAAGAAACAAAACAATGAAAACTTCCAAGATGTGCTGTTGGGGTGGGGAATCAAGGTATGGAGCAATATGTGAGCAGCAAGGGAAGGAATATATATGATTTGTTCAAGTGCATAGGTCTTCGTTTGAATGCTGAAGAAACTTGGTTTAACCTTGAGCTTGTTCAGGGAAGAAGAAATAGGCTCTATTTTTTTGACAGCAACAGTATGGAAGAATTTGCTGACATATTTAAAGACTATAACTCTATACTCTGTATTCCTGGAATGCTGAACCATATGAATATACTACTCATTCAAAGCGGGAGGAAAATGGGCACTCTCCTCCCCTGTGATTTACAGCCTCTGAAAATCCACTGAAGGGTCAGTGATGACTCAGTTCTGAGTCAACAGCACGTAATAACACCAAGGAGTCATTCACAAAGTACCTCTTCTGCCTTTGTCCACAGAGAGCGGTGCTGCTCCCATGGTGCCCACTTAATGGCAATGAATTTGATGCTGGGTTGTTTGGTTTTCTTTTAGTACTTAACACGTAAGAACCTTGTGTTCCTTTAATAACTATCTCTTCATTGTTTATTTCCGCCTTTGCCACACTTACCTTGCTCCAGCTATACATTCTCCAATATCTCCTCCTTACATTTTTATTTCTCATCCTTGTTTCCTATTCGTATGAAGACTGCCCCCTTCTCTTTGGCTTTTCCAGGTAATATCCTTCAATTTAGCTCTCCATCAGCACATACATTCCCTTGGGACTGACAGTCTTTAGAAAGTAGGTGCATTTTTAATAATATGTTAATTAAAAAAAAAGAAAAATAAAAACCACCACAACCACCACCAAGCCCAAACTTCAAACATTTAAAACAACACATTTGCCTCTGATTGCAAAAGTAATTTCTACTCATGTAAGAAGTATTGGAAATTATGAAGAAATAAATTGTTAGATACTGTTGAGTGAATTTCAGTACATGGAACCATATGAGACAGAATAAAACTGATCCTAATGGATTCTGTTCTCTTTATAGGAGTGGACTACAAGGTTGTGGAGCCACTGGTTGAGTTTGAACCACTAACTTTTCAGTTAGCACCAGAGCACTAAATCATGTACCCTTCCAATGCACTTCCCAGAATCCACTGCCGTAGAGTTAATTCCAACTCATAGCAAGCCTAGAGGACATATAACATCTCTATAGGACACAGTAGAATGCTATAGGGTTTCCAATGCTATGAAAACATTTCACTCACAGAGCAACCAGTGTTCTCAAACTACCAAACTTTTCCTTAGGTGTCAAATACTTCAACCACTATAACCCCAGACCCATGCTCCTTACAAGGAATATAAAAAGGACCATCGCATAGACCTCACTGTTAGCTACCACAGGGATAACCTTCTCTCCCACCCCTTTCCTTTTGTTTCTCTCTTTCATTCTCTTTGTTACTTCTTAACTCTCCAGCAATAGCCTTTAAGAATCTCTCCCAGCATTTCCTATTAATTTGCAAAAATGTCCAAAGTAGATTTTTTTTTCCCTTTTAAGAAAAGAAAATTCCTGCAACCTGGAAACTTAAAGGTATTCACCCTCTTTCAAAATAATAATAATAATAATAATAAAACAATGCCATTTTTAGTGAGTCACTTCTCATTGTCATTGGGTTGGTTCTGACTCCTAGTTGACCCTCTGATGGGTCTCTCAAGCTGTAAATTACATGGAAGGAGATTGTCCATCTTTTTTCAAGATAATCTGGTGGATTCAAACTGCCAGAAAGCTGTGGCCGTTAGGCAGCACAGCTCCTCAGAGACTACACTGCTAGGGTTCCCTGGCGTTAAATACAAAACGTATTAAATGCATTATCGTCACTGAGGAGATTTTTTTTCTCCAGCTCCTGGTGACTCCAGGTGACAGAACGGAACTGCCCCACAGAATTTTCTAGGCTGTAATTGTGGGGAAGCAGATCACCAGGTCTTTTCTTGTGAGAAGCCCCAGGAGTAGCTGAGTTAGTTCAGACAACTAAGGTTTCACTTAGTGCTGAACCCAGGGATCCTTTGGCAATATACAACACGATGTACATTTCTTTCTGTTTCTTCATTAAATGTCAGTAATTTGATGTGTTTGTGTATTTTCCCCACCTCCAGACTCTCAAAAGGAATTTAGTTGCGGACAAAGGTATGACAAAGTTCTACCAGGAAAACAAGTTCTGCCCAGAAAACAAATAAGTCTCTCTTGGAAAGGGTGAAACCAAGTTTCTCCTTGGAGGCTAGAATTTTGAAGCTCTGCCTCATATACTTTGGGAACAAGGTCAGCAGGAACTGATCCTTGGAGAAGGTCATCATGCTAGGAAGTATGGAGGGACAGTGCAGGAGAGGAAGACCCTGGATGAGAAGGATTGACAGTGACTGAAGCAATGGGGGTTCGTGTGTTGGGATTAGTGAGACTGGCTCAGGACAGGGCAGGGTTCAGAGCTGCTATACATAGGATCACTATGGATCGCAGGTGACTCGATGGCATGTAACAACAACAGAGAAAGACAAAAACCCTCACGTGTGTGGTGCAAATAGTTAACACACTCAGCAGCTAACCAAGGGTTAAGTTCATACAGAAACGTCTCAGAAAAAGGCCTAGAAATCTACAGACAATAAACAAGAGACTTAAGCGGAGGCTTCTATGCCCAGTAGAGCATATGGACTTTATTTTGTAGATTATGTGGAAACACAGAAGAGTTTGAACCATTACAGTCTTAGGTTTGTGATTTAAACTCCACTGAGGCTCCAGGGTGAATGACTTGGAATGATCAAGGTTGGATACATGGAGAAAAATTCAGGTTGCTTTGCTGTTTTGAATATTTATCTCCTCCAGGGGCCTGGATGGCAGAGTTAGGACAGTGGTGGTACAGAAGAAGAAGCCTACAGGTATGAGAAGTCACTAGAGAATAAACTCAGCAAAATCTAAATGAAGCCAGGACAGACTGGAGTGATCAAAGAGTCTTATTCAGTTTATTTTAAAAAATAATGTATTCTTTTCATAAGGCAATCAGAACAAAATAGGAATGTTATAAGAGAAAGTTTTTACTGTTTAGGAGGCTGGACGTCTGAAAACAAGATCTAGAGTTCTACTTGCAAAAAAACAAACAAACAAAAAAAGTTCTTCATTAAAACCCTCTGGACACTACAGGTAGGAACACACTCCATACTCTAGGAAAAGGCCCTTTTTTTGAACTTCCTATAGCCGCCCCAGGCATCCTTGTTTTGTGACACTTTAACTCCACTCTCTGTCTCTCTCTTCACATAGCTATGTTCTCCTCTGTCTCTTCTCTTTTATGAGGACACTAGTCCTAAAGGTTAAGGCCCACTTGACTTCAATATGACAGAATACTCATTAATTATATCTGCAAAGACCATAGTCCCAAATAAGATGACATTATATACCAAGGGTTACCTAGCACAAACCCATTACAGGTTGTTGTTATGGGCTTTTAACTACGTGATTTGACTATGATTCATAGCAACCCTATGAACAACAAATCTGAACCTGGACCCATCCTGGGCCACCCTCACAATTTCTAATACACTTGAGAGCATTGTAACAGTCACTATCTATGCATTTTGTTAAGTATCTTCCTCTCTTTCTTTCACCTTCCACATTTCCAAGCTTGACGTTTTTTCCCAAAGACTGGCCTCTCCTAAAAACATGCTCAAAGTAGAAAGTCTCACCATCTTTGTTTCTAAGAAGCACCCTGATTGCACTTTCTGCAAGACATATTTGTTTGGTTTTTTTGGTCAGTACTTTTCTCAAAGATATAGATTGTTCTTCTGTAATCTTGATCCATTGTCAAATTTCCAGATGCATAACAAGTAACTGAAAAGATGACAGCTGGAATCAGGAGCACCTTAGTTTTAAACTGATATCATTGCTCTGTAGCACCTTAGAGAGGTCCTTGAGAACAGATGTTTCCAGTGCAACATATCTTTTGATTTCTTTGCTGCTAGTGCCAGAAGTGTTGATTTTTTTCTTTCTTTCTTTTTTTTTTAAGACAACAGATTAGGGAATGGCAGTTTTGTTTACAGTTTCTTTTTGAACATACTGTACTTGCAATATTTATAGAAATCCATTATCATGCAATTAGATATTTGAATCTAAAACTTGAAAAGAAATATGAACTAGAGACATGAGTGCCATTAGGCATAAAGCAATAAGGTATACAAGAAGGATGGTTTCATCCCTGTAAACCATTTATGAGTCAAGCAAGAAGTCTTTGGAAGTTAGAGACAAGACTCAAGAGTTTATGGCTTAAACTACTGGTATATGACACTTTGATTTTTTTTTTAAGTCAACGATAATTGGGTTGCAGAAACAGAGACTCAACCCAATCTCTCTCAGTAACAGTGGGTATGCTGATTGTTTTGTCATGGTTAGTGGTTGGGCCAACTCTAGACTACTTGCTTTTCCATGAGGTAATAGAGTAAAAACATCTTTCATAAAGCAATCAATCTGTCTGAAGGGAACTTGCCTTAAGCTACAGTCTGCCTCTAGACTATGAACAGATAATCGCTCTCTCTAGGCTTTCTGTTCTACCTGTTGCCTCATCTGTGGATCTCAGGATTGAAGCGTAAAGAAGCCTCAATGTACCGCCTGATTTTGAACTGGTCAAATGTGTGAGTCAGTTCTGAGAAGAACGTGTGTGTATGTGTGTGTGTGTGTGTGTGTGTGGGTGTGTGCGTGCACACATGTGGGTGGGGCAGGAATGACTGGTTCTGTATCTTTATTTCTCTAGAAGACCTTGATGTAGATGGTGGAGATGACTGGGAAGGTGAGGAGGACCAGGGAACCAGCCCTGGAGACATCAGGAAATGAGTCAGGGCTGTAGGTCTCTGTTGCTCTCCAACTCCATTACTGTCTTAATTTCCTCTTCATTTTATGAGCATCATACAGCTTTATAACCTCTCCTCTCAGGCTAGTTGGAGAGTCCTAGTGGTGTAGTATCTAGGGAGTTGTGCTGCTAATCCAAAGGTTACATCTTTGTGACAATTTGAATCGATCAGTGGCTCTTAAGTCTGTCCCACTCGAGTTTCAAATCCATCTCAGGAACAGGTTTGAGGCCTTAAGCACCAATGAGTGTAGACCAAATGAGCTCTGGGAGGATATCAAGAAAATTGTCCGTGAAGAATGCAAAAGATCATTACAAAGGCTGAAGAAGTAAAGACCAAGATGGATGTCAGATGAGACTCTGAACATTGCATTAGAGGGCCGAAACCAAAGCTAAAGGAAGAAACCAAAAAATCAAAGATCTAAACAGAAAATTTCAAAAGGCAGCCCAGGACAACAAAGCAAGATACTATAATGAAATGTGCAGAGAGCTGGAGTCAGAAAATCAAAAGGGCTGAACTCGCTTAACATTTCTTAAGCTGAAGGAGTTGAAAAACAAATTCAAGCCACTGGTGGCAATACTTAAAGATAGTTTGGGTGGAATGTTGAATGATCCAGGAAGTATCAAAAGATGATGGAAGGAGTACACAGAGTCACTGTTTCAGAAGGAATTGGCTGACACAGAGGAATTTCATGAAATAACATATGAGCAAGAGCCTATGGTGATGAAGGAGGAAGTTCAAGTTGCTCTGAAAGAATTGGCAAAAAACAAGGCTCCAGGAGTTGACAGCATACCAATTGATTTCTTTCAACAAACAAACGCTGCCCTGGATGTGCTCACTAAGTTGTGCCAGGAGGATAGCCAGCTGGTCAACTGACTGGAAGAGATTGATATTTGTTCCTATTCCAAAGAAAGGTGACCCAACAGAGTGTGGAAATTATCAAACAACATCATTCATATCACATGCAAGCAAGATTCTGCTGAAAATGATCCAAAAACGTTTGGAACAATATATCAACAGAGAACTGCCAGATGTGCGGGCTGGATTTAGAAGAGCTCGTGGTACTAGGGATATTATAGCTAAAGTTAGATGGATCTTGGCAGAAAGCAGAAAATACCAGAAGAATGTCTATCTGTGCTTCATAGACTATGCAAAGGCTTTTGACTGTGTGGATCACAACAAGCTATGGCTGACTCTGAGAAGAATGGGAATCCCAGAACATTTGATTGTGCTAACGCGAAACCTATACTTGGACCAAGAGGCAGTCGTCAGAATAGAACAGGGAGACACTGGATGGTTCAAAATCAAGAAAGGGGTCCATCCATCAGGGATATATTTTGTCTCCATACCTTTTCAATCTGTATGCAGAACAGATCATCCGAGACGCTGGGCTGTACGAGGAGGAATGTGGCAACAAGATTAGTGGAAGAATCATCAACAACCTGCGTTATGCAGATGACACAACCCTGCTCATTGACACTGAGGAGGACCTGAAGCGCTTGCTGCAGAAGGTCAGGGACTGCAGTCTTCTGTATGGATTGAGGCTCAATATCAAGAAAACAAAGATTCTCACCGCTGGGCCAATTGGCAGCATCAGTATGGATGGTGAAGAGATTGAGATAGTTAACAGTTTTAGTTTGCTTGGCTCCACAATCAACACTCTTGGTAACAGCAGCCAGGAAATTAAGAGAATTGCATTGGGAAAGTCAGCTGTGAGGGACCTCTCAAGAGTATTCATGAGCAACTACGTCAGGCTAGATACCAAGATGCGCCTGATCCAGGCTATAGTCTTTGCAATTATGTGCTATGCATCGGAGAGTTGGACAGTGAATAGGGATGAAAGAAAGAAAATTGATGCCTTTGGGCTATAGTGCTGGAGAAGAGTGTTGAATATACCATGGACTGCTCAGAGAACAAACAGGTTTGTCCTGGAGAGGGTGAAGCCAGAATGCTCCTTTGGAGTCAAGGATTCTGAAGCTTTGTCTGACATACTTTGAGCATGTTGCAAGGAGGGACTGGTGCTTGGCGAGGGATATCATATTTGGGAGAGTGCACAGCGTAGGAGAGGAAGACCCTCGATGAGATGGATCGATTCTGTGAGTGGAGTAGTGGGAATGAGTGTGTTTGAGACGGCGAGGTTGGCACAGGATAGAACAGTGTTTAGGGCTCTTGTACTTAGGGTCGCTGAGTCGCAAGCAACTCAATGCCACATAACAACAACCACAACGGTGGCTCTAAGGGAGAAAAATAGGCAATTTCCTCCCATGTAATTTATAGTCTCTGAAGACTCATTGGATAGTCAGTTATGAGCTGATTATGACTTGACAACAATGATTTTAAATGTTGAGAGGGCTAATTACCCTGAAACCCTATGAACTTGGAGAGATGATGAAAGTTATACAAGTCTTCAGGTCCTTCGTTCAGAAGGTCACTGTGAGTTGCCTATGACTCAATGGTACTTCACAACAACAACAACAAACTATTAACCTGATAATTAACGTTTGGAAAGTATTGAAAACATAAGCAAAAGTGTACAGATGCGCTCACTTGCATTTTTTCCCCTCCTCTGGGGAGCAAGTGCACAGCTTTCATCAAGATTCTTAGCATAATCTCAATGATAAGGATGGCACAGGATAGAACTGGGTTTAGATACTTATTCATAGGATTCCTAGTTATTAACTGATACTTGACAACATACAACAAGAACAAGAGTTGTTATTGACTTGGGGAAACTAACTACAACAGCCACTGGTAGCTCTTGAACACTTGATATGCAGCAGTTTGACATATACAAGAAATGAAGTAGAAAATACACATCTTCTTCAAGACTTAATACAAAAGGAAAGTAAAATACTATCTAATAAATAATATTTTTAATATCGACAACATGCTAATTTAACAATACAGTAGATAAAAGTCTCAAAATCAAACAGGATTCTGACTCATAGTAAACCTATAGGATAGAGAAAAATTACTAGATTGGATTTCCAAGACTGCTGTCTTTACAGAAGCAGATTATAAGTATTTCTCTGATGGAATAGCTGGTAGATTTGAATGTCTGCATTTTTGTTAGCATTTAAATGCTTAACCACTGTCCCATCAGGACTTAGGAATATTGTTGCTATATTGATTTAAACAAAATTAATAATTACAATTTAAAAAATGATGATATGCTACAGCATGAGAAGAGAGTCTCAAACATTTTAAATTAGAGGGTTTATTTTATGCAATTATAAAATTCTATAAAAATATAGAAGACAGACAAATCATTTTGTCTCAGATTATATTTGTAATCACAATTAAGATTTAGTGCAGTTTCCATGTACCAAGAAATCTGTGTTCTCATGTCTTATTATTTAAAAATTACTGACAAAAAAAATTACTGATAGATTTTTATCACACACTTTTTAATAAGAAGGGAATGAAACATTTACTCTGAAATATTTATTCACTATTAAAATGTTAGCAGATAGTAGAATGTGGATTGTAGCTCAAACTGTTGGATACTCACACTCAGGCTGTAGTCCGTTCCTCTCAAACTTGGCTCTATCAACATTTGGGACTAGATAATTCTTTGTTTTGGGGAGCTGTCTTCTGCATTGCTGTAAATTTAGTATCATATGATAAGATGCCACACACATTTTCTAGTCCATTTGTAACTCAAAACAAATCCATTGTCCTCAAGTCAATTACAATTAATATTACCCTTCCTTGAGTTTCCAAGAGTGTAAACCCATATTCTCTCTCATCTTTTTCAGGCTGTAATCTTTTTGTTGTTGTTATTGTTGTTGAAATATGAGTGAAAGTGACAAAGACAGTTTGTACACATTTTGTTTTAACACATTTACTTTTATAGTCACAATTAATTTGGACTTTTCCAACATCATCCCCATAATTCTGATTTTTATTCATTCTATACTTTTTGTCTTCTCTTTAGTTAAAAATATTGTGTCAATTGTATTTTATAAATATATATACATATGTATCCTTTCCCTACAAAAAAAAGATTCTTAACATAATCTAAGACACAAAAGATGCTTAAAAGATATTTTAATATCTTTTTCTCTCCCTGTCTTCCCTCCTTGATCTCTCTCAGAGTCCTTCTCATCTCAGAAAGAGGCAGCTTTGGTTAGTTCAACCCCAACTTAACCCCATGATATTCCTTAACTCTCAGTCATATTGCAAATTATAAAATTCTTTTTATCTTTTTGAGTTCAAATTTTATAATTAAAGGATATGGTTGACACAGTTTTCTCACACGAGGCCAGGCTGTCATGTGCCTTTGAACAGTCAGGCTCACAGTCAAGCTGTGGGCTGTGATAGCTGTTCCAGGGCCAGAGTTAGCTAGGAGCGTGACAGAATTTAAAGCACAGCTGCCCATGTAGGAGGTTAAGTAAAGCTTCCCCCAGCAGTGCAGTGTAGACGGATGGAAGGTTAAGGCTTGTCCTTGACAGTATGACCTTTACTGAGGTGTATCAGACTTGCAAATTCACATCAATAGTTGACTGATTACAATTACTCAGAGAGTAGATTGATTGTTTTCCATGAAGCTGGAAGGAAGCCTCTAATTGAATCTCTCAGATTTTGCTCCTCAACCTTATCTGTTCAACCTTCTTTGTCAATAAAGTGTAACAAGCATGAATATCAAATTTGCAGTTCAAGATGCTAGGGAGAATGTTGGAAGGAAGAACCCAGATTGAAAAACAGATCTCAGCAAATCACAAGAGCAGGCCCAAACAAGCAAGATAAAATTTCAAGGAGCTGAAAAGGAAATTTTTGTCAGTATAGGACTTTTTTAAAGTTAAAAATATAGTGGCAATAGGAAGAAGTGGCCTGATAGTTCACATGAAGAAGGCATGCTGTGTCATCATTGACTGAATTGAGTTGTCCCCCAACCAATGAAAACGTCATCAACAAAAGAACATACGGGCTGTCCGTACAAGCAGCACTTTGGTGTCCATGGCATCCATTAGTTCTTGTGGGCCAATTTTCAGAAATAGAGATCTGTTAAGCATCAGAACAACACACAGAACTCCACAAAGAGATGGTCAGTGGCTGCACTTGAGTAGCACTGACCAGACATTGGATCAGGTCCCATTCACAGGAGCTGGAAACTCCACTCCTCCACAACCACTGTCCTTAAAGAAGATAGAGATTCACGCCATCTCTATCCAACTTGAGCTACCAGTATAAGTAAGTATTAGAAGCAAGAACAAAACACATCAACAGAGGTTTAAGTGCCTCGATCCAAGTGTGCGACCCATTGTTCTTGCTCTAGTCAGGCTGTACCTGTTTGCCTCTACTGACCGATGATGAGCCCTCATTAAAAGCCATGAAATATTCCTTCAGCCAGTTAAGATGGTTGCCTGGCTTCCTATTGCTTCCTAAGATGTTTCTGTCACACTGCTCACCTGTGCTCTCTTCATTCTGTTTTACAGATAAATGACAACCTTTCTGCTCCACCTGACCTCGAGCTGTCCTAGAGAACTCACTCACCGCTGGACTCACATCCAGTACCTTGTGAAATTGCAGTCATGCCTCACTCTACAGAAGTCCGTGGGTGGTGCAATAATTTAACCTGATTAGTTACTAACCAAAAGGTGAAAATTCACCCGGAAGTGCCTCAGAAGAGAGGTCTGATGAACGGCTTCTGAAAAAATCAGTCATTTTTCCTGGGAGGAGAGGCATTTGCTCAGGGAACTAATCACGGTGGAATGATTTGAAAAGGATAATGAGCATAGTTGTGCAACTCAAAGAAAATCAATGTCAAAGAATTATGCATGTAGGAATTACTGGAAAGAAAACAGGAACATTTATAAAGTCCCACCCTGACATCTTTGAGGTCATTATAAATTGAGTTGATGGCATCTGGTTGGGTTTTTTTAAAAACTTTTTTTAAAAGTTCCACTGAGGAATCATGATATCAACAAAAGAAACTAAGACACAGATTCAAGAAAATGACCAGCAAAGTTAGGGTTCGACACCAGACCTCAAAGGCATAACCAGACCCTGGTCTACTTTTTCCAGCTCCTTTCTGAGCTGTGCCAACACTGAATCCCAGAAGGCAGTTTTCAAATAGCCTATGCCATGTCCATGCAATTCTTCTTTTTCTATTACTCAAACTGTCAGCTACTCTTTCCTCTGGCTCAACACTTCATTATCTCCCTTTTCTTGGTCTTCCCCCTTTCTTTCCCTCCTCCCCATACAGAGTCAACATGTGACCAAGTTTTTGTTTTCACTTGGCAGCAATCCTCACTCTCACCTGCAGACTAGTTCAGATTACAGTTGAAAAGGACAAGGTTTTGTGTCCCTGATGATGTGTGTTACCAACACGTTTGGAACATTAAGTCCAAGTAACTCATATATCATCAGTGATGTCAAACCACTTCCGAACCCAGCTGGGGCTGTTCGAGGAGAAGAATATTTCTCCACACATGTGATGACATTTTGCCACGTGGAGAACTGGGCCAACTGCACAGATGGGATTTATGCAACACATCAAACAAAGCTAAGCCCTCCAAGGTCACAGGCATGGATGGCGAGGAAGAACCAAGACACAGGGAAAACCACAGCAGTGTCTCATTTGAGTGTCCTGGTGTTGAGTGTATAAGGGGAGCAGGAGCAGAAGTGGGACAAGATCATGTGGAGGGGCTGGGTAGTTGGGTCAAGCCAGTATGGCCACTGGAAGCAGCAAGATTAGAAAACACCAAGTGTAATATCTTTTAGGGGTTGAATTATGGTCTTAAAAAAAAAGTAAATGTTCAGGTTCTAAATTGTGGTACTTGCAAACATGATCTTTGAAAATGGGATTTTGTAGCAACAAATGCTG
>NW_006399851.1:9695014-9707329 GCF_000299155.1 Elephantulus edwardii | reverse complement strand
AAAAAGAAGAAAATGGGATTTTGTAGACTCTAAGTTCACACTGAAGTCACACCAGAACAGAATGGGCTCTGATTGCATCTGAATGGTGTTTTATGAAAGAGGAAAATAGACATGGAGAGAAAACAGCCCCGTGACCATAGAGGGAGAAGTTGTAGGCCAAAGAACGCCAATGATTGACAGTCACCCAAAGCAAAGAGAGAGGCCTGGAGCAGGCTCTTCCTCAGAAGGAGTCCTGACCTCCAGACTGAAGACTGGCATCTCTAACTAATATCAAACCACCACCAATTGCTCACACCAGGCAAATGAGATACTGGGAAGGGCCAACACTTTTTCTAACAGAGAGTCATTTGGTCGAAAGCAGCTTCAAGCAGTACAGGGTTCCTTAAGCCTCCGGGGACAGGAGGTTGGCTTTGCTGGGCATAGGAAGCTGGCCTCACTGTGCAGCCTTTACATAGTTACCGTTCCTTAAAAAAAAAAAAAAAATGACCAGCAAGGCCAAGCCATCTGTGGGTTAATGGTCTATCTGGATGCCAAACTAAACTTTATGTTTGAAATCCCCCACCCCCCATTTCTGGTCCAGGCAAAAGATGTAGTATTACCACCCAGAGTTCTTCTCAAATAGTGTAATAACAATCAATCAAAATCAATACTGGCCTCAGAGTATCAAAGGCCCACAGAATATGCAGATGAGTCCCGGTATAGGGCCCTGGAATCAGGCAAGGGCTCTCCTGCTCATTTCCATTCCAAAAGGTTCTCAGCTCTGAGATCACGCCCAGATTCCTCAGGAAGCACCACCTGGTGCCTGGTGTTTGCCAGCAGTGACAGCACACGGCTCCCGAGGTAGCAATTTGGGGTGATCATCCATGTGCCTACCAATAGTTACATACATTGATTCAAAACGGATCCCAGACTTCTGTGGTTTTTGTGTATTTAAACAAAAATAACAGCCCACTATCAGTGACCATAATGAAAACTCTGTCTCTTTTGAAGGCCTTTAAGCTATTTAGTCAGTTCAATAACTTCTGTCCTCAGACTCCATGCCATTATCGGCCAAGTAACTGTAAGGATACAGTTGATGATGTTGTTGCTGTTGCTGTTGTTGGGTACCACTGAGTCGTAGTTGACCTTCCAGTAAGTTTTCAGAGACAGTAAATCACATAGGAGGAGATTGTCGATTTTTCTCCTGGGAAGCAGCTAGTGTATTTGAATCACGGTACCTTGGCCAGAGATGGTCACACACACCTCAAAATAGGTCCTTCGTGCTCCTCTTCAGCATAAATGCCTGTGTTTTAACAAGCGCCTTATGTAACACATCACCAAGATTACATGATAGTTAATTAATCAATAGTCTACTACAATGAGCATTGTAAAAAAGATTCACATATATAATTAACATTTTACTTACGTTTAAAAACAAATGTACCTTAATTTGCCAGTTTATTTTTGTGCCAAGAATGACAGAGTTCATTTCTTATCACAGTCAAGTCAAACAGAAAGAGAAGCTCTGAAATACTCCAAACCTAAGATTCTGGAATAAGCCTAAAATTGTTTTGTATTAAAGTGTCCTGAGAAAAAACTCCCTCATCCCTAGAGACGAAGCTAAACATTATATAAAACTGTCATCGTTTGAACCCACTGACATCACGTTGATTCCAACCCATAGCACCCCTATGGGACAGAGGAGAACTGAGCCACAGGGTTTGGGCAAGCCATGGGGGGGGGGGGTAAGTCAATGGAGGAGGACATCATGTTTGGGAAAGCAGGACAGTGAAGGAGAGGGACTCTGGGACAGATGGACTAACAAGATCCCTGTGCTTGTAACCCTCCAGGAACATACGGCTTTGTCTTTGTCCCAAAGAGTGGTTAGTGGTTTCCAGTGAGGAAAACCCAGCCAGAGTGAGAATGCAGCAAACCTGAGAACACAGTGTCTCCAGTGCCTGCCAAAGGAAATAAACTAAAACTAACTGGAAAATAAAAAGAAATTAAAAAAAACACAACAAACCCAAACAACTTAATGCCATCAAGTCAACACCTTCTTTTGTGACCCCCACTGTGTTGGAGCAGAATTGTACTCCGTAAAACTCACATCTCAAATTCATTGCCATCTAGCCTTTATACTGGGTTTTCCAAGGTTATAGGTGGAAATGGGAAGGGACTGCCCACACCCCATTCACCAGACACACGTGACTGCTGGGTTAGCAGCATAACTCTCTATAGACTATGCGACCAGATTGCCATGCACCCCATAGCAATTTGTATTGGTGTGGGTTTTTTATCTTTTTATTTATGTACAGTTTACATAAGGAACCAACTTTTGGTTGATATCCTTATATATGACAGAACAAAATGCTAGCCAGTTCTTTGTCATCTCGTAGTCACCGGCATGTCTGAGTCTGTCACTACAGCCAGCCCTTATGTCAATCCATCTGTCCCCAGGTCTCCCTCACCGTCACCGACCTCTGCTTTCCCAAACATGGCATCCTTCTCCATCAACTCATCACCCCTGACTGCTTACCCAAAGCAAGCAGTCCACTGGGCTCCACAGGATTGTCTTTGGCTTATTTGGAGCATCTGTGACAAAGTCTTTTCCCTCCCTCCCCCCTAGTCTGAAGTTCTGTTGAAACTTGTCCACAGTCAGTGGTTGCTGGTATATAAAATATCTGTGGTCGAGCTTCCACCATCATAGTAACATGCAAGTCACCAAAATATGATCAACTAGCAAATGAAAGAATATAGGAGCTGCAGAGGTTTTACTTGAGGTTGGAATGAACAAGAGATGCTTGGAATTGGGAACATCATGTCAGTAAGTGGAAGGGTGAGGAAGAGAGAAGTCCCCTACTGACAGCAAGGCCTGTGAGTAAAGATCTCCATGCTGAACCCCAAGACTTCATCCCAGCAACCTCCTTTGCAGCTCTTAGAAGGCTGATGGTGGGGCAACCCATCAAACAGAGCAAAGTGCTCAAAGGTCACAGGCTTTCAGAGGAGGGAGGAGGTAAAGGAAGCCAAGGGGGTGGGTGGAGGGGTGGGAAGGAGGCGGTGCTTGGGGTGATTGGGCTGTGGAGCAGCAATCCACATCAGAAAGGGTCTTGAAGGCTAAGAGGCAACGTGAATCTCACCTTCCAGGCTAAAAGGCATTTCATAAAACAAAGCAGAGTCCCTGAGTGGTTCAGTTAACAGATTTAGCTGCCAATTGGAAAGTTAGAGATTCTAGTCTACCTAGAGCAGGCTCAGAAGCAAGAGCTGGCAATCTGCTTTGGAAAAAACAGCCATTGAGAACACTGGGGAGGAAAGTTCTACTCCCGCACACACATGGGGTCAGATGAGTCAGGGTTGGCCTAAGCGCAACTGTTCTTTTCAGGGAACCCCACGTGGCTCAAGCAGTTAACCAAAAGGCTGAATGTACAAGGACACCCAGAATTGTCTCAAAACAAAAGCCTGGAAACCTGCTTCTTAAGAACCATCCACTGAAAACTCTATCCTTTTCCATTCTGGCGTCTATGGGGTGGGGGTGGGGGTGGGGGGCTGCACTGGGCGTTGGAATCAACTCAGTGGCAACTTGCTTCGTTTGGGGTTTTGTTTTTTTAAAAGTAAAATGACACGATCAACTCAGTATTATATCAAAATCACTGTGGCAGCAGAGTAGGATCCACATTGTAAAGTAAGTGGGATTGCAAACTTTTGGTTGGTTAGAGGTGATGAGGAAGAGTTGAAATAGGAAGAATACACAGCGAATTTACAACGACAGGGCGAGAAACCAAACAACCTTTCACTGATACCATGCTTCCAGGCGCACAGTTCAAAGCTCATAACAAACCCCTGCCCTGCCTCTTGCTATTACTCAACCCATGGCGCTGAACGGTACGGGAATATTACACGCTGAGCAAAGTTGTTATTGTAATATTTTCATCTGTTTACCCATCTCACCCCAGAAAATGTCACTTAATTTTGGGTCAGATGGAACTTCCAGGAAACACTCCCGTGCAGTAGGTTGTGAGGCTGTGGGATAGAGGTTAATTCTACAGTTATGAACTAGCTGGATTTTCCAGAAGCACCAGAAACCATCAGGCCTTGGCTTCAAAGAGCAGTTGCCGATACTGCATGGGCGCCCCCTGGCGGCCAGCTCCCCATGCTCTGGGGAGAGAAAGGCTCCTGGGCACCTTGCGGATCAGGGACCAGATCTGGCATTGCTCAGAGAGGGGGCAGCACATACAATCAGCAATTAGACCCGTCAGGTGGAGTGCAGGGCATGTTTGGGGCAATGAAACTGTTCTGGATGATTCCTTAATGGGAGATATATTATATTATGTATTTTTCAAAGCCCAAAGGATCACACATCACAAAGAAAGACCCCCACTGGAAATGGTGGGCTTTAGGTAACAGTATCAGTAACCAGTTGTCATTAAGCTATTACTGACTCACAGCAACTGTGTGTCAAATTAGAACTTTCTACCACCATGTTTTCAAAGACTAATTTTTCAGAAGAAGTAGATTGCCAGGTCTTTCTTCTGTGGTGCCCCTGGATGGACTTGAACTGTCAACTTTAATGTTTATAGTAGATCAGTTGTTTGCCTCACCCAAGGACTTTTAATTCATACACAGGTGCCAATTTCATTTCATCAGTAGAAACAATATGCCGCATAATTAAGACTTGAATAACTGGAGAAATCATATGCAAACGAGGGGTTGGAATGGATAGAAGCCCTTTGAACTTTTTGAAGAACTGTTTCCTGTGATGTAAAACTGCTTTAAAAATAATTCATGCTGTTATTCGTTTTCATCAGGTCTGTTCCGAATCTCTGTATATGTGTGCACAGAAAAACTCTACCCCATAGGTTTTGAACGCTATAGCTTTTCAAAAGCAAATTGTCAGATCTACGACCTGCCAAAAGAACCAACAAATATGTCTTGGAGAAAACACAACCAGGTTTCTCCTTGGAGGCCAGGATAGTGAAACATCATCTTACATGCTTCGGGCATATTGTCAGAAGAGGCCAGTCATTGGAAAAAGACATCATGCTTGGAAAGGTGAAGGACCGGAAAAACAGGAAAGACCCTCAACTAGATGGATTGACATCTTGACTGAAGCAATGGACTCGAGTGTATCAGGGATGATGAGGATGGCACAGGATAATACAGGGTTCAGATCTGTTGCTCACAGGGCCTCTGTGAGTCATACTTGACTCAGTGGCACCTTGTTTGTTATTGTTGTGACCTTCAAGTCAGAATCAGCCCATAAGCTGACCCTCCGGCGAGTTTTCAGAGGCAGTTAATCACTCAGGAGGAGATTGCCTGTCCTTCTCTCATGGAGTAGCTGGTGGATTCAAACCCTGTGCCTTAGGGTTTGCAATGCATCTTCTTGCCACTAGGCCATCAGTGGCACCTAACAACAACAATAGTCCAAGATGTCTCTGGGTGAATTCAAACCACCAACTTTTCAACTAGTAGCCAAGCACTGAACTATTTATGTCACCCAGGAACTCCTGGCTCTAAAAAGTAAAATGTTAATTAAAAAAAATAATAAGAATAAACAATGTGTGTTTTGTAATAAACCAGGAGCCACAATCTTGGACTATCCATGACATGCAGATGCCCTCCCCTATGCAAACATAGAGCGTTCGGTGGCACCTTTCATTAGCCAAACATCATCAAGTGAAGAAGCAGGCACCCTTAATGGGGGAAACATTGAGTATTTCCAGACCCCTCAAATTATATCAGATAGCACCAATGTAAAGAGCTCACAGACACAGTTCAAATCCCTGCGGCTTGATGCAGAGATGCTGAGTGTAGCTCCCAGGTAAGGAGCTTGGAGACGCCACTCTCCTGTTTGCTGCCTCTTCACAGCTCATTGCAAAACAAACACCTAATACTGACTCCCCAGCTTTGCTTTTCATAAAAGCGAAAACTCTTCTGGTTAGTGAAAACAGGTACTAATACAAGTCTTCTGTAAAAGTGAAGTGGTGAAAATGAACTTTAGAAAAAGTGGGCAGTTTATGTGTGCAGAATGGCCAGATAACTGACCAGATTCTACTCGAGGTTTGCACTCAAGATAATTTTAACAGTGACAAAAGAAATAGCATGATAGACTAGAAGAATGATTCAAGCATTTGCTTTTGGTTTGGAGGCTGGAAGTAAATGCCAGCTTGTTCTTTACGCAAATGTCCGAGTGTGGCTCAAGAGGAAGGGGCTAGGATGAAGAGCTCCGTCTCAGGTGCAAATTTTAAAGGGGCACCAAACGAATTCAGTGATTAAGATAAATAACATTCTAATGCACTGTTTTTAAAAAGAAAAATTAATAGAGGTCATGATAAATGTCCAATAAAGAGTGTTTTGCAAAGACATTTTAAAGTGTGAAGCAAATGAGAATAAAAAATTTAGTAATACTGAGAATTTATAATTTTTTCAATCTTTAATTCTTTTTAATCTGTATACAGTTATTTTCCAGGTTTAAACGATGAGGGGATGATAGCTTAATTTTTAAAAGCAGACATAAAGAGGACAATTCTAAACTCTATGGTAGACTGTTGGAAGCAATGCTCACAGTAAAACATTTGTAATTTGTAAGGCCACCCTGGATAATCTATAATTTTTTATATTGTGCTCATCAGAGATTTTTTGCATTTTTTTCCTTTTTATTGTAATTTTGAAAGATGACATTCAAGATTTGTTAGAGTTTATGGTGATACTTCTAGAAATTTTGTAACAGAGCTAAATGCTTTGTTCTTCTTTATTATGTACCTCATGGCTTCATAGCTGGCCTTCTAGTATGTATTCTAAGGGAGTAAATAGCACAGGAGGAGACTGCCCATAACTCCCATAGAGCAGGCTGTGGATTCAAACTGAGAGCCTTTGGAGTGGCTGCACAATTCCTTACCACCCAGCCACCAGAGCTCTCTCCACTTTTCACTAAGATATTGAAAGCTTTATATATGTTCTCTCATCACTTCAGACACCTTCCTTCCCCACACACATATACACACACACGTACAGAGGAGAATGACAAAATGGAAAACATCTCTTTGGAAATTTTAAACTGTTCATTTGTAAAGGTTACAGAAGGCATTCCTAAACTAAGTTTTCTCATTTATCTCTTCAGGACGGTGTTTGTTCACCTTTAAATACATACCTGAGGTGAGCTGTGTAACAGAGCTCTGCACTCACGTTTTTGCTCACATTACAAAAAGGAGGAAAATCAATTTCAAACCCTGAAGGACAGAATTGCTGGTGCAGAAGGTTACTGAATGCCCACACTTGCTCAACGGGCTCAGAACAAGATCTGTGTCTGCACTTCCTCGCTGCACTGCCATTGGGCAGGCAGAGTGGAAGTGGGGACTTATTCTCACCAGAAGAGAGATGTGGTTGCTACAAGGCAGGGAATGAATGTTTTCAATAGTGGAGAAGGAACGAGGGGGCGCCGCATAGTCGATGTTGAATCACAGGTTATGTTTGCACCTAATGCTCTGGAGAAATTGACCAAGACTGGCTCAACCAAGTGAAAATATGACTGCTGTAATTCTGTCAAGGTCACTTGTCAGCAGGGTTATCTACTCCCTCAGGGCTTGCTGTACAAATCAGCCTTACCACAGGGGTATAACTCATTGCTCTCCAGCTTCTAGAAAGCCTCCCCAGCTGGCTGCCATTGTGTTCTTGTCCTTCTCTGCCAAGAACATCTGAGAGGTGCCATTTGCAGCTGACAAAGGAACTGAGCTGAATGAGAGCCCAGCTCTTTCTCCTGTCTGTGTCTGTACCCACAGACCACTGTGTCTGTGACCATGGTCACTGCACCCGGGGCCCCCATATATGTTTGCAAACTGCTGCCTTTTCTGTCACTGCAGGGATGATTAAGAGTATCTTAAAGAGAACAGCAGAGATTCTAGGGTGGCACAGAGGAATTACACTCTGGTGGCTTAGGGAACAGGGAGTTGCACTGCAAACTCAAAGGCAAGCAGTTTAAATCCACAGCGGCTCTGAGGGAGAAAGATAACCAGTCTTCGCTCATGAGATTTGCAGCCTCTGAAAACCTGCTGGAGGACTGTCCATGAGTCAGTTGAGACTCAACAATATGTAGCCGCAACAAGCTAACCTAAAGGGTGGCAGTTCAAATGGTACCATGGAAGAAAAGCCTGGCAATTTGCTCCCATGAACATTATAGCCAAGATGGAGCAGTTTTCCTCTGCCACACAGAGTCACTAAAAGTCAGCATCGGCTTGATGGCAAAGGGAACAGGAGCAGCATTAACAGCAACAAGACAGGAGGCATGCGGGACTGGTAGACAGGAGGCAGCCACAGATTTCACCTGGAGACAATGCGTGAGAATGTATGTGTATTCCCAGGAACACAATAACACTTTGTGTCTGTGGGAGGAATAGAGGTCAGAGGAACAAGGCTGGGAGGGGTGTCCATCAGATCTGCATGCTCTAGGCTGAATCCAGGCTGCACACCTTAGAGATAGGCTGCTGAGAGATGACTTCACTTCTCTGAAGTTCTCATCAGTAAAATGAGAAGGAAGCTGTTCTGTTATGAAGATTTTTAAAAGTTAATATGGTGAGCGCCTGGCAGGAAACTTGTGTGCTCCCTGGGTGTCCTCTGTCTTCCTCAGAGAATCCTGCTGGCTGGGTTCTCTTCCCATTTCCTCTTAGGAATTTACTCAGAATTTCCACAAGTGCATTTCTTTATGGTATTATGTATGTGAGCTAACTTGGTCCTCTCTTTACCAAATATTTAGCCCTGGGAACAGTCTTTATTTTTATTCACCTTATGTTAGACCAGGGGAGGAGAAAAAAAGAATAAGACCACATTGTTCTGTTCCCTGCAATCCCTTCTTCTTCTTTTTTTTTTTTTTTTTTAGTGGCAAGAATTTTTGACATTATGAAGAAGTAGTACCCAGGTACGGGTATGTGGTGAAAGTTACAATTTACAGCCACATCCTGTGATTCATGGCAAAGCAACCATACAGTATCTCGATATTCTATGTGAAACACTATCTCTTGGCCTCTGTAAGGGATCATTAATGTTCTGCAGTTCGTAGTATTTACAGTGTTATCAGTGCCGAGGCAAACAATTTGAGAATGTACCTTGCTTATTATGAGTTTCTTGAGGACAGAATAAGTATAATTTACTTTTATACTCTAAGGATTTATATATTAGAGATTCAACAAATGTATTTTACATCTCTAATTGTGAGATAATTTCACATGTTATTATGTAGTAGATCATATTCTTTCCCCCCATCTCATTCTTGATTGTCTCTGCGTAGTGCAAATGGTTTGTGCTGGAATACTAACCTATCAATTTAAAGAACTAGGACTTTTGAATTAACAGTATTAGCAAAGAAAACTAAATAGCCATGACACAAACAAGCCTGTCTTGGACAAAGTGCAGCCAGAGTGCTCCCTGGAAGCACAGTGAACGAGACTTGGTCTGGTGTACTGTGAGCATGTCATCAGGAGGGGTTAGTCCCTGAAGAAAACCAGCGTGTTTGGAAAAGTAGATCAGCAAAGAAGACTATGACCCTCAGAGAAGTGCTCTTAAACAATGATTTTAAGAGTAGACCCAAGCACAGCAGAGATTGTAAGAATGGTGCAGAATCAGGGAAAGTTTCATTTGGGGCTAAGTCAGTGGCCCCTAACTACAGTAACTAAAAAGCTGACAATTCCAATCCTACTAGCAGTGCTGCCGATGAAAAAAGTCAGGGGATCTGCCTCCATAAAAACCTATCATGAAGAGCCCCATGGAGGAGTTCTGTACTTTTACACATGAGGAATCAACTCTATGACAATCGATCTGGGCTTGGTTTGTTTCCTATCCCCAGGACAAGAACTCACAATAAAACCTATTGCCATTGATTCACAGCTGACCCTCCACTGGGCTTCTGAGGCTGGTAGTCACATGGAAGGAGATTTCCCATCTTCCTTCTGGGAAGCTGCTGGTGGATTCGAACCATCAGAGAAGTCTGACCTTCAGGTTAGGAGCACAGCTCCCTATAGACTATGCCACCAGAGGAAGCAGGCCACGTGGGTCACCTCAGTCAGTTGGTGAGAATTGTGAAGGGCATCCAGAGACTCTGAACTGGAAAGGAAATTGCCAAATACTGAGTGAAAGGAAAAGAAGATGGAAGATGCAGAAGTGATGTAAATGTCACCCTAAAAATGGAGGGATTAGGAATTTTGGAATACCTGAGCAAAAATTATGATCACCTTTTTTTGTAGTTTTTTTTTTTACCTTCTATTTTTATAACAATAAATTTAGAACTCATTTGCTGACATGGGGAAATGAGAAACATTCCTCTGAATCTAAGCTTTGTAATCACCAACTTCAGAAAACCTGTGGGGAGAGATTGTTATCAGGTGCCATGGAGTCGATCCTAACTCACTGTACCCTAGGTGCAAGAGAAGAAAACTCTGCCTGGTTTCCATCAGACCACCATCCTCACATCACTGCTCGGCTCAAGCCACCGATGCAGCCACGCTTCCCCCGTTATTGGTGAGATGCCAGGGACACTTTCAATTTGATACGTCAGCCTTCTCTGGGATTACGACTCTCACCGCAGAGAGAAACTCTGCCCCACTCACGTAAGCAGGCTGTGGTGCCCAGGCTTTCTCTTCAATTTTAGCTGATGTTTTGGGATATAATGTTTCCAAATGCAGCACTAGGATAGGACGAAAAGTGTCCCAACTCCTGGAACTGAAACAGATGAGAGAAGTTCAGTGCTTAGTCACCACGTGCCTCTGAGTCAACTCCATCTGATGGTGCCCCAATCTGCGTCAGAGCAGGACTGTGCTCTGAATGATTTCCATGGCTGACTTTTCAGACGTAGATTACCAATCCTTTCTTCCAAAGTACCAGGTAGAGTCAAACTTCCAACCTTTTCCACAACTGTTGAGCATTTTAACCATTTGCACCATCCAGGTATTCAGGTTCTTCTTTAAAAAAGAGAACGGTAGCACACACAGGATAAATGTATTGATGATGGTGTAATCATTAGGAAGTTGAGGTATTAACCCAATAGCCACATCTCTCTGAAGGTTCGAATCCACCAACTGCCCCTCAGGAGAGAAAGAGAAGTACTCTCCTCGCATGCAGTTTACAACCCTGAAAACCTGATGGAGGGTCAAGTGTGAGTTGATTCTGACTGGACTAGGCAATACATTTTTCAAGATCAGTGCTATAGAAGCCCTGATGGTACATTGGTTAAGCACACAGATGCTATCTAAAAAGTTAGTGGTTCAAATTTCCCAACTGTTTTATGAGGGGGAAAAGTGGCCATCTGTCTCTGTAAAGTTAATGCCATGGAAAATCTATGAGTTTGTTCTACCCTGTCCTACCAGGTTGAGCTGAGTTAGAATTGACTCAACACTCGTGGCTAAGCTCAACGGTGAGCTGGATGGGCCCTGTTTGGAACTGGGTGCACTTCTGGGAGAGAAGGGAGTTCTGGTGGACTAGCGGTAAAGAGCTGCACTGCCAACTCAGAGAAACATGGTTCAAACCCACTGGCTAGTCTCTGGGAGGAAGATGGTCAGTCTCCTCCTATGTGATTTACTGTCACTGGAAAACATACTGGAAGACAAGCTAAGAGTAGGTTCCAACTCAAGGGCACAACACACCAACAGTAAAGAATCTTTATTTCTATTAAGGCCATTATTCCTATTCTTCGATAGAGTAAAGACAAATAAGAGATTCCACTTAAGACCTGGTAGAGTTTCTAAAAATAGAGAGAAAATGGATGAAGAGTCATTTGGCAAAGATCATTTCTGCTTGAGTTAATCAGAGCTGATGGGTGGTAACTGGGGTTCAGAAATCACTTTCAAAGAAGCTAAGATTGTGGACTTTCCATACAGTTCGGTGTAAGCTGGGCCTGGCCTGTCTGAGAGGCATAGCTTCACTTACCTTCTTGGCTCACAGCCTGTCACCAGGATCCATCGGCAGCCTCAGCAGCCCTACTCTTGGCCTCTCGTCTGTAGAGACAGACTCTGCACAGGGACCAAAGTCAGACAAGGAAGCGGCTCCGCTGCCCCCTGCTGGCCACTACGAGAGGCTGCTGCATCCAGCACCCACAGCTCTGAGGGGCACCACACAAAGGGGAGGAAGATTCTGGGAGCAGGACCAACCTGGAACCAAGCAGAGCAGGGAGCAACTTCTCCTCAAACTATAGTAAAGTGGTGGCCTTGATTATGCAGAGTCTTGATGAGGTGTCTCTTCAGTTTCACTCTCTGCTCTCAGGTGTCATAACTTGCTCTTTCTGACTTCATCAGCTTCCACTTTTCACGTGGGAGGAAAGCTGTTTATTGAGTAGAAACAGATGCTACCAAATTTTTAAAT
>NW_006399851.1:9690566-9694744 GCF_000299155.1 Elephantulus edwardii | reverse complement strand
AGAGAGACTTCACCCTGAGTCATAAGGAAAAGGGGATGGCGTATTCTCTTAGCTACCATAATTATTTTTTTTTAATGCAGGTTTATTTACAAAATTTGTATACATTGTTTTTCACTCTAAATCTTTCCCACTTCCTTCACCACCACCACCCACCTTCCTCCACCCATCAAATTGTGCAACTCTATGATTAGCGCCCCCCCATCCCCATCCTCAGCTGTTTCTGCACACCTCCTCCCCTGGGATCCTTATACTTGTCCTACAATAATGGTGTTACATAGTATTTATCCTTATGGGACTGAGTTAGTTCACTTAGCATAATGCTCTCCAGTCCCTCCCAAGTTAGATAGTAATTTACAAAATCATTGCTAATGCATGCTGCCTAGTATTCCATTGTGTGAAAGTACCATAACTTCTCAATTCATTTGATTGTGTTTAGACATTTAGGGTGTTTCCATGTTCTTGCAATGGTGAATAACCCTGCTATGAACACTGGTGTGTTACAAGTCTCCATTTGTGCCTCAGTTCTCATTGTCTCGGGGTATATTCAAAGCAGTGGAATAGCTGGGTCATATGGAATTTTTATGTCCAGCCTTTTGAGGAAACGCCAAACTGCCTTTCAGAGTGGTTGTACCATTTTACAGTTCCACCAACAATGTGGTATTAGAGTTCCTCGTATCGCACCACATCCTCTCCAACATTTATTACTTGCTGTCTGGTTAAACTTTGTCACTGCTATTGGAGAGAGATGGTATCTTACTATGATTTTGATTTGCATCTCTCTTACTGTCAGTAATTTGGAACATTTCTCCATGTGTCTGTTGGCCATCTGAATATCTTCCTCTATGAAAAGTTTGTCCATGTCTATTGCCCATTTTGTAATTGGATTATCAGTCTTTTCCTTGTGGAAACTCTGTAGGATTCTGTAAACTTTTGATATGAAACTTGTGTTTGAAGTGATATTGCCAATTGGGGTTCCCCCCCACACACCAGTCAGTAGGTTTTCCTTTCACTCTGTTGGGGAAAGTACTTGATGTACACAGAGATTTAATCCTTAGAGGGTCCCATTCATCAATTTTATCCTCTCCAGATTGTGGACTTCTGGCTGTATTTAGCAGTCTCTTTATTCCATAGACTAGGCCATCTAAACATCATCTCAGTTTGTCTTTGATGAACTTAATAATTTTGGGCTTTACTCCAAGGTTTCTGATCCATCTTAAGTTGATTTTTTTTTTTTTTATGGTCTGAGATGTGGATCCTGTTTCACCTTTCTGCAGGTAGCAGTCTAGTTTTGCCAGCACCGTTTGTTGAAGAGGCTGTCATTTCCTCATTTGGTAGGTTTTATTTCCTTGTCTAGTATCAGTTTCTGAGGCCATAAATCCTAACAAAAGGAGACTGCTCATCTTTCTCCCAAGGAGCAGATGGTGAATTCCAGCTCTTTTGGTTAGGAATACAGCCTGCTATGGATTATACCACTAAAGCACCTTACTTATTTTTTTAGCCCATGTGTTTAAATCCCTGCATGTTGCAAATGGTTTGACGTTAGCTGTTTGAACCAACCTGAAGGTACCCTGGAAGAAAGACTTGACTCTCTGTGTCCATAAAGATTATAGCCCTCCTACCCTACAGGTACTGTGTAAGAGCCTCCTGTGTGAAGCAGTTGGATTCTGGAGGGCAGGTTGTTTTGATTTAATTGGAATTTGGGTGTAAACTGTTTGGTTAGTTTTTATTTCATTAACAATTAAGTGTAAGCCATTTGGATTTAGTTAACAATCAGCTGTGAGCTGGAAGCCTGATTTAAATCAATCAGGACTTGATGGGTGGGCCTTTGTATTTAAAAGTCTCTTGAGCCCTGCCTAAGAGTCTCTAGGTTGGACCCTACTGTGTGAAGCAGTTGGATTCTGGAGGGTAGGTTGTTTTGATCTAATTGAAAGTTGAGTGTGAATTGTTTGGTAGTTTTGGTATTAATTGTGTTTGCAGAGAACATTGCTATAAGTGGTATAGCACTTTTCTGTTAGTTTGCTGTAATGAGATAACTTGGAATTGCTGTGATACTGAAAGCTTTACCACTGCTGTGACAAATACCAAAAGGATTATCCATAGTGGATAGGGTTTGGTAGAGCTCCCAGAATAAGAACAACTAGGAAGCTGGATTGTCATTCACTTCTTAAATAGCAGGCCTTTGAAAACCTTATGAAAATGCAGGATAGAACAGGGCTCAGATATTTTTTTGTTCATAGGGTCGCTTTGAGTCATACTCGACTCAACAGCTCCTAACAACAACAACAACAACAACAACAACCTCATGGAACCAGAGTTAAGAGCCTTCTCCCTAATTTGTTTCAAGACTTGTATACTGGTATCAGCCTGAATGATATAGTCTTTTGAATCTCTTAATAAATACCATAATCATGAAAAACAAAATTATACATATAATAGGGAAAATATAGTTGTTGTCTTGTCAAACAAACAAAAAATATTATAGCCAATAAAACTCTAGAGATCCCACAGTTTTCTTCTGTAATAGCATAGACTAGACTTTATGGCAACAGGTTTCTAAAACTTGTTTCACTTCATTTCGTTCACCCAACATTCCTATGCAGATGGGAAAATTGAGGCGCCAAGGTATCAAATGATTTCTTTTCATTTAAGAGCTGAAAAAAAAACCAAATAAACAAAGCAAGCAAACAAACAAAAAAACCCAAACTCCTCAAAATCATTGAGCCAGAACCAATCAGCAGGTTGCTGACCCTCCAGCAGGTTCTTTATTTTAAAAATAGTATGGGAGAAGATTGCCCATCTCTCTTCCTAGGTACTTCTGGTGGATTTGAACTGCCAGACAGACATATCTTTGGATTAGCAGCAGAACTCCCTACAGACGACACGGTCAGATCTCCCTATTATAGATTGAATAAAGTCAAGGTTAAATTCACATTTATCTAGATCCAACAACAATCTTTTTTTCAGGACAGTGTGTGCTGTGAGTCAGCTCCAATTCATCATAACCCTATGGACAACAGAAGGAAATGGTTTTTGGTCCTGCACCTGCACCTGCACCACAATCTGTCACATCATAGTGGTTTTTGTGTTGCTATAATACTAGCAGCTATATTACAAGTATTTCAAATATCAGCAGGGTCACTCATGATGGACAAGTATCCCTGGAGTTTCCAAGCAGAAACAAACTAGCAAGAAAGGCCTGCTGATCTATTTCTGAAAATCAGCAATGCAAACCTTATGAAACAGTGGACAACCTGCAGTTATTGGATTGTTTTAAGTGTTATCCCTTTTGGTACTTTTGCATTTATTGTTCTTTAAAAAGAAGAAAACTGTGAACTTGGAATATGAAAGAAGACAAAGTGTGTATACCCTTTTAATCTCTGATGTCTACAAGTCCACCAGCCAGTTTAATGGCATTTGAAGACTAGGGCCATGCCACCTTGAACATGCCCAGTCTCATCTAATGACATTTGCAGAGTCTGGATTTTAATTTATATTTATTATCCCCTCCCCCCATTTGATCTAAGAGAGTTCTAGTGGCTTAGTGGATAAAAGGCTGCACTGCTAACTCAAAGGCAGGTGGTTTGAATCCACCAGCTGCTCTTTAGGAGGGGAGAGGAGTGGAAGGGGATGGGCGATATCCTCCTATGCAATTTAGACTCTGAAAACCTCTTAGAGGGTCAGCTTGAGGTCATTTTGACTTGAAAGCACGTAACAACAACACTTGATCCAAGCTGGATCAGTGGTAGAGCTCATGACTTCTGTGTGGGAGACCCGAGTCTTGGTTTATGCACCTCTGGTACAGCCATCAGCCCTCAATGGAGGACGATGCTGAACAAGTTTCAGTGGAATTTCCAGACTAAGAAAGATCTGCATAACTGTTTCCAAAAATAAGCCAGGGAAACTCCCATGGTTTACAAAGGTCCAGTCACAGCCAGTGGTGGGGACCGTGCCCAACGGAGCAGGGGACTGTTCCTCTGTGCAAGGGTTACCATGAGTCAAAGGCTGATTTACTAGCAGTGAATGACACTTGAGCTGCTGCTAATATATTTTAAGTGTATACTTTACATGCACCCTTTCTATTTCAGTCCATGTGAAGGACCCCCAAACCAGTGGTCCTGTCCCGAGCGGATGGCAAAGACTCAAGACTCCAAGACACCGGCTTGATGCAACAGCAAGAG
>NW_006399851.1:9660767-9682099 GCF_000299155.1 Elephantulus edwardii | reverse complement strand
GAACCGGTGGTCCTGTCCCGAGCGGACGGGGAAGACCCAAGACTCCAAGACACCGGCTTGATGCAACAGCAAGAGGAGAGGTTTATTGCGGAGCTCCGGGCCGACACGTATCTCTCGCAGGAGATAGAGGAGTCGACCCCGAGCAGACAAAGTTGGCTCTTTTTAAACACTTTAGGGGGATACAACTGGGTATCAGCTTCTCATTGGGTGATGAAAGCACAGTTTGAATTCATTGGTTCGGTTTTCACTCATGGTTTACACAGCATATTTGCACGTAGCACATGTGGCAGTCACGTAGCACATGTGGCAGTTAGATCTTAAGTCATCAGTATATTTGCCCAACCTTTGTGGTTAGCTATTTCCTGGAACATTAACTATAGGGTGGTTTCACAAATTCTTAAGCATACAATGAGTTCAAACCCCAGGGCAGTGGAAAAGTACAAGACACATGGGTTATCAGTCGGGAAACAAAGGCACATGGGTTATCAGTCGAGAAACATCTGCTTGTTTGCCCTACCCTGTAGTTAGCCATTCTCGAAATACCGTTGCCCTGGGATCAGACTTTTCTTCCTGGAACACTGGGTGTGGGGCTCTACCCGGGACAATGGAAAAAATTCTTGAGTTTAACTTAGCTGAGAACTATAGAAACCTGAGTTTAATTTAGCTGAGAACTATGGGGACCATTTTAATTTTAATCCTTCACATGAATTAAGGTACTATATGCATTACACACATTTGTAAAATTGCACTTTAACAATCTTAAACAGGGCTTACCCATCGACACAGCTAAATGGCTGAGAACCATCACAACATATGCCATGATATCTGAAACATTTGATTACTATTATGGAAGATGTGTTCTTAAATAAATGAGGAATTTCAATAAAATTCAATATTTGGAAGCTCTGGTTATTTATACTACCTTTCCCCACAAACAGGAAGTTCTGGTGAAATTCACTGAGGAGGATTGTGCTGCTAACCAAATGTCATGCCTCACTGGTGGTTCAAACCCATCAGCAGCTCTGAGCAAGGAAGATGGGCAATTTAGAGCTTCAGAAACCCAATGGAGGGTCAGCTATGATTCAGTTTCAAATCAATGGTAAGGACTCTGAGCTTTGAGTTCACCACATGCTGGTGATGTAAGGAGTTAAGTATTGCACTACTAGCCAAAAGGTTAGAAATTCAAATTCATCAGCTGAGGGAGAAGGATAGGCAGCCTTGTTTCTTAAGGAGGTCCACACTCAGAAACCACATGGGCTAGTTCTACTCTGTCTGAGAGGGTCACTTTGAGTCAGAATTGACTTGACAGTGGTGGAGTGGGACTTTTCCCACCTGTAGGATCAGTAAATGATCATAAGATTTTCTGCTAGACCCCAACTAGAAGTCATTCACCTGCTTCCTTCATGCAGTAGCCAATGACACAAGCAATTAGAGCTGACACCTAAGGAAAACTGGCTTATCCTGAGTCCAACAAAAAGAATAAGTTTAAAATGATGGAAATATGACACATGATAAAAAGCTAGTGGATAAGATCGAGACATCCCCTTCAGGTCTAGTGTACATGGCCTTGACCTGGTGCATAAGATTGATCCTACTGAGGTCAGCTAGTCCTTCTCCTCTGAACCCAGACCAGTACCGTGTGGGACAGCACAACCTAACAGCCTGGGATTGCAGGGAAAATGGCTTAGTGTGTAGAGTGTTGCACTCTCACCCAAAGGCACCATCTCTTCTCTAGCAGTTGTTCTAAGCCTCGAGCAGCTCTGTGGGATAAAGATGGACAATCTCTTCCAAGATGTAATGACAACCTCTAGAAAGCCAATGGTGGGTGCTTTGATGGCTTAGTGGTAAGATGTTTCACGCACAGTTCAAACCCAGTAGCTATACTCAGGGAGAAAGATGGGCAATCTCCTTCCATGCAATTTATGCCTCTGAAAATTCACAAGAGCTATGAGTTAGTTCCAACTTAAGGATCCATAACAGCCACAGAAATGCACTGAAGGGTCAGCTTCGAGTTGCTTCTGACAGCATGACAATGAATTGTTTGTTAGGTTGAGCTCTTTCTGACTCCAACAAGACATGTGCTTGGCATTGTGGCATGACCTGCTTCTAGCTTTCACCCATTCATCTCCTGCCAGCTGGTCCCTGTGATCCACAGCTACCTCCCGGGGAGGCTGGGCAACTGCATTCATGTTTCTAAACCACTCTGCGGTGTGGGGACAGAAACTGCTGTGCAAGTGCCTCCTGGCTCTTGACTGAAGAGATTTCTTTTGAGGCTTTTGTGATTCTCGAATAGAACTATTTGTGTGCTGTCCCGCAACTCTTTTGGGGAGAGACATTGGCAAATGCATACGCATTTTCCAACTATGTTTTCCCCCTTTTGAAGAAAACATTCCGACTTTGTGGGATGCCACCAAGCATTGCGATGTCTGAATTTTTCTCTCCTTTTCCTCGACCCAGCACTGTGAGAGAAAGATGAGACTGTAATGGGCTACTTTGAAAAGAGTTAGGAAATGTGATGGTCCATTTGAAGAAATAGCCCTTATAAATGAGGAAGCAGACATTCTCTTCCTCTCATGCAGAATCTACGCACGTCACTAAGTGTGCAGTGCCTCCTGCACCCAGATGGATTCCATATGTATTTGTGCAATAAATGGAGAAAAGATTTTTGCTTTCCTTACCTAATTTCTGGACTAATTTTCCTTCACCCTATCTTCTTCACCCTAACATGGAAACAAATACACCCCGCTTGGGAGGATTTTTCCTGATAGTCTTTCCTTACCTGTTCTTTCTTTGGTATGTCATAAGGAGAAAGAAATTTAAAAAGCAGGAAAGATAAAAGGTATGTTTGCTAGTGAAATGCCTTGACCCTGAGGGACAGAGTGGGATATAGTGTTGTCTAGAAAGCTCAGGGCAAACTAGCAAGGTTGTATGGCACTGTTCTCATTTTTCCTGAAACATGGTCACACCCATCCCTGGCACTGATATCCAATACTCATGCTCCCTTTAAAGAATCTTCTTGTTCATCATCACACTTGGTTAACACAATCAGCCGGCTATTGGCATACTTCCTTCTTTAAAAAAATTAAGGAGAAATGAAATCATATGCAATCAGTTGGGGCAATGTGTAAACTTGGACTTCTGGCTTCCTACACAGCAATAAGAAAGTACACCTGTGTACATTACAGCCAACCACTTTTGGGATTTCCATTATAATTCAACTCACTGCCATTGAGTTGGAACCAATTCCTGATAGCTGACCTTCCTGTGGATTTATAAGGCTGTAAATCACACAAGAGGGCATTCCCCATCTTTTTCCTGAGGACCTGCTGTTACAGCTTCATTATGAAACTAAGCCAAACTACAACAATATTTTATCCAGGCTAAATGGAAGACCTGCAATAGTTGTCTTAGCTGCCAAATGTTGCTGTAACAGCAGTTCCATGCATCATACACACAAACACACACAAAGTTACCTTATATGAAAGGTTAGAGGTTTGAGGCTGCCCAAAGGCCCTCTGAATAAAGTCCCACTTTCTAAAACCAGCGACTGATAAGCCTATGGAACACAATTCGACTCTTACACACATGGTACCACCATGAGGGAAAGTTGATTCAATGGAAATTGGAAAATAATGTTCCTCAAATCACTGTCTCTCTTTCATTGTTGCTGGTTCAGATTTGACTCATAGTTGATCCTTCAGTGGATTGCCAAGGCTATAAAATGAACTGGAGGAAGCTGCCCATCTGTGCAAATGCTGGTAGATATGTTGTTGTTGTTAAGTGACGTCGAGTTGTAGGCAACTCATAGCAACCCTATGAACGAAAGACCCGGACACCGGTGTAACTTTTATCCTTTCTCCAGGGTCATAGGGTTTCCCGAGGGAAGCTATTACGGAAGTGGATGCCACTCCTGCTTCCAAGCTTGTTTTAATCGGGGAGTTCCACCAAACACTGTCCACCATTATCACATTTGACACATCAGTGTCCCAGTGTTCAGCTTCACAGCGACCACAAGTTACCTCTGTATGGCAAGTGGACACACCAGGGCTATACAACCTAGAAGAATGTTTGACTAAAACTAATTAAAAACAGGTCTGAGGACTGTGGATTAAAGTCATCCACCTTTGGTTTGGTAACATCACTTTCTGTCCACTAGACCAACTGATCTCTAGAGATCAGCAACAACATAGAGAGCTCAGTTAGCTGGTAGATACATTATGTCTAATTCCATGCATCACACACACACACAAGGCAGGAAGTAGAATTTAAATTTCTTACGCAATTTAGAGGTGAAAATGAAAATAGCATGCCTGATCTTGAAAGAGACAATAAATAGTAACACTAAACTCTGATGGAGGAACTGATGGGTTGTATCTTATCAACAAATGATATCAAATCTTGCTCTGCAAACAGTAAGGGGAAAATCACTCTTGAACTGAGCAAACAGCTCCTATCCTACCATCGTGAAGCCTAGGGATATTTTTACACAGGAAAATGGAATACTAAACAGCTACACAGCTGGTGAAGCCAAATAAAGCTGCAGGATGAGGAACAAGCTAGTGGACCAGGCTGATTGATTCTGATGGGCTCCAACACTTAACTGCTCTGTGGGCTGATGCACAGGAACCCCACTTCAGTGTCATGTCCACAGGCTGTTACTGTGTCTCTTCTCATCACCAGTAAATAGTCTGGCTCTGCTGGACTGTGTGTGTGCAGTTCAGTATTTCCCATAATGAAATCTGCTCGGCATTATTAGAAGAGCTTTATTGCCTGCTCTACAGAGGATTGTTATGAGTCATACTTGACTATCACCTAACAACAATACAAAAGGTCAGCAGTTCAAGCCAACCAACTGCTACAAGGAGAAAAAGATGAGACAGTCTGCTTCCATGGAGATTTGATAGCCTCGGAATCCCTAGGGAGTATCCCACTCTGTCTACAGGGCAGTAAGAAGAGTTAGAATTGATTCGATGGCATGGGCCTGAAAGCATTATGAAAACTAAAACCAGGGACTTCTATGGAAAAAGCAGAACACATCTGCATTTCCATATGACATCTCAAGGTAAAATTCTTTTTTCTTTTTTTTTTTCTTCCCACAGTGGATCTAGTTCCCAGGACAAAGAAGAGTCCTGAAGACAAAACATTTACTGATGTTGAGGCAAGGAATAACATTGCCTGTAGTGACCTACCTTTCCTGTAAGTAGTCTGATTAGGCTCAGGGGACGTCAATAAAAGCCAGTTCACTAGCTTTGGTTAATTCGGTATTGTTTTCTCTCTCGCCATACACTCCTTTTCAAATACCAAAATACAGTTCAGGATCAGTTGCCATCAAGTTGATTCCAACTCACAGTGATCTTGTGTGCTCCATACTTTTCAACAACTTGTTTAAAAATTTAGAACACCAGGCCTAGCTTTCTAAATGCCTCTGGATAGGCTTGAAATGGACAAATTTCATTTAGCAGCTCAGTGCATTTATTATTTGCAACCACCCACTGATTTCATATACAAAAGACTAGTGATTGTCTCTGAAAACTGGCTGGAGGGTCAGCTGTGAGTCGGTTTCCAACTCCATGGAATATAACAAGAAGATTTAAAATAAGGAGCTCTGGTGGCTTAGTGGTAAGGAGTTGGCCTGCCAATTCAAAGGCAAATGGTTCAAATCCACCAGTGGTATGTAAACAATAGATGTGAAATATGGAATCTGGCAGATCCCAAACATCTGTCACTCTATCACTTTTACCTTTAGCCAGTCTCCATTGATCAAATGCCCTTCTTCTTTGTCTCTCCTGTTCTGTAATTCCAGTGCCAATGAAAATGGAGTTGTCACTTCTATACTTCTGTGTGTTAATTCTGTCCTTTAGGTCAACCATTCTCTTTTATTTTAAAAAAAATTTATTTTTATTGTGATTTCCTTAAAAGTTTAGAGAAAACATATATTTATTCATTGATACACCTTTGCCTCCCTCTCACTCCCCCAATTCACTTTGTAACACATGTCTTGTTCCAGATTGCTGTCATATATATGTTTCTTTAACAAAACCACTCTTTAGAAAAACTACTCTCTCAAATATCCATGGCTACCATCACCTTCTCTGCCCTCTCCTGCTTCCTTGTTCTAGTGTTACTGGAGCACTCGCTATTAACCCAATCCTGGGCTAAGCTCTTACACATATCTCATATTCCTCTTAACAAGCCTACTGAAGAGCAGACACCACTGTCATTATTTTAATGATCTGTCAACTGAAGCTTTGAGAGGAAGTCATCTGCCCAAATGTCCAAAGGGAGCTCTGGTGGTCTAGGGGTAATGAACTGTGCTGCTGATATCAAGGTACCCTGTTCAAATCCATCAGCTGCTCATGGGAGAAAGAAGGGCAATTTCTTCCTGCCCTCTTCTCTTTACTGCCACTGAAAGCTTTCTAGATGGTCAGCTATGACTATGAGTGGTTCCACACACCATAACTCACGTCCAAAGCCAATAACTTATAAGTGATGAGAACTAGCTGTGAACTCAGTTGAATGAGAACTCTGAGATCTTAATCACTGTCTTTCTGGTCTTAATCTGGTCTTTCTGGGATTTTTTTGAAAACTGAGTGGATCCATTGCTGGGGGAATCTACAGTTCTTCAAGATACTTTATGTGCATTTATCTTTAAAAGAGCCATTTTCCAAAGAGGATTTTCCCATGATGGTTTTCTAACTATGGGAGGGAGTAGAATTCGCAATCTCCTCCCATGTGATTAACTGCCTCTTGAAAACCTGCTGCAGGGTCAGCCATGGGTTGGTTGCAACTCGATGGCACACAACCACCACCACCAATCAGACGAGCCTGTTCTTAGTATCTTGGGGATCCTGGGCTCCTTTGGGAATCCTGAATGAATGCTCCTGGTACTCCGCAGAGAACCCCATCAAAAGCAGAATCCTTCCTTCTTTCTTTATCCATTACCTGCTCAGCTTGACCAAATACTAACTGGTGGCAAATCATCTCCAGGATTGATATGGGAACAGGCCTGGGAAGGCAGGACACTGTTGTCAAAGAGGTCCATTTGCCTGCCAAATGTAATCAATCTCTCTCTCTCTCTCTCTCTCTGAGGAAGGATTCAGGGCTCTTCATCTCGGAACTGTGTTCACACACTAGTTTATAGATATCTGAGTGTTCATCCCAAGGCATTATGAGTACTTTTAAATGTAAGAGAAACCTCCCCTATTCATCGGCATGCATTTAATAACATGAAAGCTCTGAGCAAGAGCCAAACCACTAAATCAACTTGGCACTCTCCCCACCCTGTGCTCTCTGACATTAGTGTAGGCGAGGCACACACCACTGGAGGGGAGGGATGTAGTCTCTCTGAAGAGCAAGATGGAAGAAGGCCAAGTGTCAATAAGAGAAACTCAGAAGTTTCCAAAAGACCAATGCAACACACATGACGAATTCTTGTCTCCCCCACGGCCAGTGGCTCCTGCGCACACGTGTCTAAAGGTCCTTTTGGCTCCAAGAACAGACCGTTGAAATTGCCTCCTCATTTCCCCAAAGGAACAAATACAGAAGAGACAATAAGGATTATCTTTGGAGTCTTCCACATTTATAGTGGCAGAAGACATGAAAAATGAAAGGCATTTTCTCAATTCCCCAAACATTATGGCAAGAACAAGAAAAATGATTGAACGCAGTTTCAATTTTGCATAGTGCTTTATACTTTTCCGAAACACTGTCACAAATACAGTTTCAGTCAGCCCACACAACAACCTTCAGGTTGACTGACATCAGGGAATGTAGAAACTGTGAAGATTTTGTCCAAGTTTGTGCAGCCAGGCAGCGGGGTGAGGGGGACCAGACCCCAGACTGCATGATCAGTTCTATATCTGCTATCAGGCCAGAGAATTTGAGTCCTACTGTCAGTTTCTGACTTCTTAATCTCGATAACTCTGAGTTTTTGTCACTGAACAATGATATCTAGTTATTGATGTATATTTCAAAAGGAGAAAAAACACAGCTCCTTCTTTGACAACTACACAGATATATAAAAATAAATGTGGCACTCTTCTTTATTGCTTTTTTATAAATGTCCTTCCCAGATGAAAAGGCCCAGTTGGAAATAGTTCATTGACCTGTTATTTCCACGTACACATACTACTTCTTAGTAACCACAGGGCCTTCACACCAGGAAATTATTTGCCAAATATTTCCCACTGCCTCACAGCTTGGCCTGTCCATTTCTCTCAGACAGAAGACATCTGGGCTGACACAACAAACACTGTGGATTCAAAGTGATGCTTCCCAGATGTGGAAGAAGACAGCTGTCCTCAGGAGTCTGTCATGGGGCCAGTTATGGGCACTTAAATTTCTCAAGACCCTTTTTCCAATAGCATCTCCCCATATAGCTTTGTATGACTGAAAACGGTTCCAAGAGGTCGACCAGATAGCTAAAAAAAAAAAAATCCAACCCACTAGCTGGTAGTCATGAAGCAGCAGCAGTGAAGAACACTGTGAAGCTGGCTTCAAACGATGTGGTCATGTTATGGTGGTCAAGTTTCACGTGCAGAAAGTGAGGAGGGACCCACCCTCAGATGTGTCAGTCAGGCAAAGAGCTTCGTAGGAAGGATGCCATCTTCAACGAGGGGTCCATTTTTCTCTTGTCTGCTTTGGAAGACAAGTGCACCAACAGAACAGCTGGTTCTAGGAAAATCAACCTATGGAATTCTTCCTTACACCAGTTCTGTCTTCTGAAGAAACACTGGCCCCAGATGCTTGTTTGAGGAGGAGACTGGAAGGAAAGCTCCTTCCATAACAGGTTTGGACACATCTGGAAAAATACTCTGTAGTCGTGCAAATTTCTGAAAATTTAAACAAAATAAGAGAGGCAAGTTGAGAAGTGAAGAACTGGGGGGGTGGTGAGGGAAGCATCAATGGTCACAGCTGCAGTTCAACTCCATTCAGCTGGAGCTGGGTAGACAACTCCCTCTGAGAGGTCTCTTGTCAGTCACCACCCCACTCCCTGCCACGGGCACTGTTTCACTTGGAACTCTAACCTCCCACTAGAAGACTCAGGAGGTTAGAAAGCAGGGATATGCCAAGCCCTACCACCCAAGATCTTCTAAAGATCCAGTGTCAAGAGGCTGGTATTTGCAAACAAACAAACATACAAAACCCCAAACAACTAAAGTACTCATTTCTTGAAAAAAATGTAGTGAATGATAGTTACAAGCAGGGCACTTTGCTGGCATAGTCTGTAGGGAGTTGTGCTGCTCCTCCCTGACGGTTTTAATCCACCAGTGACTCCAAGAGAGAAATAGGGGAATCTCTTCAGTGCTATTTACAACTTCAGAAATGGCTGGAGGGTCAGCAACAAGTTGGTTCTGACTTGACAACAATGTTTTGAGTTCTAATTATCTTCCTGTGTGCAAACAACCCTAATGGCCAAACTATAAGCTCCTTGAGGGCAGAAATACATCTTTTTAAAATTTCTTTCTCTCACATTCCCTTCGAGCTGAAACTGACTCACAGCTGATCCGACAGCAGATAGTCTGAGACTGTAAATTGCAGGGGTGGAGATTGCCCATCATGCCTCCTCTGAACCACTAGCAGATTCAAACTGCCTAACATTAAAAGGTTAGCATTGCAAAACCAACAGGCGAAGCAAAATTTCATATAACATGAACAATCTAATGATAGTAATTATATACACTGTTTGCACAACTATCATCCATTTCCAAGTTTTCTCATTACCTCCTTCTCCAGCTCCTCGTAACTTCTAATAAATTCTTAACTCTCTAAACTTGCCCCTTCTAGGTATTTCCAAGTGGAATCATCCAGTATTCATCTTTTGTGAGTGGATTATTTCACTCAGCATAGCACTTTCAAAGCTCATCCAGCTCTCAGCATGTACCTGAGCTTCATTTCACTTCAAGACTGCATTACATGTACGTGCCAAAGCTTGTTTACCCCCTCATAGTCATCTGGATATGGAGATCTGGGGTTGTTTTCCACCTTTGGGATAAATACTTAAGAAGTGGGAAGAAGTACCACTAATATAAGGGGAAACCCCTAAGAGAAAGCAGTTGCAGGGCAGACAAAGGAGACTGGAACAACCCTCGCGTGCCCTGGCTTATTCACTTCCTACACAAGCAAAGAGAACTTCGAACCCTCAGAAGGAACAGTGCATCTGCCCTGCAAGGTGGACTGTTATGCTTTTGCCCCTTATAACAACAAGGATGCTTTAATAGAATCCTTTAGCACTTCTCCAGAGCCTCAATGGCACAGTGGTTAAGCACTCAGATGCTAACCAAAATATCAGCAGTTTGAGCCCACTGTTGAACCAATTTTTGCTCTGATGGAGAGAAAGGTGGCGGTCTGTTTTTGTAGACTGGTAGACCTGGAAAACTTGGTGCAGTTTTACTCTGACCTGCAGGGTTTCCAAGAGCTGGAATCGACTGGATGGGATGCTTTACAAGTTTAGCAAGTCTCAAACTTCCCTCATACACTCTGGAGAGGCAGATGAGGAAAAATACACTGCAAATATTCCAGGGTGCTGCTAAGAATGATTCACTTAGTCCAGGCAGCTTCCAGAAGCCCAGAATTCAGAGAGTTACATCTCTCACTATGATTAAGTGATTCTACTATCCAGAAAACACATCTAGGGGAGTGCCCCGGGTCAACGCTTAATAAGAATGGATGTTTGTAAAAAAGATACTTACACAAGTGAAAATGATGAGTGTTAAGTAGAAAACAACCAGAGCCAACAGGAGCAAAATCTCAGCTCTATATTTCTTAAAATTGTCTTCTTTGTGTTCCTTGCGGCATCCTTAAAGAAAAAATAAAAAAGCAACACATTAAGCCATTTAGCAGGACTTTCCTACCAAGACTGAAAGCAAAAACAGCTTTGCTTCTACTTTTAAAGTCTTATGTGTCTGTCAGTGGATGCCTCCCAAAGAGGATAACGGAAAGAGCAGCAGGTTACCCCGTGTCCACCTGAGTCCAGCCAAGAGCAGGCGGCTGTGACTGCTGCATTTCCCTGTAGTGCTCACAACCCCCATCAGAATCAGGCATGAGCATCCCCATTTTACAGATGGAGAACCCGAACTGAAGGGACAAAGCGAGGTGGCAGAGCCAGGTGTCAAATGCAGCCTTCTTACCCGATGCCTCCACTTTAGTTGTCAGGCATTTCAACCTCGTCTCTACATCAGATGAGCCACCATTTGTAAATTAGTGGCTATCTTCATTTTCAGTGGTGGTGTATAAAATTCTATTTGTCCCCAGAAAGGTTTGGGGGCTATGAAATAGGTCAGCTGAACTGCCTTGGTCTTATTGAAAGGTACACAAAAGAGCTCTCTGAGGGGATGCTAAGGCTGTGACTGCCGTACTGAGGGAAGCAGGCATGAGAGGAGATGCAGAAATGGCAGCTTCTCCCTACCTACATAGACTGTGCCAAGGGGTGTGTGTGTGTGTGTGTGTGTGTGTGTGTTTAGATTTCACTGTAGTCTGTTCACCAAATCTACGTGAAGGGCCAGGCACGAGCAGAGTGAAATGCAGAGGATGACAGAGCCTTGCAAAACACCGTGCCGCATTCTAGTGGTGGCTTCTCATGAACGTCTGTGATTCCAAACTGTGGTCCAAAAAAGATATCAAGCTACTTCTCTCATGGTACTTGTAAGGGATAGAATCATGCCCATTAAAAATATTGTGTCAGCTTGACTAGGCCATGCTTCTCAGTGTCATGAAATTATCCTCTGTTGTGTGATCTGATGTAATTATCCTATGCAATGTAAACACTAACTTCTGTGAGGTTAATAAGGCAGAATTGATGGCAGTTAAGTTAATGAGGCAGGACACAGTCCACAGGATTAGACTGTATATCATGAGTCAATCTCTTGTGAAATATAAAAGAGATTAAATTAACAAGTAGAGACCAAAACAACCTGTGACCACCAAGAAAGAGCTAGGAGCAGAGTGTGAACCTCCTAGACCCAGGGCAAGACTGGTGAGAAGAACCTTCCCCTAGAGTGGAAACAGACAAAGAGAGAGAAAGCCTGACTTTTAATTTCTACCCTCTTGAACTATAAGAGAATATATTTCTATTCATCAAAGCTACCCCCTTGTGGTATTTCTATTATAGAACCACGGGATAACTAAAATACTACCAAATATTTATGGTGTTCTCCAGATATTGCAGCAAGCAATAGTGCACTATCTCATCTAACCTACAGAGCAAATATATTTCAAAGCTATTATTCTCACTTTAGAGATAGAAGAACAGGCTTAAAGGCAATGAGTGATTTTTTCCAAGGTTGCAGTCCAACTGACTGAAAGAGTTAACATCTGAGCTAGATATAAGGAAATTTAGAGCCTGACCGCGTAGCCTACTATTACCTTCCCACAATGAAAAGAACAGAAAATAATCACGAGTTCTGCTTATTTCCTTCACACTTCCCTCAGGATGTGATCCTTCTCTGTTTTCTCCTTCAGTGTTGCTCTCATCTTTCATTCATTTAAATAATATGCATTGAGTGTCTACTATGTGCCAGAAAATAGCTGAGAACAAAACAGAGAAGGTTCTGGCTCTCCATGGGGGGAGACAGAAGGTAAACAAACCCATATGTGGTGTGTCAGGTGCACCAAGTGTGAAAAACACAGGGCAAGCAGGTGAAGGACTGGAGACCGAATGATGTGCAAAGTGTATATTATTCATAAACAAATACAGCCTATGACATTACACATTATATATGGACAGAGCATATCTGAATGCCAATTAACAATCCCAAAGACCGTGCCCTCCAAACAGTGAAATCCTAATTATATTCTTTTTGAATATAGGAATATTATCTTAGGTCAGCTTTCTTTCAGACGCCCGAGGTTTAGAGTGAATAAATGATTCCCCCCCACCCCAAGGTCATCTGATAATAGCAAGAGTTAGGATGTGACCTAGAAGGAGAAAGTAGAGATTGCATACAATCAGGAGCTCCAAGAAGACATGGTAGTCATTTTAAGCTTGAGACGCTAACAGCTAACACGTGTTAGGCAAAGAAAAAGCATAAGGCATTTTTAAAGCTATCTTAGGAAAGTTAAGGTATCCTTGCAGCACAACCCCAGATGTGATGGCGGACTTTAGGACCTTGGCGGCACACACGTTTTTGCAAGAGCATCACTTTAAAAGAATATCACTGCAGCTGCTCACTCACCTATCACTGTGAGGGTCACAGAGCCACTTTGGTTTCTCTGCCCCTCTGGATCCCACAGAGTACACAGGTACATCCCCGTGTTGGAGCTGGTAGTGTTTCGGATGCTCAGAGAATATGGTCTTGCTATGAGTGAGTGGTTTTGCTCTTTCCGGTAAAAGTATTGTTTATTGGTGTTCTGATCTTCTTGGGACACCTGAATCACTTCTTCGCCTTGCTCTGTAAGCTGTTAAAAAAAAAAATCATACAGCATTATGCTCTGCTTTCTGAAGATGCAATTGCTGGACCTCAACACCAATGTTTTCAGAAAACCCATCCTAATTTTTAAAGACTTTTTTTTCTCCTGTGTGACGCATAGTGGTAGATGGGGAGAGATGAAGATGCTTTTAGGATATATCTTTTTTATCTTTTTGTAATGAGATCAATCATACATGAAGGAGAGGTGTCGCTGTTGAAGATGAGGAGATGTTGAGTGTGACTCACTTTGAATTAGCTTCTGCTGCAGGTTGTTCTGTATCAAAGGTGCTCTTTGGTTTTTTCAGGTACAACCCATGCATTCATTGACAAGATTGTCATTTTATAACCCAGTCTTTCGTTTCTAAAAGTTCCCAAGTCTGTTAAGGCTATGGTCAGGAAATGCAACTGAACACACGCAGAGACGAGCAGGGCTCTCTGTAAATATTCACTTGGTTCTTCTAAGCCTTTACGGGTGGTGCAAATGATTAAGGCAGTCACTTGCCAGCTGGAAGGCTGGAAGTTCCAGTTCACACAGAAGAGCCTTGGAAAAAAGGCCTGGTGACATACTTTTGAAAAAAACAGCCACTGAAAACCTTGTGCATGCACATGTCTACTCTAACACACACAGAGCTGCCACAGGTCACAGTTGACTGGGTGCCCACTGGTTACTACTTGCTCTTTAAAACAATAGTTTTGTGTGCTAATCTGTGACATCATACAACACACCACACTTCTTCTCTGAAAGCAAAAAGGCAGCTGGGAACAGTGAAGATATAACAGGGAAGATGTTATATGCCAGATCATTTGATAATTACAAATACATGTGGAAGTAAAAACCTATATACACACATTTGTAGACATTTTATTCCCACTTGCCCCTAAGTGGATACAACCATGACACCCTTTAAAAGGTGGATTTAAAATCCACACCCGTTTAAAAGCAAAATCCATTTCCATCAAACAGATTCTCACAGTGACCCTGGAGAACAGAACAGTACTGGCCCACAGGCGTTCCGTCTCTCTCCTCTGTAGCTGCTGGTGGATTTGAACTGACAGTCCTTCAGACAGCACCCAAATGATTTAACGCCCGCGTGAGTTGGGCTCCTGTATATCTATACAATGCAGTATTATTCAGAAGTAAGAAGAACAACTTATCAAGCCATGGGAAGACATGGCGGGTCCTTAAATGTCTATCTTAGCAAAAGAAAAAAGTGACATAGTATATGCGCTCAACTGTGCAACAGTCTGAAAAAGACAAAACCATAGAGACAAGAGAAAAGACCAGCATTTGTCAGAGATTCAATGACGGGAGGAGGACAAGTAGGGGAAGCCCAGAACATTTTTAGGGCAGTGACTCTCTTTAAGATACTGTGATGGTAGACATAGGGCATGGTACATTTGTCAAAATCCACAGAACCAGACAACAAAAAGACCAACCCTAATGGGAACTGTGGGCTTTCTCTAACAATAATGTACCACTTTTCTTGTTGTTGTGTACCATAGAGTGGCAACCAACTCATAGCTGACCCTCTGGTGGGTTTTCAGAGGCAGTTAACTGCTTGGGAGGAGACTGTCCACCCTTTTCCAGCAGAGCAGCTGGTGGCCTCAAACTGTGTGCCTTTGGGATTTCAGCACAGCTTCTTGACACGAGGCCACCAGAGCTCCCAATATACCACTGCTGAGTGTTAAAAGTTGAGCTGCAAACCCTAAGGTACACTGTTCAAATCAACCAGCTGATCCACAGGAGGAAGATGGACAATCTCCTCCTGTGTGATTTACAGCCTCTGAAAATCTACAGGAGGGTCAGCTACTGGATGAGTCAGTTCTGACTCAACGGTGCATAACTCTAACAACAATTGGCTTATCAGATGTAGTAAATACAACACAAAAAAAATAAGGTGTTTTAACTGGGGAAAAAAGGATGCTCTAATAGCCTAGGGAATATGAAATTGTTCTGCCAACTCAAAGGCACATGGTTCAAATCCACCAACTTGTCTGAAGGAGAAAGATGAACAACCTTGTCCTTTGTAATTACAGCTTCTGAAAACCCACTGGAGAGTCAGCTATGAGTCAGTTCTGACTTGATGACACAGAACAAACAACTGTGTCTTCAGGGAGAGGATATATTCTGTGGGATATATGCTATATTCTGTGCGCAAATTTTTTTATAAACCTAAAATTGTTCTATAAAAGAAAGTCGATTAAAAAGAAAAGAAAGGAAAAAGAGGTTATCTATCATTTACTAAGATAAAGGTGTGGGAGAACAATTCTAAAACCACTGTGCTCAGATCAGACCAGCTGGACTGGGGCAGATGCTAAATTTATCAAAGCAATTAATATGACTGACATTCTCTCCCTGAATTATCTTTGTGATTAAATTTGATTAGGGGAGGGGGCTCCATCATGTCTTCCTTCCGAGATTAGGCACACAATGCCCTACTATCCAGGATATATTTATCATTTCCCTAGTTAATTTACCAGTTGACCCCACAATGATTTTTTTTTTAAAGGAAACCCAACTTTTAAAATCATGATTTAACAAACAAAAGCAAGCCCACTGCTCAAGCAAAGTGTGACCCCTGGCAAACCACTATGTCACAGAGTAGAAGTTGCTTCTGATAGGGTTTTCTAGGACATAATCTTTACGGAAGCAGATTGTTTGCCTTCCCTCTTGGAGCCACTATGTGGGTTGGAACCATCAACCTCAAGGTTAGCCGCCAATCCCAAAACACTTGTACTACCTTTGCTCTGAAAGTGATTTATACCAAAGGCAAGGTAATCAGTGTTTTCTATGCATCTTCAGTAAGTGCACCTTGCCCTTTGCAGCTTGCCTGGGGACACAGGGCTTGGTGGCATTTCTGAGCTGACCCTAGCATTCTAAGGACACTAGGAGCCACCTGAGAGAAAAAGACAGAGGTCAGCCAGGGTCCACCACTCCCTTGGCCCACACTCCTGACATTTAATCTGTTGTGTGCACGCCCTTGGATACTTCTCAGATTTCTAGCATTAGTGCAGGGAGAGGAATGACTAGGAGGCACAGAAAGGAAAGCAGGATCCCTCTGTTCCCCCACCCATAAGCCCACCCCCTCGGTTGTTTCTGCTGCACTACTGAAGTTAGGGCTGTACCACAAGGTCCTCCTTAAGATCCAGCCTGGGGCTCGCCCAGCTTTCAGCTTGCCTCTGGATGCCAGAAGCCTGGGCGACAGAGACATCTGGTGGCAGACGGAAGGCTCCTGCAAGATGCCTCCTCCCTCTACTCCCAGCACAGGCTGAAAGGAATGGCAGTACTCACCCAGGAACAGAAACTCTGCTTCCTGATGTTTCTCTAGTGTTGGATGGTCCCTCTCTAAATAATCAAGAATCTACTGCAAGGAGCTAAAAGTCTGGGACCATGAAGAGTTTTAAAAACAAAACAAAAACTCAACTACCACCAACAGGATAAAGAGAAGAGGTAGTAACATCTTTAAAAAAATTTTAAAAAACCAACAAAACCAGCTACTGTGAAGTTGGCCTAACTCATGGTGATCCCCTGTATGTCAGAGTAGACCTCTACAGGGTTTGCATGGCTTATTGTTTTCTGGAAGATGTTGTTATGTGCTGTAACCGCACCTTTATTCTGAGGTACCTCTAGGTGGATTCAAACTTCCAACTTTTCCGTTAATAGCAGAGCCTTTTTTTTTCTTTTTTAACCACTGGGTGGCACAGTACATAATGTACTGGGCTGCCAACTGAAAGACTGACAGTTTGAATCCCTCAGAAACTCTGAAGAAGAAAGATGAGCAGTCTCTTTCCATAAAAATTTACATCCTTGGAAGCCCAGTGCAGGCTCACCGTGACTTGGAACCAACTCGTCAGCAGGTGAGTTTGAGGGTTTTTTAGTGAACAGGAATTTACAGGAACGTAAAAGTTGCCAAATGATTCTACATCTAAGTTATCATTTTTTCCCCCTTTTCAAGCATGATTATGCCCTCTTATGTACTCAGCACCCTGCCCCACTGTGGCCTGGCAAGTGGCCTCGAACTTTCCAGACAGACTTACTCACATGCCAGGCTCTCAGGACTGCCCAGTGCCAATCTGGCTGAGGTGCTTCCAGACTAGGGTAAAACTAATCAATTCAGGACAATGTTTGCATTCCCCACACGCCGACCTCAGCTCACTTCCTTTTTCTAAATTAGCCTCAAGATGCACTCAACTCCATGGTTTCCCAAAATATTTCATTGGACATCTCTCTGTTTTGCTAGGAATCTCCTGCACCTTGAAGACAGAGGCGTTTGACTGCAACAACCAGAGGCTCTACAGCTCCAGTTTTCTCCAGTGGGTGTGGGGCAGCTTTTCAGCACAGTGTGACCCCTCCTTCAACTCAGAAAGAACTGGCTGGCCTTCAAGATAAAAACTGTGAACCCCTTAGGAGCTGAGGAAATATAAACAATTGTACCTATTTACATAAAGACGGCCTCATTATTCTGGGGGCCACAGGGGACTCCTGGAGCAAGGATGTGCTGATGAGTGGTCTGCCCACAGTGGCCTTCTGCCTGTTTGCAGGAGGTAATTTGTGTTAAAACTCTGTGGCAGCAGGAACAACAAAAGTAGTCTATTTTGCAATCAGATTTCCCTGGCAAGACCTCCAGCAGGTCTTCAGTTACTCTTCAAATGGCAAAACAAAGGCAGGGTGAGATCATGAGAAGGACAGAAAGAAGTAGAGGGAAAGGCAAAGCAAAGTGTCCCAAAGCAGCTTACAGAATTGTGACATCACCACCACATGCCCTGCAAAATACTGCAGTTCCACAAAGCTAGTTGCCAAGGGCCTCAGCACCCAAAGGAGACTTAGAGGGAAACTCACTCTCAAAACCTGGGACTGTCAAATACATCAGGGAGCTTGGTTGGCCTAGAGGTAAGGAGAGGAGGGGATGATGGGCAAGCTCCTCCCACGCAATTTACAGCCTCTGAAAACCTGCTGGAGAGTGAGCTCTAAGCTGGATCCAAGCAACAGCTAAATGAGCCACCACCCCAGGACAAGGAGTAAGTCAGCTTCTGACGAGATACCAAAATGCTCCTTAGAAGTGAGGCTGGAGAGATGTCAGCCCACTAACTCTGGACATGTCATTGGGTGAAATCAATACCTGGGAAGATATCATGCTCGGTGAGAATAAGAAAGACCCTCAGGGACAGGGAATGACAGGGGGACAGGGGTTGCCACAATGGAATCAAATATGGAAAAGATGGTGAGGGACATGGAAGACCCGTCCACATTTCCTTCTGTTACATGTAAGGTCAGTACAAATCAGAGCTGACTTGTGCTACCAAAACAAAAGCACACAGTTCAAATCCACCAGCTGCTCCACGGGAGAAAGAAGGACAATCTCCTCCCACGTCTCAGAAAACCCACTGGAGGGTCATCCATGGGTTAGTTCCTACTCGATGACACATAACAACTACAATAATCACCACCACCACTACGACAAAAAAAAAAAGGCCAAACTAATGAAGAGCTTTCTTTGTCTGGTTAAACTCATGACAAAAGGAAACAGACCAACTAGCTGCCATTAAAAGGACCCTGACCCCCTGTAGCCCTCAGTGTGTCAGAGGAGCCCTGCACCATAGGGCTCCCCATGGGGACTTTCTCAGAAGTAGATTGCCAGGCCCTTCTTTCAAGGCACCTTGGGGTGGACTCAAACCCCCACTCTCTCAGCAGAAGGATGTATTAGCCATTTGCATCACTCAAGACTCCAGAGCAAAAGGAGCGCTCTGAAAACACACACACTCCACTGGGAAAAAGATCACACTCCTCCTCCCACCTGCAAACTCTTGGTGTGTACAAGGTGTATCCTCTCCTCCTTTTACCATGCTTCATGGAGCCCTAGTTGTGCAGTGGATTGAGCATTGGGCTGCTAATCAAAAGCAAAGCAAATCAACTTGTCCCTCTGTAAGACAAAGATGTGGCAATCTGCTCATGTACAGGCACCTTTGGAAAAGACAGCAGTGAGTGAGTCAAACTGGAGGCTTTGAGACAAAAGTTAGCAGATACTCTGAAGACAAGACACCATTTGGAAGCCCTATGAACAATTCCACTCTGTCCTACAGGACAGAGCACTACAGTTACTATTTAGCAGCTTTCTTTTAGAGTTTGTTGTTGTTTGTTTGTTTGTTTGTTTGTTTGTTTGTTTTTAAAAAGAGCCTTTTAAAAGATTTTATTTTCTACAATTCAATCAGAAGAATCTAGGATTTGTCTAGAGTTTCAAAATTGTTTTAGTGTTTATAATAATATTCCACACTCAAATTAAGGGGAATACCATTACCTAGGGGGCTGTGGTGGTCTATTGGTAAGGAGCTTCACTGCCATCCTGAAGGCACATGGTTCAAATCCACTAGCTGCTCCATGGGAGAAAGACGGACAATCCCTTCCTGTGCTATTTACTACCTCTGAAAACCCACAGGAATGTCTTCTCTGACTGAATGGCACATAACATTACCACCACCATTATCTATGTACACAAGCATTTAACTCTTCATCTTAAGACATATGGTCAAGTGGCTAGCTCAGCTCTGTGACCTGTGAACTAGCAGGGGCAGTGGCAGAGCTAAGAACATCTCCTGGCCAGGGCAATGGAGCAAGAGCAATAGATATTTCTCAACTTTGTTTAGTTTTATGATTTCCTATAAACATTTGCGCTGGCTTGAAAATCAGCCACTGGCAAGAGCAGGTCTTTAAACATTCCAAATCTGAAAAGTGTTTCACTGCCTCTCTGCAAAGGCATTTTAGGAAATAGTCATTTAGAACAAAAGGTACCCCTGGATCCGTTCACAGCCAAACATAATTGACGGGAACTATTCAACGCACACTTCACAATGCTAATATGGCAGTATGCTAAAACACAACACAATTTAGGCAAATTAATGCCTCAAAACACTCATCCCAATTATGCTGTTAAAATCCACATTCTGGGCAGTTAAATTTTATGCTGAAAACTGATATTTTCTTTTTAACTCAAATAGGGTAAAATGAAGATGTCTTATTTTCAGAGTATCTGCTTACTTTTGGCTTGTATCTCAAAGCCTCCAGTCTGTGTGATTCACGGCCATGGGAGGAGACTGCCCTTCTTTTCTCGCTGAACTGCTGGTGGGTTCAAATACACACAGAAGCAAAGCCTTTTGGTTAGCACTACAACTCACCATGGACCACACCACCAGAGCACCCTACATAATTTAAAAAACAACTTTCTCCCTCTAAATTGGAGATTTGGCCCGAAGGGTCACAAGTTCTGAAAACTCACAAGTCCTAAGTTGAAAGACACACTGCTCTTAAATTTGTTTAACAACGAATCAGGAAAACACAAGTGCCTATTTTAAGGGTGTGTGAATTAAACAGGGCTAGTGATTTTTAATGATTGAATCATTTCAACTAGAATGAAAAAAATAAATAAAATGGGTAAAAGAATATGACTGGAATTGAATCAGTACATCAGTCAAAAACCTTACTGTGGAAGGTGTTTTTTAAAATATTTATATCATTTTATACAAATATATAATAACCCATAGACTACTTTTTTTTCATGTAAGAGGGCAACAGTTCCACCCCTACAGCAGGGGAAAATGTCACAAGAGTTCAGATTTTAATTTACCATACACTAGGAGCTCCGGTGGCTTAGTGGTAAGGATTTATGCTGCCAATCCAAAAGTATGTGGTTCAAATCAGCAGTTCTAAAGAAGAAAGATGGACAGTCCCCTCCATAAAGATTTACAGCCTCAAAAACTCAAAAGAAGGGTCGTCATGAGTTAGAACCTACTCAACAGCAGTACATTTTGTTTTGGTTTAGAAGAAATCAGATGGTATGTATATATACATATATACACAAACATATGTTTATAAATATATGTACATTATACACATATATACATTTATAAATATATACAGGACAGAGCACTACA
>NW_006399851.1:9648981-9660667 GCF_000299155.1 Elephantulus edwardii | reverse complement strand
ATATATATATAAAATGTTGTTGTGCACAGTTGAGTCGAAACTGACCCATAGTTGACCTTCTGGCAGGTTTTCAGAGGCAGTTAATCACATGGGAGGAGACTGCCCCTTCTTCGATTTCATCCAATTTGTTAAACATAGTTAAAATTATAGACACGGTTATAAATTATTCTGATGTATTCTAATCCCTTTGAGCAGCTTTTTTTTATTGCCATTTCTTGTGCGCTAACATTCATGTACCTTGGTTTCTAACTCAATTAAAATGTCAATATCATCCTCATCCATCATAAAAACAGCTCTTTATAACGTGCAAAATAGTTTGGCTGGGAAGTTGATGTCATAATGAGGGTAGAATGTATGAGCATTAACATCATTTTTTTCTAAGCGTGGTTTTATTAGAAAAAATTATTTTCCACTTTGGAATTTACTGGCTTTAACAGAGCTGGATTTATGGCTGTTAACAATTACGCGAGCATAAATAAGAGCACAGACTCTGGCTGGACAGGGCTGGAACCATATCCCGGTCCTATTCCAGCAAGTTCTGCTCTTTGGTCAACTAGGGCCTGATGTGTTCCTCTTGGCCTGTGAGTAACACTGTATCACAGAGCTGGTGTGAAATACTTATGAATATGCAGAGCCTAAGAACAATTCATAGGGCCACTGTGAGCCGTACACCCTCGATGGCACCAAACAACAAGAAGTACGGTGCTGACCACACTGTTGTTAGCTGCTGCCCCTGGGCACAATGGCGACCCTGTGCCCAGTGGAAACCCTGCCCATTCCTGGGCCATCCCATCATCAGTGGTGGATTGAACGACATTGCTTGCGCTGGCTAATTCTCAGAAGTAGGTCACCAGATCTTTCTTCCTAGTCTTAGATGGAAATTTCCCTTGAAACCTACTCAACACCCCAGATGGGTGGGCTACACTTGAGAAGAACTGGTAGGAGTTGATTGCAAGACTCTCACATGAAAGGTAAGAAATTATACCATCGAATCACTAATGTCCCCAAACCAATCACATGTAGACTTCTTCCAATTTTCAGTCTCCCAGTTTGTCATAATTCAAAACTTCATTAAACATATAAAATAGTTCCTTTCTCATAGGAAGGCCCATTTAACTGATTGTTTCAGCAACACTTAAAGACCAAATATAATAAATGAGTAAATGTTAGGAAGAGAGAAAATGTTCCAGTGCTGGCTTTGGAAGTGAAAGATTTAGTGTGACGTCTCAGCTTCACCATCAGTTAGCACTGAGTCTCTCCTGTTTGAAAAGACTTCATTTCCTCATCTGTGACTACACTACTTAAATCACATCTGGATATTAGAATAATCAAATGAGGAAATCCACATCAAAGGATGACAGGAAATAGGAAACACAAGGAGAAAGTGAAAAAAGAGTGCTGTCAGTGTGGGGACTGCTGTCAAGGTCAGTCAGGAAACAAATGGTGTAGGAATCAATGAATGAAAAACGAGTTTGTTCTGTAAGCCTTCACATATATCACAATTCATAAAACCCTGCTTTATACCTGGTAATGTCAGTAAACTCAACTCTGCTCATTGCCCTGGAGTTGGAACTCACTCATAGCTGACTTTCCAACGGGTTCTCCAGAATGTAAATTACACAGGAGGAGATTGCCGACTTTCCCCCTTGAAGCCTCCCAGTGGATCGAAACTGCCAGAGATCCAAACTTTATGTTAGCAGCACAACTCCCTGTGAAATACACCAGCAGAGATCCCGAGTTTAAAAACTGCTGGGTCTGGAAGCTTCCATGTTTTCCAGGCATTCTTTGGCCTTCATCTTTCACTTCTTCTCTGGTTAGGTTTTCCTGCAAGTCGTCTGCCCTCAGAAGAAACGATTTCTCTACACACAATGTCTCCAAAGTAGCCACAATATTCTGAATTGTTAAAAGTACCATGATAATGCTACTGCAGCACTGTCACTGGTCAGTTCTGATGCACAAAGATCCTGCAGGGGAGGGCGGAATGTAACTGAAACTCTAACAACAACAACAAATTACAGCACAGGAGACACTGAGGGGCTGCCCTCCTCTGTGATACAGACAGGGTCACTGTATGTAGGAATTAGGGAACTCTGGTGATTTAGTGGTAAGGCGTTGCTCTGCCAACCCCAAGGCAGGTGATTTAAATCAACCAGCTGCCCCAGAGGAAGAAGATGGGCAATCTCTTCCTGTGTGATTAAATCCTCTGAAACTGAAGTTATGAGTAGGTTCCAAAGCAATGGTTCAACAAGAACAACAACGCCTTGAAATTGACTTGGCAGCACAGAGCAGCATGATATGGTACACACAGGAATTTCATCTCAGAATAATAAAGAATAAGGGGAGGGTGGGAAGTATGATCACGAGTATAAAGAAATCTTAGGGAATGCTTAGGTCCAGATCTGGCTTGAGTTAAGGACTATTGGTAGAAGGTGTGAGGTTATCACAGGGGCAGACAGGAAAGGATGACAGTGAAAGAAGGATGATAATCATCATAGGCAATTCATGGTCATCATGGACCAGACTTTTTGGGTCTGTTCTGGAAACACATTTGGAATCGAAGGACTCTTTTTATTTTTTTTTTTTTTCAAGTTACGAATCTCTTTAAATGCAGCCCTACACACAACTTTCCTTTGCGTCACTGAGATGTCTCTGAACTTCCTCTTCTCCATCTGGTGACATGGCCAAGTGCAGATGCAGGAGAAGCCCAGCCTCGTGATCCAGTTCCCCCATTTAATCATGGAAAATCAGTGGCCTTGTTTTCTCCTCCTACACAGTTCAAATCCACCAGACGCTCCAGGGGAGAAAGACTGGCAATCTTCTCTCATGAGATTTGTTATTGTTGTTGTTATGTGCTATCAAGTCACTTGTGTCTCATACTGACTCTGTGTATCACAGCTCTGAACCCTTCTCTATCCTGTGCCAATCTTACTGTCTTTGACACTCCTACTCCCATGAACCCAGTGAGTCACTGTACCAATTCATCTCATTGAGGGTCTTCCTCTCTTGTGCTGTCCCTCCACCCTCCCAAGCACGATGTCCTTCTCCAAGGGCTGGTTCCTCCTTGCAACATGTCCAGAGTTATGTCAGATGGAGCTTCAGAATCCTTGCCTCCAAGGGGCAGTCTGGTTTCATCCTTTCTAGGACAAACCTGTAGTTCTCCTAACTGTCCATGGTTTATTCAATACTCTTCTCCAGCACCACAGCTCAATGGCATCAATTCTCCTTCTACCATTTCTAGTCACTGTCCAGCCTGTGAAAAAACACTGGTTGGTCACCTCACCTATACAACAACAATAACAATATCAAACTCTCAGTCCTTCCTCTTCATCCTCTTTCAAGCAGAATTTTAGGAACATTGCTCTGTCTCACCACTGTGTAAAATCTCAGGCTCTGCATTCCCATCTGGATGACCCTTCTCCAGTACTCTCTGAGGTAGCTTAAGTGTGCCTTACCCACTTCTCTACGGAATAAGATGGGCAGAACTAGTGTATTCGTGTTTTTATTAAGGAACTTTCATTGCAGTGAAAGAGTGAGGCCTCCCTCTAAAACTCCACTTTCTGAATAAACACTATTGTGTCCACCACAGCCAGTGTGGGTTTTTTAGATATATTCTACATTATGTCATTGTCTTCACTTAAAAAAGCTAGCATGCCTCCTTGGCATGGGGAGGATAAAATTCAAGCCATTAAAGTTTAGCAGTCAAAGGCTTCACAATTCCCTCTTGGCCCCCAATCTTCTCGCAGCTTTATCTCTCTGCCATCTGTCACACCTCATCTCCCTTGTTAACATATAATGCTTTAAGAAGGTCCTTCCACAGAACTGCTCTGTTAAAAGTTCATGTTGGACTTTAGTGGCCACTGCTAGGCTAAGAATTGTCATATGCTGCTAAATACAAGAGCCTTTCTGAAAACCAGCTTTATGCCTCTCATAACTTGACCCAGGGCTAAGTCAACCACTTTTATTGAAAAGTGGTTCAACCACTTTCACTGACAATAAAATGTCAAACAATAAAGGTACCAATGGGAATAGCATGGTTTTTCTTTGAAGGTAACACAAACATTTCCACATTTCAATGTTTTTAATGTTTGTACAGTGACTGGGGTAATCAGGATGGGTGTGTCAGAGGCATTGAGATTGGCACAGGATAGAGCAGGGTTTAGGGCTGTTGTACATAGGGTCGCTATGAATCGCAAGCGACTCGACGGCACATAACAATAACAACAACATAGTTAATGGAGACATGTCCCTTCTCCCATAAATATGCTCTTAAATCTATTTTACAGCACATAGCGTTTCAGAATCAAGGAAATGTAGTAAGTCATTTTGTTCTAAGTTGTCCTGTGCCTTGTGGATCAGTATCCCAAAAGACAATAGAGATAAAAAAATACAATTCAGTCCTATGGTAGGTTAGCATTATATGTGGGAGACAATGTTGTTATGACTCATGGACAAGTGAGGTCTGTGAAGTGGTTAGCCTTGAAAAATTGGACATTACAGCTGCTCACCATGACCTGCTCTGCTACAATTTCATTACCACTGTTATTAGTTGGAGCCAAGTCAGCTCTAACCCATGGCAACCCCACGTAAAGCACAATGAAGCATGTCTGAGTCCATGACTGTAGCCATTGTGTAGTGTCTTGGAACATCAGAGGCTCACCAACCAGCACTGGAGGTTCTAGTGGCTAAGCAGAAAGGAACTGAGCTACCAACACAAAGGTGTGTAGTTTGAATCCACCAGCTGTTTCACAGGAGAAAGGTGGGCAATCTCAAGTGTTATTTGCTTGTTGTTTCTGAAAATCTGTTAGAGGTTCATCCATGAGTCAGTCCTGACTTGATGGCACACAACAAAAACATGTCACACAATCTTCTTCAGTGATCTATTGCATTTCCATTGGTTCATTTTCAGGGGTCAGTCACTAGCCTTTACTTCCTAGTTTGTCTTAGTCTGGACGCTCCAGTTAAGCCTGTCCACCATGGGTGACCCAGCAGGTATGTGGAATACCTGTGACACTTCTCAACCTCATAGCAACACCTAAGTTATCACAGCAAGACAAACTGACAGATGTTCCTTCACGTTACTATGATTTAAAAAAAAAAAAAAAACCAAACACTACACAGGGAGGCGACCATCTGCCATAGCTATAAATGTCACCTTTGATCGAGTATCTGAAATCACAATCTTACTTCCCCTTTCTTCCCTACTTTGGAAATTCTCTCAAAAGGCCACTTGTCTTGTGACACATCTCTGTCCTCGCCCCCGCAGAGTCACTCAGTGATGAGACTGTATGTCCTCTTTCATTTTGCTTCAACTTAGGCTGTCAGGGCTCCTGGCTTGACACAAGATGGCCTTGCAGTTTCTCTGACAAACAAACACTCATTACTACTAACAGTGAACATCACCTGTGCCCAGAGCACTCCTGCCAACCTAGTCCTCTCTCTCCAAATCTACTGCAGCGTCATTAAAGAGAGGACGCCCCTTGCCTTGATCACAGAGATGCTCAAGCTGAAGCACAGAAGACATACTTCCACGGATGTCCACCCTCAGCAGATGCTGCAACCTTCAAAACCCTCTTTTGCAAGAACTTAAGCAAAGAACACAGCCAGAAGAAAAAGCTCCAATAAACCATCATCCCATTTACCTATTTTATCTAAATATCTAGCAAAGGGATACCATGTAGTATAACATAAAATGCTACATTTGACTACTTTTCCCCCTATTATATGACTTTGTATAACTTCTATTATGTAAGCAATGATACGTATTTGTGTATCTACTTGTTAAATCTACATGAATTTGTATCTACATGTATATTTATGTTGTTGTTACATGCAGTCAGTCACCTGTGACTCATAGCGGACCCTATGTACAAAAGCTGAACCCTTCCCTGTCCTGAGCCAGTCTCACTAACTCCGACATACCAACCCCCATTATCCCAGTTACTGTATCAATCCATTCATCCAGGGTCTTCCTCTACTGCACTGTCCCTCCACCCTTCCAAGCATGATGTTCTTTTCCAGGGACTGGTTGCCCCTGGCTACGTGCCCAAAGTATGTGAGATAGAGCTTCAAAATCCTAGCCTCCAAGAAGAAACTTGGTTTCATCCTCTCCAAGACTCTATTTGTTTTCTTGGTGGACCATGATATGTTTAAGACTCTTCTCCAGCACCCCAACTCAAAGGCATCAATTCTTCTGTATTTATACTCATAACTTAAATATGCAACACAGTATATATTTTTTAATATTTCCCTTCTCCACTGTGTTGATGAACAGGTAAATCAGTGTTTGATTAAGTAAAAAACTCAAACTCACTTCCACTGACATGGTTCCAACTCAGAGAGACCCTTCATTGAGTTTCCAAAACTGTAAGTCATAATAGGAGGAGATTCTCCCATCTTTCTTGCATGGAGTCATTGGCGGATTTGCAATCCATGACATGCAAGGTCTCTGGATTTAGTAGCACATTTCATTATGGACTGTGTACCAGAATTTCCCCAGAGTAAAATGTCGTTGTTATGCTATGCTATCAAGCAAAAACCAACTCATAGCTGACCATCTGGCTGGTTTTTAGAGGCAGTAAATCACACAGAAGATGACGGCCCACCTTTCTCCCATGGAGCAGCTGGTGGATTCAAAGCACCTGGCTTTGAATTAGCAACACAACTCCTTACCCACTAAGCCAACCAGTAGAAGGCTGGTAAAAACAAGGAGACCATCAGCAAAAAGGATTGACACGAAAGCCACAACTGTGACTCAAACATATGAACACTAAGGAACATGAAGAGGTAGAAGGCTTTGCTCTACTGTCCACAAGGTCATGGTGAGTTAGTGAAACATCAATGGCAAACAACAGCAACAAACTGGTGCCAGCTGGACAGTGGCAGGATGTTCTATGGTATCTGGTGGGCAAGAGGTAAATGGGATTTTAAACTGTGAGTCAATTTCATTGTAATCATGATGGACCTAAAGACTACAAGGATGTGATTCAATCCAAGATGGTTAAAGCCTTCCAGGATATTCTGGTTACTTATGCAGCACTCCACCACTACTGTCTTATACACAGACAAGAGGCTTTAGAAAGTCATGCCTGTGATAGTGAGATATACTGGGCTGGCAATGGTCACCAGTTCTATATCCCCACTCCTTAGTACGTTCTCTTTCTCTCTCATTTATTCATGCATTTTACAAAAAGTTGTAGGGACAATATGACAAGATGCTTAATCTTCTGTAAAATGAAGAACTCTAGTACCCCAATCACTGGCCCTAACAATAGAACACTCGATCTGTTTCTGTTGTACAAGCATAATCAGTGTGAAAATGTAATTACTGAGTTGGGAAGTAATAAATATTTACAGAATCCACTGAGACCCATTAAACCATGTTAGCAAGAACAATATCACCTCCACTGTAAGTGATTAGTGTACTGGCAGAGCACAGCTCTCCTACCTACCACTAAACAATCAGTTTGCTTTCTAAAAAAATAATCACAGAATAATGTGTGTGTGTGTGTGTGTGTGTGTGTGTGTGTGTGTGTGTGTGTGTGGCCAAAGGAGCCCTGGTGGCATACTAGGATAAGTGGTAGACTGCTGATGAGAAAGTGAGTAGGTCAAAACCACTAGCCACTCCACAGGAGAAAGTTAAGGGAGTTTTCTCCCTCTCATTAAGATTCAATTTGTTGTTGTTATGTACCATTGAGTCAGAACCAACCCATAGCTGCCTCTGCAGGTTTTCAGAGACAGTAAATCACACAGGAAGGTAATGCCCATCTATCTCCCACAGAGCAGCTGTTGGATTTAAACCGTGTGCCTTCGGGTTGCCAGTACAACTTCTTACCACTGAGTCACCATACCTGGAAACCTGATGGATGCTCACCTCGAGTCAGAAGGGACTTGAAAACAGAGTATTCTGTTGAGGGTATACTATGGACAAGGAATCTTTGAGTGGTGCAAAGAGTTAACTGACTGCTTACCAAGATGCTGAGGATTTGAATACACTCAGAAATTCCACTGGAAGGAAGACCTGGAGCTGTACTTCTAACAATTCAGAATTGAGAATTTTGCATAGTTCTGCTCTGACACACAGGGGTCAACCTGGATTAAAATCAATTCAGTGACAAAGGGTTTTGTTTTATACTAGAGGTAAAATAAAAAGGAGCATACTAAGAGGCTGTTTTCTGTTTTGTTTTGTTGGGTTTTTTTTACATAACAGACTTTTCCAAGGTTTTCAGAGCAAATCATGCAAGAACCATGCCCAATAAACAAGACATACATTACAGAGTTACATCATCAGCCGACATCCAAGGAAAAGCCAAAGGTTAATTGCCCTGGTTTACTGCACCCCTCCAAATGACCCTGTGCTAGAAGATTTAACTTGACAGTTGTTTGATCTGTACAGTGTACAATTTCATCTACTTGCTTCATGAGTCTTTTTTTAATTATTCCCTTGGGGATATTAATATTGGCTTCTTTTTTAAATTACTCTCTGGAAGGAATAGTGGTTTCATGTTCTCTTTCATCTTTAAGATAACCAATCCCCTGTCTGGCTAGTTCAGAGAAAGTTTTATTTGCTTTAACTTCAGTAATGAAGACAGAGCTGTCAAGATAGATCCTCAAGAACTCAGGCCCTGCAATCAGGTTTCCAGGTTCAAATCCTGGGGGAGTGAAATAAATATGTGAACATTTTCCTGATAGCTTACATATGGTATACATCTAAATCATACTTGTTCTTAAAATATTTTTTCTTAAATTTTTTTTCCTATGAGAATAGTTTGGAATGGTTCTTTTTCTCAGAACTCACAGTGAATAAGGTAGGAAACAAGGAGAAATAACAACTACCTATTTTCATATCCAACATGTTGCTTTAAGGCAGCAAGCAACACCATCTCTGACCCTTTTTCATGTTGTGTCAATCAGAATTCATTGAGCCCCTTTGCAATTAATAAGGAAGACACTAGAGGCCTGCAGAGAATACACAGTGCTGTGGTGCAGCCACTGTCCGCACACCCCCGCGCGCGCACACACACACACATCACCAAGATGCCTTAAACTATAAAATGCCCAATGCACATGAAGGGTCCCATAATGTATTTCCTAGTGAGCTGAGAAAAAACTGCTTTCTGTGGAAGGGTACAAACGTACTCAAAGCTAGGAGAGCAGTGAAGGCCACAGTATGAGTGTGAAACAGCCTGTCTGTGTAGTGCTGCTCTGGCAGTAACACGGGTACTGCTATACAAATAATACCACTAATACAGGTGTCTGGGATGCCAAAAGGACTGTAATCTTTTTTTACAAGGTTTTTATATATATTGACAATTGTTTTCCATAAACACACGTGTAATTTCCATTGTTTTCCTCTTTAACAATCAAAAGCATTGAGATTAACAGTTAAATTGTAATTAGAAAGAAATCCTATAAACCATCCCAGAATAATCGTAATGTATATGTATCCCTTCCTGTGTGATTTATTGTCTCTGAAAACCTGCAGAGGCAGCTGTGGGTTGGTTCTGACTCAATGGTACATAACAACAACATAACAACAACAAATTGAATCATAATCGTGTATGTATCCATATACCAGTTTGAACAGGTGCTTGCAAATATACTTATCTTTGAAACAACCTTATCAGCATTGAATATTATAAATATGATAATCTTTGATGTGGCGTTTAGGAAAATATATTACCAGTGTTTTACTTGTTACCCTTTTGTAGCTCTAGACAGTAAATATTTTCACATATTTACTGGTAATTTTTATTTCTGCTCCTCAGAGTTGTTGTACATTTTTTTTAAAATTGTTGTACATTTTTCCCATTGAAAATTCAGTGTTTTTACTATTGATTTAAGTAGTTACATGCTTTTTGTCAGATATATTGAAAATATTCTTTTATTGAAATTTCAATGAAAGTTTATAAAGACTTTGGATTTCCATTCATTCATTGTTTCCTCCCTGCCCACCCATTCCCCCTCAGTGCAGTTTTCTCTTTGAAAAGACAAAAAAAATTCTTTCCTTGTTATACAATCCCTCCTAGTCCACTCTACCAGGCAATTTTAGAATCAGAGGATATTTCCATTAACAAGATTTTCAAGTGTTGTGGCATCAGAACCAATTTATGGCTGACTCTACAGCATGTTTCAAAGGCTATAAAATCACAAGAGAGGAGAACAGAGCCACTTGGTGCCACAGAGGTGAGGTCTTTCTGCTAGCAGCACAACTCCCTAGCACTAAGCCACCAGAGCTTCCTGCCAGGCATTCCGGGCCCTTGTTTTTGTTAGGTGCGGTGGAATCAAGCACAACTCACAGAGGCCCTGACAAGAACAGACCTGACTCCTCTCCTATTCTGTGTCATTAGGGCAACTCAGTCCTTCACTGTTTATGGTGGGAAGTGTGACCTCTCTGGCTTCCCGCTCAGGTACTACTACAGACTTGATATCCTCACCCTGGACTCTTAGAACCACCAGACAGATGGGATCCAAGGAGTGTCAGAGGAGATAAAGTGGCTCCAGAAAGGAGAAGCGATGCCTGATGGTCAACTACTACCAACAACTATCACAGTCAAAACCCAAAGCAAGCCAGAGTCCAAGGATGTTTCCTCGCTGTCCTGGTGAGTACAACCACAGGTGACCTCCAGAATTAATCCAGTAAGAGCCTCTTTATGAATAACATTCATCTCAGACCATTTTTCTAGGTAGGGACAAGAATGAGATTCTCTGGGACAAACTGTGAACGAGCCCTGGGAATACAGTGGTTAGATGCTTGGCTGCTAACCAAAAGTTTGGTAGTTCAAAATCATTAGCCATTTCTGTAAAGATTCCTGGAAACCTACTCATTGCTGATGACTCATACTGACCCTAAAGGACAGAGGAGATCCCATAGGGATTCCAAAACTACCTTTTTATCTGAGGCAGCTGGTGGGTTTGAACAGCTAACCTTTTGGAGCTGATTTCTACAGCGGTGGAATCAATGTGTTGGAATCAAGTCTGTGGTCACAGTGTAAGTTGCTTTCTGGTTTTAATTTTTGAGACTTGGGACAAAATGTATCTTTGTATCTGGACGCGTATGGTAAAGGTTTGGGGCGAGGAGCCAAAGGGGCAGGAAAGCCATACTAGAATTCGACAGCACTTGTTCAGCGGTGAGGAACACCTCCTATTTGCCAATCCGGGTGTCCTTTCCCAATGCCCCTAAAGGAGCAGTCAAATCTCAGCACCCAGAGGCATTGCTCCCTTACCTTGATCCAGGAGATCCTGTAGGAGACATGAGGGTCCCAGGGGGCGGTGCAGGGTAAGTCTACCTCTTCAGAGCAAATCACCTTCACATCCCGCGCCGCGAACGCAAGGCTGCAGGCTGTAAGAGAGAGCAGAACGAGCTTGGTGAGCTGGCTGGGACTGGGGTGCCGTGCAGAGGGAGGGTGCGGGGCGTGGGGCGAGTGATCGGGCCCTACCGCAGCTCAGGAGCAGGAGCTGGAGGCCGCCGCTCGCCATGGCTGGAGCTGCGCCGCCTGGGTGTGCCGGCTATGCGCGCTGGCGCGACGCTGCGCTCTTGTACCCGCGCTCTGGGACTTCCCCGCCCGCAGCCCCCGGAGCCTAGGCCTGGGGATTCCCCCGCGTGGCGGAAGCCGAAGTCACGCCTTCCCTGGCCTCGCGGGCTGCCCAGGCACCCGGTCCAGCCCAGCGCCCCACTCCCGCCTCGTGC
>NW_006399851.1:9628479-9648881 GCF_000299155.1 Elephantulus edwardii | reverse complement strand
GCCCCGTCCTGGCTGCAGCGACTTAGCGTCGCAGCTGCTGGCCAGCAGCGACAACCCCTGCGTGACACGCTGAGCTGTGAACCATGCAGACTAAGCTCTGCGTTACTGTGTCATTTGACCTCAAAGCTGGAACAGAGCCCCATTTTACACAGCCAAAATCAGATTCCAAGAGGCTGTTGTGTGCCATCAAGTCAGCCTGCCAATGTTTATGTCATTGGGAAATCCAGCCAGTACCTCCCCACATTCAATGGTAACTAAAGATTCATTGGCTTTTAAAAAATGTTTCTAAATTAATGGGGAATTCGCATAACATTAAATCAACCATTTTAAAGTTAATAACTTAGTGCCATTTGGTACATTTCACAATGTTGCACAACCACAGCCTCATTCTAGTCTGCTTAGATTTTTAAAAGGAAGCCGGCTTCCTTACCTCTTGGAGGCAAAGATGACAAAGCTTCATCTCACATATTTTGAGTTGCTAGAAGATGCTTTTCTTTAGAAAGGAACATTATGCTTGGAAAGGTGGAGGTTCAGAGACAGAGAGGAAGACCCTCAGTGAGATAGGTTGAGGCAGTATGCCAGTGGGCTCAAGTATGCCAGAGATGAAGAAGATAGCACGATATAATATAGGGTTCAGAGCTGTTGTTCACAGGGTCACTATGAGTCCTACTTGATAGCGCCTAACATCACCATCATAGAGAGCCATAATGGACAGTTAGCACTGGGCTGCTAATTGAAATGTACACTTGAAGGTGCATCTGAAGAAATATCTACAGATCTACAGCATCTATTGTAATCCTATTTCAGAACAGTCTAGTTTTCAATTTATCATGATGCCAGTACAAAGGTCACAGCATATGCAGTTGTGCATGGGCTCTCAGTAAGTCTGTGCAAATTAAGGGCCACCACACGGATATATGAATATGCATGTACACACAAAATTTTTTCAAAGGCAAAAAATGTAGACAAAATAAGGATCCCTCTGGATGTAACTACTATTAACATTTGCTTTTCTTTTTAATTGTGTATTTTTATTATTTACGAGAAATAGTGACAAAGGATTTGGGGGAAGAAATAATCGTGTATTGAGGTAAGGATTGTTGGCTTGGCTTCCCATTTAGGATGTAAAGTGCTGTCTAGTCACCTTAGAATGGCTGGAAGATAATCAGGAAACCATTAGGTTTTGTTTTCTTTATGTGACTTCTGTTTGTTCCTTGCAAATACATTGCTTTTCACACCAGATCTTTCCCATTTCCTTGACACCTTCTCTCTACCCCCTCACCCCCATCAATTTGTGGTTAATCATGAGGTCTTTTTAATTTTTCAAAGATTACAATTTGGGGGATAGTTTCTAGACCTAGTCAGTTTTCCATTCAACAGATCATATGTATTTTGTTTTGTGCCTTTGATTGCAAGGCCCCTGTGAATCATCACTTGCCCCACCTCCCCTCTGTAGTTCTCCTATAGGGAGCTCTGGTGGCTTAGCAGTAGGGAATTGTACTACCAATGCAAAGGCTGCAGCTGCTCCACCCTACAGGGGAGAGCCCTCTCCTCTCTTGTGATTTATGGCCTCTGAAAATCTGCTGGAGGGTCAGCTGTGGGTCAACTCCAACAAAATGGTACAGAACAACAAAAACTCCCTCCTGTCCCGTCATGTCTTCTGAACGTTGTCCTTGATTGACTGTCCTAAAGACTGTCTATTTCTAGTGTTACTGTTCACCTTATAAACCATCCTAGATTTTTGCTGACCATTGAGCAAAAAAGGCAAGATCTGTTCCAGGATTGAAAGGTGGCTAAGAGGCATAGTCTAAGAGTCAGCAGTGTCTATTTGACTAGTAAGCCTGGCCTTTTTATTGCATTTTTTTCCAGGAGCGTCTGTTGTAGTCCTTTTCAGAGAAGTAAGCAGTAGTAGCTGGGCACAACTTGCTATGCACCTGAGAACTAGACAATTACTAAAGATGACAGAAGAAGGAAGAATTGATGCCTTTGAGCTAGTAGTGTTGGAGAACAGCACTGAACATCCCATGAACTGCCCAAAGAATATTTCTTTTTGTCTCAGGGTTTCAAAAGGTGAAGTTTGTCCGTTAGCATTAGTGATCCATTAGCATTCGTCAGTTAAACTAATTATTTCCGTGCACCTTGGGCTTTCTTCATTCTTCTTTGCTTCAAATGAGGGGTGAGCAATAGTTACATCTTAGATAGCCATTTACAGATTTTAAGACGCCAGGTGCTACTAATCAATTAAGATGTAGAATATTGTCATTGTGCACTATGCTGTGCCCCTAGCCATCCACGTTCACCCAAAACTATGATTCTGAGCCCCTAGTCCCAAACACCTTCAAGGTGTGTGGTTATGGTTAGGATATATGCATCACTTTACCTAAGTATGCTTTACTATTTTGTTGCTGTTGTGGGTTGATTCTGACTCGATGGTACACAACAACAATAACAGCACAACAGGTGCATCAAGTAGAGTATGACTAATAGCAACCCCTTAAACAACAGATCTTAACCCTGTACTTAGCTGTGCCATCCCCACCATCTCTGACAAACTTGAGCCCATTGGAGCAGTCACTGTGTCAATTCATCCTATTGAAGGCCTCCCTTTCTTTCATTGATCCTCCACTTTTCCAAACATGGTGTTCCTCTCCAAGGAATAGCCTCTCCTAACAACATGCCGAAAGTATATGAGATGAAGCTTTGTCACCCTTGCCTCCAGGATACATTCTGGCTGCACTTTCTCCAAGGCTTATCTGTTCTCTTGGCAGTCCATGAGATTTTCAGCACTCTTCTCCAATACCACAGCTCAAAGGCATCAATTCTTCTGTCTTCCCTATTCATTGTCCAGCTCCCAGTAGCATAACATGTGACTAAAAAGACCATTCTCTGAATCAGGTGCACCTTAGTCTTCAGACTGATACCAGTCAGTGCTCCTCAGCAATTTAGAGTGGTCCCTGACTGCAGTCTTGTCCAGTGCAATGCAACTCCTGATCTCTTGACAGCTAGTACCAAAGGTATTGATTGTGGATCTAAGTAAGATGAAATGATTGGCAATTTTAATCTCATTTCTATCTATCATGATGTTGCTTATTGGCCTAGTGTAGTTTTGTGTTCTTGAGGTTGAGATTAAATCCAAATTGAAAGCTGTAGTCTTTGATCTTCTGTAGCAAGCATTTCAAGTCCTCTTTACTTACAGCAAACAAGGTTGTGTAATCTGCATAATTTAAGTTATTAATGAGTCTGCCTCCCATCCTGATCCCACATTCTTCTTCATATAGTCAAGATTTTAAAACGATTTGCAGTGCAACAATGAATGAGTGGAAGCCCAAAATCTCTGTAAATGTTTATGAAAATTAATAAAATATAATTATAGAGAAAAAAAAACAAAAAAACGATTTGCTCAGAATACAGATCGAATATGTATGGAGAAAGGATACAACCCTGATGCATAACCTTCTTGATTTTAAACCATATAGTGTTCCCTTGCTTTGTTTGGACAACAGCTTCTTGGTCTTGTTGTTGTTATGTGCCATCAAGTCACCTGTGATTCATAGCCAGCGACCCTATATACAATAGCTCTGAACTCTGTCCTATCCTGAGTGAGTCTCACTGACACACCTACCCCCCATTTACTCCAGTTACTGGGTCAATCTTTCTCATCCTCACCTGTGCTGTTCCTTCACCTTTCCAAGCATGATATTCTTCTCCAAGGTCTAGTCCCTTCTGGCCACATGCCCAAAGTATGGGAAATGGAGATTCAAAATCCTTGCCTTGGTATCAACCTCTCCAAAATAGACATGTTTGTTCTTTTGGCAGTCCATAGTATGTTCAATTAGTTTCTTCAGCACCACAACTCAAAGGCATCAATTCTTCTATCATCCTCAATCATTGTCCAGCTCTCTGATGCATAGCGAATAATTGCGAAGACCATGGCCTGGTTCACACACAGTGATATCTCTAAATTAACATCATTTCTCTTTAACATTTTAGAAAGGTCTCTGATAGCACATTTCCCCAGTGCAATTTGGTTTTTGATTTCCTGACTTCAGGAGTATTGATTGTGAGGCTGACCAAGCTGAAATATTAACAACCTCAATCTTCTCCATTTATCATGGTGGTGTCAATTTGCCCAGTGGTGAGAGTCTTTGTCTTCCTATGTTGAGCTTCAATTTATTGAAGACTACAGTCCTTGACCTGCATGCAGCAAGCACTTCAGATCCTCCTGTTTCAGCAAGCAAGTTTGTGTCATCTGCATTACAAAAATTGTTGATGATTCTTCCTCTAATCCTGATACCACATTCCACCTCATAAAATCCAGCCTCCTGATTTATCTGTTCTGTATACATATTAAAGGTATGGAGACAGAATATATCCCTGACACCCTCCTTTCATGATTTTGAGCCATGCAGTGTTTCCTTGCTTTGTTCTGGGAACTGCTGCCAGGTACAAGTATAAGTTTTGCAAAAGCACATCAAATGTCTGGGATTCACATTCTCCTCAATTTGTTGTAACTCACACAGTCAAATGCCTTTGCATAGTCAATAAAACACAGATAGACAATCGTCTGGTACTTTTGCTTTAAGCTAAGATCCATCTGACATTGGCGATAGATAATACCTCTAGTGTCTTAGCTTTTTCTAAACCCAGTTTGTATTTCTGATAGTTCTCTGTTAATGTAACAGTAATTTTTTTTAATCTTCAGCAGGATTTTGTTTGCATGTGATATTAGTGGTATTTTTTTTATAATTTCCACACTCTGTCAGGTCACCTTTTTCTGGTAGTTGTCCTCCAGATTTCTTGACACAGACTGGTGAGCACGTCCAGGGCAAGTCTGTTTCTTGGTGTTAATTACAGGTTTTTTATAAGCACAATTAAGTGTTCTGTGATTGACATTCTTCTCAATGTTAGCCTTAATTTGTTATGATCCACACCATCAAATTCTTTTGCACAGTAAATAAAACACAAATATACATTCTTTTATTATTCTCTGCTTTCAACAAAGATCCATCTGATATCAACAATGATATCCTTGGTGCCATGGCCTCATCTGAACTCAGCTTAAACCTTTGATAATTTCCTGTCAGTGTACTTTTCTATCCATACTTTTATTATCTCCAGTAATATTTTGCTTGAATGTGATATTAATGATATTCTTCAATAATTTCCCCACTTTGTTGGATCACCTTTCTTGAGAACGAGGACAAATATGGATCTAATCCAGTCAGTCAGCCAAGGAGCGGTTCTTTAGATTTTCTGACAAAACTGTTCGGCACATTCAGGGCTACCTCTGTCGGTAGAAAGATATATGTCAACTGGCAATTGCCATTAATTCCTGGGACCTTATTATTTGCCAATCCCTTCAATGAAGCTTGAACTTCTTCCTTCGTTCAATTGGCTCTTGTTTATATTGTACTTCCCGAATTTTTTTCAGTGTCAAACAATTCTTTTTGCTACAGTGACTCTGCGGATTCCTTCCATTCTTTTGATGCTTCCTGGATCATTCAAGATTTTGCCACAGCATCTCTCAGTCTTGCAACTGGAGGTTTGAATTTGTTTTCAGTTCTTTCAACTTGAGAAATACCAAGTGAGTTTTTCCCTTTTTATTTTACTATTCCAATTCTTTGCACATTGTGTTATAATAATTGTGCTTTGTCTTATGAGTAGTCCTTTGAAATCTCTTTATCTCTTTTACTTCTGTGTTTCTCCCCTTTATTTTGACTTCTCCATGCTCTTGTGCAATTTTCACTCTCTTCAGTCACCCATTTTAGTCTTCACTTCCTCCTTTATCTTTCTCACTTCATGAATTATATCTTTGATGTCATCCATTACTCATCTGGCCTTCAATCATTGGTGTTCAGTGCCTCAAACCTAGTTGAGAGATGATTTTTAAATTCAGGTGAGATAGTTTATGGTCATAGTTTGATTCTTGTGGCATTATTTTCATTTTCTTCAGCTTCCATTTGAACTCTCACATGAATAATTGATGGTCTGTAGCACAGTTAAGACTTGGCCTGGTTTTGTTATCCTCTAAGTGTCAAATCATTGTGCCATCAGGGTTCCTTGTACAAATATTATGACTCAGCTGTTTCACTGAATTTATTATGTATGAGTCTTCTCCAAAATATATATATTACATACCTATTTTCACTATTCTCATAATTGCTTAGCATTGTCGATTTCCCCCTTCCCCCAAATTTAATGAGTATATCATGTTGGGCCTTTTATGTTTCCTTTACATTACATTGATTAAGAGAAACTTCCTTTTTTTGTTTTATACTAGTTTATTTACAAAAATAAAATACATTGTTTTTCAGACCAGATCCTTCCAGTTTCCCTCACTTCCCCACCCATCAAATTGTACAACCCTATGATTAATCCCTACACACACACACACACACACACCCCTTCATTCCTCTGTTCCACCCTCCTCCACTTGGATCTTCAAATTCATTCTACAATAGTGCTTTTATATGATTAATAGAAATTTCTTAGTTATCTAGTTTTACCTAACAGACATACAGAAATGTGTTTTCTTATAGTTTAAAAGTTGGTTTTAAATACTATCAAGTCAGAACTGACTTATAACTGATCCTCCAGTATAATTTCATAGGAAGCAGATGGACAGGAGTTGATTGCCCATCTTTCTCCCATTGGAGCAGCTGATGGATCCAAATCTTAAACCTTTCAGTTAATAAAAGTATAGAAATAATAAAATATCTTCTTAGAACAAAAATTCCAGAAACAGAAACACACCTATGCTGAAATTTGTACATAACAAAAGATTTATTTCAAATCAACATGGAAGAATGAGCTTTTAGCAACCTAGCTTGCTGAAAGCAAGGAGAACTTGAGGCACTTGCCGCAGAAGATCAAGGGCTACAGCTTTCAGTATGGATTACATCTCAGCATCAAGATGACAAAGATCGTCGCCACAGGTCCAATAGTCAACATTATGACAGATGGAGAAAAGATTGAAACTGTTAATAATTTCATCATGCTTGGATCAGCCAGCAATCAACACCCTTGGCTGGTACCAGTAGCCAGGAAATCAGGAGATGTATTACATTAGGCAAATCTGTTCTCAGATAGCTCTTTAAAATGCTGAAAATGGATGTTGTCAGTTTGAAGATTAAAGGTGCACCTGATTCAGGCCATAATGGTCTTCTCAATCATTTGCATCAGAGTGCTGGATAATAAATAAAAATTACAGAAGAATCAATGCCTTTGATTTGTGGTTCTAGAGAAGAGTACTGAATGGACTGCCAAAAGAACAGATATATGTCCTGGAAAGGGTGTGTGCTTATTGTAGGCAAGGATGACAAAACTTCATCTTTCATATTTTGGACATGTAGCTTGGCAAGGCTATTCCTTGGAAAGGGACATCATGCTTGGAAAGGTGGGGTGTTTTTAAAGGAGAGGAAGACCCCCAACAAAGATGGATTAACACTGTGACTTCAGCAATGGGTTTTATTGTGTCAGAGATGATGAGGATGACACAGGACAGGGCAAGTTTCAGGTTGGCTGTTCCTGGGTCACTATGAGTCATACTCAACTAGACGACACCTAATAACAAAAAATTCAATTACTTTGTTGCAGATAGTTAACAACTTTATAAAATTGATCCTATAAAACTTCCCTTTTATTCATATTTTCTAGTTTTTATCTATAAAGGTGTTCCACATATTTGAGAGATTTATTTATAGTTGGATAGACAAGCAGATCACTTCTATTGCATGAACTCAAGCTCATGTCAACCTGTGTACAACAGACTGAAACACTGCTTTATTCCATGTCAACCTTACCATCACTGTAATTTTCATTGAGGCTGTTGTGTTGATCCATCTTACCAATGCCCACACCCTAATTGGCTCTCTAATCAGCTCACGTGATCTTTCACCATTATAACTCTCCTGATAATATGTTGTAGGTGCCCTCTGGTATAGTAAATTAACTTCTGGGCTGCAGACCAAAAGGTCAGCAGTTCCAGCCAACCAGCTGTTCCAAGGGAGAAAGCTGGGCACTCTTCTCCCATTAGGAAACCCAATGGAGGGTCATCAAGAGTTGGGAATGACAGAATGGCAGTCAATTTGGGGTTTTTTTTTTAGTTTGATGATATGTCCAAAGCTGGACAAACTTCCCTCATGATCGAGAAGGTTTTGTTTTTTTTTATCCTCTCATTCCACAAGTAGACCACCATACCTTTCTTCTTCATCTGTCTTAGTCTGCAAGCTTCACGGAAACCTATCTACAGCAACTGACAGACAGTGATGGTGATTTATTCATAGGGATACTCATATTTTGTTGTTATTTTCATTTACATATTGTCTAAACTGTATCTTTCTAATGGTCTGTTGTAAAGAGAAATTGAATGTAAATTCCTCAATCTCACTGAACTGTCTTACTAATGTTCACAATCTATTAAGAATTGTCCATTAAGACACTTCTTTAGTCATACATTATGGAGAAAGTTTACAAAAATGTAACTGGAACTATTGTAACTGGTTCTAATCATTGCAGCATCATCTAGCCTGTGGCCTGGGAGATTTGTGCTACTTAGAGTGGCTTTTTGCATATCTTTAAAGGTGTCATGTGTTCTTGGAAAGAATGTACGTTCACTCATGTCTTTTTGATCCATATCATTGAGTGACTCACATCTTGTATGTCCTTATTAAATTTTTGTCATCTTCAACTATTAGTTGCTGAAAGATGTGTTAAAGATCTCCCAAAGGACTATAGGATTTGTTTTACATCTTTGAAATTCTTTCCATTTTCCCCTAATATAATCTACTGCTATACTTTAAAGCAAACCAAATACACAGCCAGTGAATTAATTCTGACTCATAGCAGCCCTTCTGTGGCTTTCTGAGGCTGTCAGTCTTAATGAAAGGCAGCTGCCCATCTTTCTCTTGTGGAGCAACTGATAGGTTCAAACTGCCAGAGATGCTTGACTTTTCAGCCAGCAGTAAAATTTGCTGCAGATTGCATCAACAGAATTCCTTGCTATGTTGCTGATGTCTCCAAATTATAATGATATTTTTTCCTGTTTGTCTCAAAGACACCTTCTTGTACTGCTGTTTTATACTCAACATTGTTCTTGTTCTGTCTGTAAATTTTAAGTATGTCTCTTCAGATTAGCATAAAGTTAAATTCTTTTAATCAGATAGACAATCATTCTTTTATAATGAGAATTTCATTTGCTTACTTGATTTATTTTTTTCTTCTCTTGCATCATTTTACTAATCGCATTTTCTTTATTTAACATTATTTGCTCTCTTGTTGTTGTTATGTTGCCGTCAAGTCACCTGCGACTCATAGCAATCCTGTGTACAACAGACTGAAAACCTGTTCTATTCCTTGCCAATCTTATTGTCTCTGACACACCCACCCCCATTACCCCAGTGACTGAATCAATCCATCTCATTGAGGGTCTTCTTCTCTTGCTCTGTACCTCCACTCTCCCAAGTATGATGTTCCTTCTCCAAGGACTGATTCTACCTTGCAATATGTCCAAAGTATGTCAGACAAAGCTTCAGAATCCTAGCCTCCAAGGAGCAACCTCGTTTAATCCTCTCCAGGACAAACTTGCTTGTTCTTCTAGCAGTCCATGGCATATTCAATGCTCTTCTTGAGCACCACAGCTCAAATGCATCAACTCTCTTTCTATCATCCCTAGTCATGTCCAGCTCTCTGATGCACAGCAAGTGATTGAAGATGCCTGTATTAGGTGCACCTTAGTCTCCAGACTGACATCATTGGTCTTCAGTACTTTGAAAAGGTCTCTGACAACAGACTTTCCCAATGCCATTCATCTTTTAATTTCCTGGCTGCTGGTACCAAGAGTGTTGATTGTAGAGCCAAGCAAACTGAAGTTGTCAAAGGAGGAAGATGGGGAATCTTCTCTCATATAATTTATAGCCTCCAAAAACCTGCTGGAGAATCAACAATGTCAATGAGTTGAGGGGTTTCAACACTGTATGAAATCATCAAATGAACTCCTGGCTCTTCAGTAGAAAGACAAGCAATCCTCTCTTAAGACTTATTGACTCAGAAACTTGTTGGAGGGGTTGCTATGGCTCCGAAGCAGTCTGATGACAGTAAGTTTGAGTTTTTTGGTATACTATGCTGTCAAGCAGAGGATTTAATATTGTTTATCTGGCTGTGAGTCATAGCTTTCATTACCATTATAAATGCAAGTAAGTAGATTCCTACTAATGGTACCCCTCCATTGAGTTTCCAAGGCTGTCCATAGATAGATGGAACACCATGAGCTCATTTTGATACTTCTGATTCTGGTCCAGCATAACAGAATTCATTCTGGTCTTGCTCCTTTCCCTAGTTGTAAACTGTCTCGAGCAGTGAGAAACTGGGTTCTCATTCCCATGATAAATTCCCCTGGTGATGACTGCACAACATGATATCCATGACAAGAATGTTGGCATGGGAAATGTTACATAGGCATTAACCACACATTCAGTCCTAGGATACATTTATGACAGAGCTCTGGTAACATAGTCTGTAGCAAGATAGACTGCCTTCCTTAAGGATGAGTGTCTCCAGTGGTTTGAACTCCAACTCTGAGGGAGGAAGATGAACATTCTGGAGCATTGCCTTGACTTGAAGTGGACAGCAATCACTTTGAGTTTGATATATTTATAGTAGTCACAGAATAATTCAAACATAACAAAGACATTAATTAATTAGTACGTTGTTCATGTGCTGTTCAGTCTTTAACCTTCCAGTATCCAGTTTTTTTGTGTTTTTTTGTTTTGTTTTGTTTTTGTATTTTTTTAATTAAATGTTATTGATTTTAATGAACATTTTCAGAGATTTGGGGTTTTCATTCATTCATTGTTGCACTATTTTCTCTACCCTCCTCCCCAGTTCGTTCTTCTTTCCCCCCCCCTAAAGTCTGTTTTAATTGTCCAGTTGCCACAGTGATTGTCAAAGCCAGTTCTGATTAATCTCCTTTGTCAGTATGTCCTTTGCCATTCCCTATCACCCCTCCTTGAGAGAGACTTCACCCTGATTCGTAAGGAAAAGGGGATGGTGTATTCTCTTAGCTACTTCCTGCTGAAAAGGGTCGCTGTAGGTTTCAGGGTGAAGATCTTCTCTCACTGCTCTAAAGAGCCCCTTTGGCAATAGGAAACACATAGACGATTATGGAGATTGATTTTGGAATTTAGATTCACTGTTATTGATTGTGATTAGCCGTACATGTTCATATCCTTGAAGATGTAACATGAAAGTGTTGCAGCCTAGGCAGTATCCAGTTTTACTACTCGTTCTCAAAGGCTCTTAGACTATTCATTTTTTCCCCACCATTTTCACTGCATTTCTGTTACTTGTAATTCAACTTGCCTTACTTGCTACTGATTTATGTTTCATTTTGATCTTCCTTCGATATACTGATTGATTTTTATAATGTATTGATCCTCTCTGCTGGAGATTGTGAGGATGGTTCAGGATAAGACAACGTTTCAATTTGTTTTTCATAGAGTCACAGTGAGTCACAATCCACTTGATGACCTGCAGAATTAACAATTGGTTGTCTATTTAGTAATTTATAAACATGTGCAGTTTAAGTACAGGTTATTGAGTTGCACTGCTACCCTAAGGGCCATGCCCTCTGGCAATGGAATCCACCAGAGCTCTAAGGGAGAAAATGGAGAATTGCCTCTGCGGGATTTCTAATCTCAGATACCCGATGGAAGGTTAGCCATGACTCAGTCCTAACTTGAAGGAATTTAGATGGTTGGGTCTTTGCTTGTTTTACAGTAAATAACCACAAGTATCAGGCTAGAGAGCATCGTGTAGCATGGATCTGAAGTGGCAGTGTACTTGGGAAAGCAATGGCTTTAAACATAAGTCAAGTTCTTCTTTCAATATCTGAGAATAGATTCACAGTGGATTAATCTCCACTTATACTGGAAAGTGAAAAGAAAAATGAGTGTGAAGTAAGTTGTGCTCCATGTCTTTCTGAAACCACTAGCTATACCTTTACAACTTTTGGTTCTTTAACTATTTTGAGAGAAACACCCTTCAAAGAATTGTCGCTACATATTCTTCCAGGTATTCATCAACCATGGGAACTAAGGACAGAACAAGAGGGCCAGTACCCTAAGACCACCCCCTCAAACTCCCCTTTAGTATTACAAACATCAGGACTGAGGCTTTGCTATCTTGTATATTGGTTCTTATCTCAGAAAACATTCCAGTAGTACATATCAATTTTTTTTTAATTGATAAAGTAGATTTGAGAACCTAGACAGTTTGGAGGCCAGGGGAAAAGTTCGAGAGAGTTCTCCTGACGTACCCTTCTTGAGGCAGGAATAGAGTTTGGGCATAGAAAAGTGGACGTTTTTATTCACTATTAAAACTTGATTAAGCAGTAATGGAGACTGCTTAGAGAAAAATATTATTCTCACAAGTTTATGTGGTAGGACATAATTTTGCTTACCCATTAGCATTACCCAGTGTCTCTATGAAGATGTTAGGCTGAGAGTGATGGATTTGGCATGCAAAGGTGGAGGGCAGTGCAGTTCTATGAAGAGGGAAGGAATTCATGAGGAAAGCATTCTGGGAAGAAGAAGGTAGGAGAAAAAGAAAAAAGGAAATGAGAATAAGGCATGTCCTTTAAGAGAAAGTCTAGCAAAAAAAAAAGGCCAGCGAACACATTTTTAATATTGTCCTCAGACAACTCCCAATTTCTGAGCACATCACAAATATGCAAAAGGTATTTACAGATGAGTAGGAGGAGTTGTTGGTTTATGGGGACAAAATCCACCCTGCCCACTCATCACTTTCTCCCATTTCTCACCTCATAGGTTAACTGACCCAAAAGACAAAAATAAAACAAAAGTTCTACAAAAGGGGAAGACAAGTTTCCCCTTTGTCCTGATAGTCTTCTGAGAGTCCTCTTCTGAGAAGAACTTTTGAGTAAAAAGAAGATAATTAATTAAATCACTCTCAGAAAAAATTACAACCAGAATATTTCTTAGAAGCACAGATGGTGAGACTTCAGCTTGCTTACTTTGGACACAACACCAGGAGAGGACATCACAACACAGCAACTAACAAGTGATGCCAACAAGTCAACCGCCATGACTTTCAGTTACTGATCCCTGACTGTTGGTCCCTGTGGTGAGCACCTCTGATTCAAAGCCCAGCATGGCTCTGTGTAGACAGCACTTATCATTAGGCTCTGGGGTCCCTTGCAGACCACAGAATCTCGGCTGACACCCTTCATCACTCACACTTCTCCCAGCACTAAGGCCTGGCACCAGTTGGGGTTTTGAGAACCACAGAGGCATTGAAAAGGAAGCCCAAACAGTGACTATGTAAACGAGACTTGTAAATAAAATTCCCCCATTAGGTTTTTCCCTGGGAGTTACATCTTAGTCACCCTGTACTTTCCAGCTATGAGTTTATTTATTCACCTAATCTATAAAGCAAAATGAAGTAACATAAAAAAAAAGAAGTAACTTGTTTCTTGACCTTTCCTTGCTAATATATTTTCCCCCTTCTGAGAAACGGAAGGTATTTTGAGATGTTGTTCATCCTTCCTGAGAGAGAAAAAGAGGTAAATGAAATTGTTTCTATGTCAGAAGTGAGGAAGAATCTGCACCCTAAGCAAATGACACCAAAACTAAACAGAGAAATGAGTCTCAGGCTCAATTTGAAGAGTTGGAGAAAAGTCTTTCCCTTATGAGAGTCTCTCACAGTCTTTAGAAGTTAAAATTGGTTTCTTTTTTCCCTTGAACGTTGATTTGTTTTGTTGTTAATCACTACAAACACCTTAATCCAACTCAGCACTTTTTACATGTAAAATTCATTGATTGCATTTTCAGGTGGTACAACCATTCAAAGCCACCTTTTCTAGATTGTTCACCACTAATTAGCATTAACCCACTTTTGAGTTGCTCTTGTCTATTTGATTCCATACAGATAGTTATCAAAAGAGCATACTGCTCAAGGAAGACTTTCAGTACCAATTAAGCAAAACTACTCTTCAATTCTGAGAAAACCTCAGGAGACATTTTGGCTTAGGGTCTAAAGATAATCTCAGGGCAATGGTTTCAGGGGTTCATCCAACCTTTCATGGTTCTAGAAAGTTAAGTGTTTTTGAGAATATTGAATACTGTTGTGCATATTTCTCTTTTTGATCAGGTCTCTTCTATGGAATTTTTGATCAAAATATGTGATAATGGGAGCAGGGCACCATCTAGTTCTCCTGGTGTCATGGTAAAGGAGGCTGTTATTAATGGAGGGAATGAGTCATGCATCCCATTTCCTCTTCTTATCAGTTGTGCTTTGGATAGCTTCTCATAAACTTTTAAGATCCCCACGCACTATGCAATTAAAACAGAAAAAGAACAGAAACACAAAGCATATTAAGTACGTTAACTGGAGATTCCCATGAAACTATAATTCTAAACCTCTAAATAAGGGATTATATCCCATGAGATGTTGTTGTACACAGATTTTTTTGCCATTGTTATAAATATGTCTATTATATTGTTTTTAAAAATTCCACTTTTTACAGATGTACAACTAGTTGATGACAATTACAATCATCAACTCTGCAGTCCTGAGCTTAATCAGTGTGGTTTTCTCATCCCTATTAACTCTTCTTTCTTCCTTTCTCCTAGTTTGTCCTGTATACATTTGTTTTTCTTACTTTTTTTAACTAAGGGAGGTCATACAATATTTGTGTTTTGTAATTGACTTACATCTCTTCAAGCTCCATTCGTACTGTTATTATCACTGATTACTGTGCAGTCCCAACCGACCCATAGCTGACCCTTGAGCAGATCTTCAGAGGCTGTTTAATCACGTGGGAGGAGACTTCCCATCAACCTAAAGGGGTCTTTTTACTTCCCTATAAAATAGCTAACCTTCCTTGCCAGTTTCCCTCAACCTGCTTTCTTTTTCTTCACAGTACTTCTCACAATCAGATATTTTTTCATACATTATCTAGAATTACTGCCTTGTGCTTTCCCCAGTAGCATTCAAGACTGCATCTATTCACTTTTCTTAGGTGCAGGTCCTATAGCATCATCCACATAATGACTCTTTGCTGAGTGGATGAATAAATGAATAGAGATACACTTGAGGGAGGAGCTGGAGGAAATTGGAATGATTAGCTCCAATTTTCACCTCTCCCTGTGGCATGCTGTGAGTCCACACTAACTCCTCCTCACTTCTGACACCAAATGAAAGTTTGAGGTATTCCTCAAACCACCCACAGATCTGATGATTCCCTCAAAGGCTCAAAGAACTCACTGAAAATTGCTATCCTCATGGGTATGATTTATTACAGGACAAATATATAGATTAAAATCAGCTAAGTGAAGGGGCACATAGAACAGAGCACAGAAAGGGTACAGTGTGGAGGAGGTTCCAGAGATCCCTTCTCCACAAAGTTGTAGATAGCAATAACTCCTCCCAGCCACAATGTGTGACAGTACTCTTGAGGCATTGCCCAGCAGGGAAGCTCACTGAGCCCTAGCGTCCAGAGGTTTTGCTAGTGCTGCATCATGTACTGCCTTCCTGGCTGACCCTTAATCCCTAGCCACTCTTGGAAGGAGAGCTTAAACCACAACATCCGCCACCAAAACTCCTCATCACAAGTCACTGTTAGACTGTGTGGTGGCCATCTTCTTGGTGATGTCAGTCCAGCTTGAAGGAACAGGAAGAGAGAGAAGTCAGTGCAAAGGCAAGAAACCCAGCCATTGGAAACTAGTGACACTGATTAAGGAAGGCTGCGTCAGGGCCACGGTGGGCTTCCTGGTGGTGTGCATTGGGTAGAACTGCCCAGGTAGACGTCTGGCCTACCGGAAGGCTGGCTACCTTTATGAAATCCCCTGTGACGTTTGCCATGTCCTCATGTGGAACCCACAAGAGACTAAGTTTAGTGTAAAATAATTAGAAGGAAGTTCCACTGAAGGTGGTTGTTCACTGTGACAGAGGAAAAAAAGTTCTCAGTCTATTTAGTGAGAGGCATTTTTGTTTATTTTAATTGAGATTTTAATGAAAGTTTATAGAGAACTTAGATTTCCATCCATTCATTGTTGCACATTTTCCTTCCTACCCCTCACCCCCCTTCGTTCACTTTTCTCTTTGAGAAAAAATCTTTCATTGTTGCACAATTTCCTTCCCCCTCTCCCAGGGTGTTTCTAATCTTGAAATCTCAAGATGGTGCCAGTAGTCAATATAGTCAGCAACTGACCAAAAGGTTTGAGGTTCAAATCCACTCACAAACAAACACCTCAGAAGAAAGGCCTGGCAATCTACTTCTGTAAGGTCACAGGCATTGAAAGCTCCACGGAGGAGAGTTTCATTCTGACACACATGGGGTTCCCATGACTTCATGAATTTCAGCCCCTGTGGATGTGTGTTGCTCATGACCCAGCAGCTTCAAAGCAGTCTCAAACACTTCTAATACTTTTAACTCTTGTCCGTTGCATTGTTGTGTGCTACTGAGTTGATTCTGACTCATAATGACCTTGTCTCTCTCTCTCTCCCTCTCTCTTTTGGTAGAGCCAATTATTTTTCAGTTGTGATTTTCACTAAAGATTGCAGAAAGGTTGGGTTCATTCATTGATACACATTTCCTTCCTTCTCCCTTCCCCAGTTCACTTTGAAATGTACCTCTTGCTCTATATTGTTGTCATACATAGAATGCTGACTCATACATTTCTTTCAGACATCATGCATTTAGAATCATACATTCCTTCCCCTCATCTGTTCCAGTACAGTATTCATTATCTATTTATTCTTTTCATGTCGCCCACCCCTAGACCATATCAATCCTATTTTATAACAATGGTATTATGCTGTATTTGTGATTTTTTTTTTACTGAGATATTTCACACAGCATAATGTCTTCCAGACTCACTCTTGTTGTGTAGTGCTTTACAAGTTCCTTGTTTTTTAATATCATGTGATATTCTATATTCTATTGTATGGATGTACCACCATTTTTCTATCCATTCATTTGTTGATGGGCAGTTGGGCAACTTCCATCTCTTTGCTATTAAGAATAACACAGAATAGACGCAGATGAAGTATTATTTTAAAAACATGGCTTGCTTACCAAAATGAAGGGGAGGGACTAGAGAGCATTACGCTGAGTGAACTAACGCAGTCTCACAAGGATAAATATTGTATAAAACCATTATTGTAGAATGAGTACAAGGATCCAAGGATTGTGGGGGAGGGTGGAAGCAGAGAGATGAAGATGTGTGGAGGGAGAGGGGATTAATCACAGAGTTGTACAATTTGATGGGGGGGGGTGAGGGAAATTGGAAGATGCTGTTCTCGAAAACAATGTAAACTAGTATAAAAAAGAAAAAATCAACTTGGGGAGGGGAGGGGGAAGGAGAGGGAGTAAATTGTGCAATAATGAATAAGTGAATATCTAACTTTTCTGTAAACTTCTGTTAAAAATCATAATTAGAAGAAATTTTATTTTTAAAGGCATCCAATAGAATGTAGAAACTATTAAAAATATCACATGCAAAAAAAAAGAAAAAGAAATACAATGAAACTCTTTTTTTTAAATACATTTAAAACTTTGAGGCTAAAAAATTCTCCTGGAAAAACTAAATCTGAGCATTACTTTGTTTTCTTCTTAGATGTTCACTCACCCTTTACAGCGACCCTTCACTGGGGTTCCGAAGCTGTAAATTGTGACTAGACCAACCATCTTTCTCCTGCGGCCCCATTCCTGTGGGTTCAAACCACAGCAAGACACACCACTTTTAGATTAGCAGAACAACATGCTATGGACTACTATTAGCGCTCTTTCTAAGATACCGCCGTCCTTGTTAGGTGCTTTGAGTCAGCTTTGACTCATGACCCCAGGAGCATCAGATTGAAATGCCTTGCCCTTCCTGTCCTCTTCCTGTGGTCTTGGCCTAACTCAAGCCCATTGTTTCAGTCACTGTGTCAATCCATCTCATTGAGAGAATTCCTCTCTTTCAGTGGCCTTCCAATATCCTCAGTTTGAGGTCTTCTTCCAGGGACTGCTGTCTCCAGAAACATGCCCAAAGTGTATAAGATGAGTTTCACTATCCTGATTACCCTTCCTCCAAACCAGGGAATTTTTAATGCCTTCCAACATCCCCATATTCCACAATATATCCAACAATGTTTCTGCATAATTCAGGGGTTTCAAGAACCTATTATTTAAGAAGTGAGTGACAAGATTGGCCGGCCTGTCACTCACTTCTTAAATAACTTTGTTTCTATTTTAGCCCAGAAGCTTCACTGAAACCTATTCACAGGTGGTCCTGCTGATTGATGTTTGAAATGCTGGTGGCATAGCTTCTAGCATCAAAGCAACACACAGCCACCACAGTACAGCAAACTGACAGACAATTGGTGGTCTAAGATACTAGAAACATAAAACGGAGGTATTTTGCATTATCAGGAAAAAATTCATGTTTTCTTATATAATTAATACTATTGAGTTTCTTCTGGATCATAACCTTCCCCTGCTAAAATGTTCAGTATCATGACTAATAACGTAAGCAATCTATAAACATGTATTCTAATGTGGTGTTTCTCTGCATAATTTAAATAACTTTAAAGAAACTACTCATTTATACATATTTAAATTTACACTAGTACTTGTGTTTTAAAAATTACAGAATTATTATCTTTTGCTTTTCAAGGAGAGGAGCGAACTGGGGGTGGGGGGGGTGAGAGGGGAGAAAAGTGCAACAATGAAGGAATGAAATTTCAAAATCTCTGTAGATGTTCATTGACATTAATAAAACAACAACAACAACAAATTTTTTTAAAAAGCACTGGAAAGAAACATGTCAGAAAACAAAATACAATTTTATCTCACTAAGTACATTTATAGAAACACACTGTAGACTTGTAGTATGCATAACTATGTGCATATGTACTTATGCATTAATGGACGTATGTGCATTACTATGTAACATTAATAGTATATTTACTTTTTTTACCTTGTATGATAAATGTATTCATATGTGAACAAAATAAATAAAAATTAAAAAAATACAGAATTATCTTCATCTTTCTGCCAATTAAATTTTAAAAACAACAACAACAACAAAAAACACCCAAAACCTCACCAGCTTGTAAAACCACAGTTGCTACTCACCAAGTAGGATGTAAAACATTTTGTCTTTGAGGACCATATTATGCAAATTGACCTTGATGTTCCCTGAGATTGTGGTCTGAGTCCCCCAACCCAGTGACTCATTCGCTCAGGTAGCATAGCTTCCAGCATCAAAGCAACTCACAGCCACCATAGTACAGCTAACTGACAGCTTATGGTTATGGCTAAGAGGTTTTCAATACTTTGTCTATTTGCTCTACTACATTATTGAACACAGGTATAGATTAGATCTATACTATAATTTTTCCTTTTATTGTGATTTGACTGAAAGTTTACAAAGCATATCTTTTATTCATTCATATCTATTTTTGTTGTACCCTTAACTACAACTGATTAATGGAATTAATGAATTGTAGTATCTGATCATTCCTCTGACTCATACCTGACCCTCCAGTGAATTTTTGTTTGGGAAGAGATTTTCTTTTACTCCCTTAAAACAGCTGTCGGATTTGAACCTTGTGTCTTAGGCATGGCAGCACAGCTTCTTATCACTAGGTCACCAGAACTCTCTTATACAGCAGAAGCTGGACTTTATTTGGAAGCCAGTCCACAGACGAAGAATCTGGTTTTAGACTCACATAATGCTCTCCAGCAAGAGGATACTGCTAGGTATTGACCATCTGCCTTCCAGGGTGAAACTTTGTCATCAATTATGCACCCAGCGGTCACAATCAAAAAGAAGAACTTCAATATTTCACTCTTCCATTAGCCTCTTCACAGAGAAACCAAAAGAAGAACTTGCAAGCACCGTCATGGGTCTTGTCACTTGTGGTATTCCGACCCGTGGTCAGTGATGGGATTTTGGGGAGGAGGGAAAATAACACTCACATGGAAGATGCATAGACCTAAAAAAAAAAAAAAGGTATTAGAGTCACCCTGTTCGGTCTCCTTAATTAGACAAGATAGAGCTGCCCCTCCTTGGCATTCTCCTTGTATGTTTCTCCCTAAAAATCCAGAAATGAACCCTGTCCCTCCTCTGCTAATTTCTGCCAATGGGAAAGTTTTTCTTCCAAGTCACATGGTTATTGAACTTGAGTCTCCTTGCTACTTTTTTCTATCCTGGAGATTAACTTGACCTTAAGCCTACTGTGACTTACAAAATCTCAAAGATGATATTAGAAGTGACTTTTCTTAAAACAACTATGAGATATGATCTCACCCCAGTCAAAATAGCAAAATTTAACAGAACAGCAAGCAACAAATGCTGGAGAGGTTGTGGAGAAACTGGAACCCTTATTCACTGTTG
>NW_006399851.1:9618416-9626227 GCF_000299155.1 Elephantulus edwardii | reverse complement strand
TGCTTTGTCTCTATATCCCTCACCTAGTTTCTATGCTTTTAGTAGTTCTTAATGTATATTTGCAGTTTTGGTGGGTTTTTTGTTGTTTTTGTTTGTGGGTTGGATTTTTTTGTGTGTTTTGGGGTTTTTTTTTTGTTTTTTTACTTTTCAAATATGTGACTATGGGACATTGAATTATTGCTTGAAATTTTCCCTTCTATTCCTTGTAATGGAATTGTACATCCAACAACAGCAGAGAGTTTAATTTTGAGTAAAGTTATTGATGTACACCCTTGCTTTAGAGAAAATAAAGTTAGTGGAAGTGATGCAAAGAGACTTTAAATGTGCCTGTTTCACCAGTTATATGAAGTAGGCCTAAAGTGTACTTGCAACTTAAAGTCATGCTCAGCAAAGCCTCACCAAGATCAACTGAGTCCAGCCAAGATCAGCTGAAGGGAGCCAAGATCAACTGAGCCCAGCCAAGGTCAGCTGTGTCCGGCCAGAAGGGACTGAATTCCAGCCAACCCACAGGCCTGTGAGCAAGAAAAACATTTGTGCTAACAGCCACTTGTATTTTCAGGGTTATTTGTTACACAACAGTACTCATTAACAGCTGATGAATAATAAAGTCACTAAAATAAGATCTAATGCCAGACTATAATCAGAGTGGTATTGCTCCTGGAGACCACTTCTTTTATGAGAACTTCTTTCAGCCACGTTGCAACTCAATCACCTCGAACTCCTCCTTTTGTGCCCTACATATTAGCACATATTTACATCCAATTATAGACTTTCTGTAACTCTGTCTAATGATCATTGTTGTTATTGCTAGGTGCCATAGAGTCTAATATAGTGACCCTATGAACAGCAAATCTGAATCCTGTTGGGGCCTGGGTTCTTCTCACCATCTCTGACACACTCAAGCTCATTTCCGCAATCACTATGTTAGTCCACCCACATGAGAGTCTTCTTCTCCTTCACTGTCCCCTCCCCTTTCCAAGCATGATGCCCCTTTCCAAGGAATAGCCTTACCTAGCTACATTCCCAAAGTATGGAAGATGAAGCTTCACCATCCCAGCCTCCAAGAAGCACTCTAGCTGCACTTTCTCCAAGATATATCTATTTGTTCTTTTTGCAGTCCATGGGCTAGTCAGTACTTTTCTCCAACATCACATTTCAAAGGCATCTTTTTCCCCCCTTTTTCTTCTGCTATCTATACTCATTATCTGGCTCTTAGCAACAAGTGCTTTACAAAGACCATGGTCTGAATCAAGCTAACCTTAATCCTCAAACTAACATCATTGGCCCCCAATAATTTGTAGATGTGGCTGACCACCGATTTTCCCAGTGCAATACATCTCCTGACTATGGGTACCAAGTGTATTGATTGTAGATTCATGTGAGATGAAGTCATCGGCAGTTCCAAACTTTTCTCCATCCTGATGCCTATTGATCCAGTGGTGAGGATTTCTGCTATATGGATGTTGAGATGCAATCCATATTGTTTGATCTTCTATAGGAAGTATTTCAAGTCCTTCTCACTTTTAGCAAGCAAGGTTGTAAAGTTACTGATGAATCTTCCTCTAATCTTGAGGCCACAATCTTCTTCATAGAATCTAGCTTCTTGAATAATTTTCTCAGCGTACAGATTGAACAGCTATGGAGAAAGTATACAGCCCTGACACATGCATTTCTTAATTTTGAACCATGTGGTGTTCCCGTGTTATGTTCACACAACAGCTGCTTGATTTAAAAATAGGTTTCACATGAACACAATTAAGTTTTCCAGGATTTCCATTCTTCTCAATGCTAGCCATAATTTGTTATGATACACACAGTCAAACGCATTTAGATTCATTTCTTAGTCACTGACTAATAATCCATTTAATAATTGCATATTTGTTCATTGAAGTATTATTTACAATAGCATAGAGATGGAAATAACCTAAGGGTCTATCAATAGATAAATGGATAACCAATTATGGTATGCTCCAACATCAAAAAGTAGCAAAAAATTTAAAAAAAAGAAAAAAAAAAAGTAGCAAAAAATTTGCAGAACATCAATAATATGGACCTGGAGGATACTATGCTGAGAGAATTAAGCCAGACATAAAAGGAGAAATATTGTTTGAGTCTACTATTACTTTAAAAAAATAAATAAAAAGATAAGGAAAATTGGACAAGCAGAACAAAACATTTTTTTGAAGGTTTTGCTTTGGGAAGGTAGTGACAGGGAAGGAAAATTATTAATTAGATAATAGACACAGTAAGTTGCATAAAGGAAAGGCTGGACAATGACTAGGGATGATAGAAGGAGAGTTGATGCCTTTGAACTGTGGTGCTGGAGAAGAGTATTGAATTTACCATAGACTGCTAGGAGAGCAAACAGGTTCATCTTGGAAAGGGTGAGACCAGGCTGCTCTTTGGAGGCTTCCACAGGTATAAATATAAAATATTTCCTTCTTCATTCAAACTATGATAATAGAAATACAAGTGAACCAAGGAAAAAAATCCATTTAAAAGGTTCACAAAGAAAACCTCATGAAAAGCAACTGTTTACTCCCAAATTGTCATTTTTTTTCTAAGTTTCACTTTAAAGAATGAAATTTAGCTATGCGTGTAAGAACCAATCATCTTTGATTTCCTATTCTATATTTGGCAATAAGAAAAATTCTTTAGAATAATTTTTTTAAATCAATTTCACTTCAAATAGCGTGTAGTTCCTCTTTTTATTTACGTAAGTAGAAAAACATTTCTTTCATATTAAAGCGTTCGACGAACTGCTGCTTTTTTTTTTGTATGTATTTACTTTTCATATGCGGGAACTTTCCAGATGACTGGCTAAATTACTGCATTCACATGGTGCATTAGTCTGGAGTTTTTAAAAAAAAACAACAAAACACAAGAACAATAGAGTAAGACACTGCCACCTCTTTTCCCAATTATGGACACAACTATCAAATCGCTGTAACTCTGTGATGTGCCAGAAATTATACCTCAAAGTCAATGCTTTCCTTTCAAATTCATCCCTTTCTCCACTTACTCCAAGCAATGTGCCTGTGCTCAAAATGTGTTAAAATTTTGCATATGTTTCTTCAAAGTCTTCTCTGCATTTAGAAAGCAAGTGTTAAACTATTTGCCCTTTGAGAATAAATGTGATTTTGGAGATGGAACATACAATTTAAAATTTGAAAGCAAGTTTATTCCTTATCCAGGTCATGGTCTTCACAATTACTTGCTATGTATCAGAGAGCTGGACAATGACTAAGGTTGACAGGGGAAGAATAGATACCTTTGAGTTGTGGTGCTACAGAAGAGTTTTGAACATACCATGGACTTCCATGAGAACAAAGTCTGTCTTGGAGAGGATGAAACCAAATTGCTCCTTGGAGGCAAGGATTTTGAAGTTTCATCTCACATACTTTGGGCATGTTACCAAAGGGACCAGTCCTTGGATAAAAACATCATGCCTTGAAGGTTGAAGAGTTGCACAAGAGAGGAAGACCCTAGAGGAGATGGATTGACACAGTAACTCGGGTAATTAGGTTAGGTGTGTTGGAGATGGTGAGACTGGTTCAGAATAGGGTAGGGTTCAGAGCTGTTGTGCATAGGGCTGCTAGGAGTTGCAAGTGATTCAACAGCACATAACAACAATAACAACAGTATGTATGTGTGTATGTATGAAGGACACATTATATTGTTGTTATGTTATATGCTATTAGGATGGGACCATCTAATAAATAACTCTCCAATGGGTTTTCCTTCAGATTGGCAGAACAATTCTTTACCATTAGACTACGAGAACTGCCTCATGTATATTATAGGTATTATGTACTATATATGTGTATATATATGTGTGTATGTATGGGGTGTGTGTGTGTGTGTGTATATATATATATATATATATATACACACACACACACACACACACACACACTAGTGCATATTCTAACACAAATGGGATAATACCATACGTGCAGATTTGAGTCCAGTCTTTTCTTCCCTCGTCAATAAATCTTGAGTATTTTGCATGTTACCAAAAATGCTAGAAAACATTCTTAATGGCTATCACATAGTCCTCCATATAGATATACCATGACTCATTTAAGGATTATTCTATTGGGGAACACTCAGATAGTTTGCACATTTTGCAACAACAAGCCAAGATGAGATGGATGTAATCTTTGTTTCCATTTCTGAGTATTTCCTCAGATAGAGTTTACCATAGGTAGACTTACTACCCAATCACGTAAAAATGCTTATGGCTTTGATTACTGATTGCACAAGTTTCCATTTAACTGCTTTCACTTCCTTAATTAATGCTATAAACAGCCATTTCTCTGTATTCCTATCTGCCATTGTACTTCTTCTTATTTGAATGGCTATTAAGATGAGGCACATTCAGTCTAACTCATCTACATAGTCAACATTTCATCTTCTGAGGACTCAGTATCACAGTATGAAATGTGGAAATGCTGGTGACTGTTTCAAGAGTTGTGAAAATATAGGTAAGGAGATGCACATGCAGTGTGTTTCTAATCAGTCAAGACTATTATTATGTTTAAGACTTTTGCTATCAAACTAGAAAGTAGGATAAAAAGTTTAATATAAAAAGAAGAGAGCTGATTTGGATACATGTTCACCTTGGTTTTGATCTTTCATGTCACCATCTACAAAACGAATAGATTTGACTAGCAAATCAATTTGTTGTATGATTGCAAGTATAATTTGGTGGTCTTACATATTTACTGCTATGTGTTTTCTACTAAAAATATCATTTATATTGGAAGCATTTATTTGTCTCTTCAGTGCCCTTTAAATGCACTATTAATCAGTTACCCCAGTGATGTTAGTATTTATCGTTCTCACTTTGCAAGTTTCACAGACACTGAATAACCTGCAAATTGTTACACTTGGGAATGGTCTTAACTCTCAGTTTCTTTAGAAAATGTTTTGAGGTTAAAAAAGGCAACGTATCTGAGCATTTTCCTGGATGGCAGTACATTGCAAGAGTACCTTTGGTAAACCACCACAAGGTATGACAAGCAATAGAAAAACCCAGAGTGGTTCAAACAGGAGAGGAGAGAGAGAGAGAGAGAGAGAGAGAGAAATGAGAAAGAGAGAGAGAGGAAGGGAAGGAAAGAGGGTGAGAGAGGGAGGGAGGGAGGGAAACAGGAAGAGAGGGTGGGGCAGAAAGACAGAGAGAATGAATGATCTGGCTTTCATTATACATCATGCACGTTTACCTTTCCAGTTAGCACTGGAACATAATCTCATGAAACCAAAGCAGCAGCACTCAGGCGAGATCAAAGGACCAGAATGACTGTGTACATTCACCAGAGCGTTTCAAAATTGGGAGGGACTGTCCCTCTTCAAGCACTGCAGGCTCAGCCTACAGACCAGAGGGAACTTCTCCTCAGCACTCCAGGTCCAAGAGATAAGCAGGTCGGTCTGACCTCACCACTCTCTTGGCCATGTGGGTTCTGTCCCAAGAAAGGACAACCTTGTTTCAGACTTTCTCCATCTGGGCTATATCCTGTAGACTTAGGAACCAGAGCTGGAAATGCCCCATCTCCACCTTTGCAATTTCAACCGAGGCCATATGCACTATTCCACAAGAGATCCAGAGTCAGGACTTCCATACGATGCAGTCCTACACAAGACATTACAATCTTCTTTGCCATTCAAACCACCTCTAAGCGAGAAAGTCAGTGGTATTTGATTACATTCCAACCACCACCGTTACCAATTTCCAGCTTTTCTTTAAACAAAACCAAAAATCTCAGTGGGTCCTGAGCAATAATTGCTGATTTCCCCCAATTCCAAATCCTGGGAGCCACTGTTACATTTTGGTCTTTCCATTTGCCCTCCCCCCCAAGAGATTTCATGAGAGTAGGCACAGAATATTTGTCCTTTTGTGCCTGCCTCTTCTACTCAGCACATTTTCACAGTTCTGTTCCTCCACATCCTAACATGCATTCGAGCTTAGCGTCTTTTTTTATGGCTGAATGACACCCCATTGCCTGTATACACCATATCTTATATATCTATTCATCTGTTGGTGGACACGGGTTGTTTGCACCTTCTGATTGTTATTAATAATAGTGCAATGATCATTGCTGTACACGTATTATTTGGGATTCCCTGCTATTACTTCTCTGGGAGTATATAGCTAGGAGGAGAATTACTAAGTATCAGTCAGGAAATAAAATGACATGTGTACTGGGCAAAGCCTCTGCCAAGAACCTCTTGAAAATACTAAAGAGCAAGGAAGTCATTTGAAATCCCAAGGTCCAGCTGTCCATGTCATGATATTTTCAGTTGCCTCATATGTATCTGACAGTTGCACATGGAATAAAGATCAAAAAGAATGGATGCCTTTGATGCTGGCAAAGAACACTGAATGGCAAACCAAGGATTGAGCAAAGAACAAACCAATCTGTTTTATGCAGAAGTGCATCCAGAATGCTGCTTAGAAATGAGGGTGCTAAGGCCTCTCACATCTACTGGGCATGTTCTCAAGAAGGGCCAGTCCCTGGAGAAAGAAATCATGCTTGGAAAAATAGAGGGTCAGCGAAGCAGGAAGATCCTTAAGGAGTTGGATTGGCACACTGGTTGCAACCAAGAGCCTAAGCACAGCAAAGACTGTGAAGATGGTGCAGGATCAGGGAGGGTTTTGCTCTGTTGTGAATAGGATCACTATGAGTCAGGTGGTTGGTTTACATCTGCCAGCTACTCTGCTGGAGAAAGATGGGCAGTCTCCTCCAGTTCAGTGGACAGCCTCTGAAATCACACTGGAAGGTCAGTTATGAGTTGGTTCTGGCTCAAAAGCAGTGAGTGAGTGAGTGAGTGAGTGAGTGACCGAGTGACTGAGTGACTGAGTAAGTGAAGTGAGTGCTTCTTTAATCTACAGACATTTATTTGTAAATGCCTAGCTTGTGGCAGTTATATAATAAATTCCAAGTATTATTAGTTGTACTTATGTTTACCTTCTTTCTCCAGAGAACCCGAGGTTCCAAACTGATTATTTGCTGCTATTCAGCTGAGTCCAACTTGTGGCGCCCATATGTACAGCACAGGAGGCAGGGCCTCGCCCTGCCCCATTGTCAGGACTTCTGGCATGCTGACAAGCACTGTTGTGGCTGCTGTCCCCGCCCATCTCACTAGGTGCTTCCCTCACTCTCAGGCCCTCTACTTGGCCAAATATGGAGGAATTTTCTAGGAATTGGCTTTTCCTGATGATATTTCCAAAGTAAGTGAGCTGTAGTGTCACCATCACTCTTACGGAGAATTCTGGTGTATTTCTTCTTGTATTTATTTGCTTCTTCATCTGGCGATCACAAATTGTCACAAAAAAACCAGTATACACAGGATTCCTTGAACACTTAGAACAAGGGCAAGGCCTCCCTCCTATTATGAAAGAAGGAGAAAAATTTTCTTTTACTTTATGAAAGAAAGGAAGGAAGGAAAGAAGGAAGGAAGAAAGAGCCCTACATTCTCTGATCCTTTCTGCCTGTGTTATGTATCAAGTAAGAACTGATAGATTTCAAAGGTAATGAAATATATGGGAGGAGATTGGCCATCTTTTTTTTTCCATGGAGCAGCAGGTAGATTCAAACTGTAAGCTTTTAGGTTGGCAAATTAACTCCTTACCAGCCACCACAGCTCCCAGAGTTGTTGTTTGTTGTTATGTGCTGTTGAGTTACCTGCAACTCATATCGACCCTATGTACGATAACGCTAAACCCTGCTCTATCCTGTGCCAATCTCACTGTCTCTGACACACCCATCCCGATTACCCCAGTCACTGAATCAATCCACCTCATAGAGGGT
>NW_006399851.1:9606616-9618291 GCF_000299155.1 Elephantulus edwardii | reverse complement strand
GTCCCTCTCCAAGGACTGGTCTTTCCTTACAACATGTCCAAAGTATGTCAGACAAAGCCTCAGAATCCTTGCCTCCAAGGAGCAGCCTGGTTTCACTCCCTCCAGGATGAATCTGTTCATTTTCTTAGCAGTCCATGGTATATTCAATACTCCTCTCCAACACCACAGCTCAAAGACATCAATTCTCCTTCTATCCTGACTTCTAACCTAGATTCAATCATCCAGTCAATATTCATGCTTTCTCCAACACTCAAGGTGGAGTATGCTTCCCTAGCCCATTGGCTTCTGGTTTGGCTGTATGACTTGCTTAGACCAGTAGAATGTGGTAGATGGGACACCATGCTGGTTCTTAGGAGAAAGACACTTCTTGTCTTCTCCTCCAGTCAGCTTCCATAAGAAAAGGATGCCCTGGGTGGTTGTTGTTCCTTCCATCTGGATCTCAGAATGGAACTAACATAAATTTGACCCAAAGCCCGGAACCAAACCTTGTCAAATCCAGTGAGTGCAGTCAAGTTCAGGCGAGACATATTTCAGCCACAACATAACAAAGACAAAGAAATAAATGTGTTCACAAGCTGTTGACATCTGAAGATGTTACTATAGCAAAGTCTTCTTAATATACCATCAACTAAGGCTGCCCTTGGTTGTTTAAAGGACGTAAATGGTTGATAGGTGAAAACGAAACACAAAACAACTCTAAGAATTGCAGGGCAATAATCTTTTCAGGAATTCTGTGTACCACTGGTGGTGTGAGACAAATTAACAGCATAACTGGTAAATAAATGGACAAAATGAAGAGTTCTAGAAATGTTTGCCACCATCCATCTGTTAGTTTGCTACACCGGTGGCCTGCATGTTGCTATGATGCTGGAAACTATGCCACCAGTATTTCAGCAGGAACAACCATGATGGACAGATTTCAGCAGAGCTTCAGGCCTGAGACAAACTAGGAAGAAAATCCTGGTGATCTATTAGCCAATCAGAATCTTACAAATCACAGCAGACTATTTATTATCTGATACCATGCCAGTAGATGAGCCTCCTACACTGGAGCACACTCAAGATACACAGTGACTGCAACAATGAACTTGAACATGCTAACAACCCTGACCGATCTGCAACATTTCTTTCTAATGCGCCTGTGGTTATCATGTGTCAAGCCAACTCGGCAGGAAGAAGAAGAAATATTTGAGGCCCTTACCAACCCTTAAGAAAAAAATGAGTCAGGAAAGCAGGATTCCTTCCCCTCAGATCACTCTTCCTTTAATTCTCACATTATGCACTGTTCACTCCATTTTAAGAGTTTTTAACTCACTTCTGTGAATTAAGCCTGGTAAATAAACTTTTATGACTTGCAATGAATTGTGCATTGCTAGATCACCTACTTCGATTTAAAGTACACAAGGATGTGCATTTGATACTGATTTGGGTTTGCAATTTGAATTGTTTTGTGTAGGTACTTGCGAGAACAGCTGTTTTCTCCATGTGTCATTTGAGATGAGTTAAGTGTGCCCAGGAGGCTGTGGTTAATACAGAGACCTCTTTCCATAAGCAGATGTGCTCGTTAGAAATTGTCCTGTGGTTTTCCTAACCCTGAAAGGGCTGAAGTAAAACCTAGCAGCTGAACAGTTAACCCATTTATTTAATTTGATTTTCATTTTCCATTAAGCTCTTACAATTTATTTAAATAAGTTTTGAAATGCCAAATTGAAATTTGAAGTATTTGGCACAAAGCAGAAGATTAAGAACCAAAATATGAATCTAATAAAATCCATTTTGCAAATCTAAGAGCTTGTCCAATGAATTGCTTGGGGAACCCGCACAGAATTACTCCTTAAAAGGCTTTAAGCATCAGTACTACATCTGCGTCTCATAAACATGGGCTTCAAATAACAGCCTCTTTCCTGGGGCTGCACTTCAAAACTTCACAATTAAAGTGCTGCCTCTTGCTGAAGTGAAAATCCTCAGGTCTCTGCAAGCAGCAACCCACCAGGCCCCAGGGATACCACGTCCACACTATAAACACGCACACACAGTATATGTTGTTATGTGCCGTTAAGTTGCAACAAACTCATAGCTGTCCCTCCAGTGGGTTTTCAGAGGCAGTAAATTGCCTGGGAGGAGATTACCCATTCTCGCTTCCATGGATCAGCTGGTGGATTCAAACTGTGCACCTTTGGGATTACAGTGTCATTTTTTCTTTTACCACTAGGCCATCAGTATTCCCTATATAGTTGTTTTATATATCTTATATGTACTGAAGAGGTCCATATGTGTTCTCATTTTCATAGAAGATAATCCAACAGAATGTCAAAATTATCGAATATTTTTCATATCACATGCAAGCAGAGTATTGCTGAAGATCATTCCCCATACAGCTGACCAGTATGTTGATATTGAACTACCAGAAGTTCAAGCTGGGGTTAGAAGAGACTGGCACCAGGAATATCATTGCTGATGTTAGATGGATCCTGGCTGAAAGTTGAGAATACCAGAAGAATGTCTGTGGTTTATTGACTATGCAAAGGCATTTGACTGCATGGATCACAATAAACTATGGCTAACATTGTGAAGAATGAGAATTCAGAGACACTGCACAGAGCATGCTCTTTCCTTTCCAGTCTCAGCTCTGGACACAGCCACGGTTGTGATGTTGATGCCCAAGAAGAACTAGATTGCCATATATGGACCCCTGATGGCAGTCAAGAAGTAGGTCCACTTTGGCAGTAGGAAACACATAGACTATTATGTGTTTCCTACTGCCAAAGGGGCCCTTTAGAGTAGTGAGAGAAGATCTTCACCCTGAAACCCACAGCGTCCCTTTTCAGCAGGAAGTAGCTAAGAGAATACGCCATCCCCTTTTCCTTATGAATCAGGGTGAAGTCTCTCTCAGGGAGGAGTGATAGGGAATGGCAAAGGACACACCAACAAAGGAGATTAATCAGAACTGACTTTGACAAGCACTGTGGCAATTGGACAATTAAAACAGACATTCGGATGGCGGGGAAGAAGAACAAACTGGGGAGGAGGGTGGAGAGAATGGTGCGGCAATGAAGGAGTGAAAGCCCAGAATCCCTGTGAATGTTCATTGAAACTAATAAAATTTAATAATAATAATAAAAAAAAAAGAAGTAGGTCCACGTGGCAAAGAATTCTGAGCAGGCAGACAAAAATGTGCTGAACCTTAATGTCTTGAAGGTCATGCAGAGTCTCAAGTCACAAGGTCATGTGAAGGAACAGTTTGCCTGGAGACATTTCTACTGATACTTTATGAGTGAGGGTATCCAATATCTGAACGGTCACCTCCACCTGCCCCCTGAGATTGCGCCTGCCACCTTGTGCCGCAGCCGTCCTGAGACTGGCAGTCCACAACCTAGAGGTCTGGAAGGTGAATGACCTGCAAAACTGACTCAAGGGGAGACTGACAGAGACACATACAGACGAGTGCAAGCTTCCTGGTGCCTACAAGAAATCTGAGGTTGGGGCAGTGTCAGCAACTGAATTCCAGTTTAGAGGCGGATTTGGTCATGGGTGTGGTCAGCCACCTCAGTATAGTTGGAGGGAATGGTTTTGTGTTGAATAAACATGTGGCCAGAAAAACTAGAAAAAGGGAAAAAAAAAGGGAATCCTAGACCACTTACTCATGCTCATGCAAAACCTGTACCTAGACCAAGAAGCTGTTGGCTATTGTCTAGGTGGAAAAAGGAAACAATGGTCTAAAATCAGAAAAGGTGTGCATCAGGAATGTATATTTTATCCAAATCTATTCAATGTGAAGAAGAAGAATGTGTCATTAGGATCAGAGGAAGACTCATCAACAACCTATGAAGATGACACAACCTTGCTTGCTGAAAGCAAGGAGGACCTGAAGTACTTGTTGTAGAAAATTAATCACCATAGCCTTCAATATAGCTTCAATATAGCAAGAAAACAAAGTTCCTTACCAATGGGCCAAGGGGCAACATTATGACAGATAAAATTTAAAACAGTCAATGATTTTGATTTACTTGGATCCATAATCAACATCCTTGGTCTAGAAGTCAGGAGATAAGGAGATGTCTTGGTTTGGGGTAAGTCTGCTCTCAGAAGCTTTTCCAAAATACTGAAAAGCAATGATGCCATTTTAAAAACTAAGTTTCTTCTGATTCAAGCCATGATCTTTTCCATTATTGGCTAGGCACTCAAGAGATGGACAATCAATAAGGATGTCAGAAGAAGAATTAATGCCTTTGAGTTGTGGTGTTAGAGAAGAATACTGAATATAATATAGACTGCCAAAAGAACAGGTCTATCTTAGAAAGGGTAAACTTGGACTGCTCCTTGGAGGCAAGGATTGCAAAGCTTCATCTCTCATACTTTGGACATATTACTAGAAGAGGCTGTTCCTTGGAAAAGGATATCATGCTTAGAAGGGTGCCGGGTTAACAAAAGAGAGAAAGATGTCAATGAGATGGATTCACATGGTTACTTCAGCAATGGGCTTAAGGGTTTCAGACACTGAGCAAGGCACAGGATAGGGCATGATTTAGATTTACTGTTGACAAGGTTGCTATGAGTCATAATCAATTCAATGGCACTAAACAACCTATAGTTGTTGTTTTATATATATATGATTTTGAGTCAGATCCAATTCAGTTGACTCAGATCCATTTTAATGACCCTCCAGTGAGTTTTTGGAGGTTGTAAATCACAGGAGTAGAGACTGTCCATCTTTATCCTGCAGAGAAGCTAATGGATTAAAACTGCTTGCCTTTTGGGGGACAACACAACTCCTATCTACTAGGCCAAGAGAGCTCCCTTTTTATATAGATAGTAGTTGCTGCTTTATGTATACTATGTAGTTGTTGCTTTATACATATAGTATATAGTTTCATACATATTTTTGTCATACATAATTTATGTATTGTTGTTATATACTGTCAAATCAGAACCAATCCATAGCTGACCCTCCAATGGGTTTTCAAAAGCAATAAATTATATGGTAGATTTACCAATCATTCTCCTGTAAAGCAGATGGTGGATTTCAACCATGTACCTTTGGGGTGGCAGGCCAATTCTTTACCACTAAGCCACCAGAGCTTCCTAGAGACTATATAAGATGTTGATTCTGTTTCTCTAGAGATCTCTAATATGTCAAACCAGCTGTAATGGAATAAGATTTTAACACCTCCATGAGCCTAGGTCCCATCATCTATAAAATGAGAGGAATTTTATAATCTTTTCATGTTTAAGAGATCAGCACTAAATGTCATTTCTGGTCCCTTATTCCTTGAATCTCTTATACAATAGTCACCAACACTGAGAGAAGAGAATGATTCACACACTTCAGAAGAAAGGAACTCCATGAAACCAAAAGGACTCTGGACTTGAATTTATCTGGTTAAGCATCTGCCTGGATGGAATAACTCATGTTCTCACCACATTATCAGGCAAATAGTCAAACTCACAATGTCAAAACCACAAAGCACCACAATAGAGTTGCATCTGGGGCAGTGGTTAGGTCTGAAGTTAGATTAACACGTGCAACAAAATAAATAAGGGAAAATCACCCTTGAAAATCTACTTGGGGAGGCACCATCGTGGAAGATGGGCTCTGACTGGGCCCCAGGGTCTTGTCTTCCCTCCAGTAGCAGGACACGCCATGCCTTCAGCGGCTGGCACAGGTCAGAATAATATTTGTCTCCTTCAGACACTGAACCTGCTCAGAGGCCAATGGGCTCAGCCTCTGAGAAACCAGAGATCCAGTATCAGGTGTTTGGGCCTCTTGTTTAAGTTCATTTGGGTCTATAGGCTCAACTGTTTATCATGATGATTTAAGTTTCTCTCTCCTTACCTCCCATTTCCTCTCTTTCCTGCCTTGTTTCTTTTTCCTCCTGGCCTTTCTCTTCTTTGTTTTTAAAATTTATGTCTTTATACCCACCTATACTGTGTTACAGGACACCATTTCTTTCTTATCTTTTATCTAACTCACCACTTCTGGCAATTCCATCCTTCTCCTGTTTTTTCTACCTTGAGTGATTGTCTTTATCAAACTATCCAAGTAAGAAGGGCCTCAGTCATTCAGGATTCTTCCCTCTGCTTTCATCTCACACTTGGGCACTAAAGCTTTGTTGGACCCACTTCTAAAATGGCTTTCCATTCTGTTCACCCCCAGTCCTAGCAGCGTGGCTGCAGTACTCCCCTTTACCCATCTTGGGTACAGTAGATAAGGACAGCAACCTCTAAATGCCATGGTCTCCTCCCCCTCAGTTGCCCACTCCCACCCTCAAGCCTCTCATTGGCTGCATTGATTTAGGGTGCACCTCTGATGAAGCCATTGCATTCTGGAAGTACTGTAAATAGAAGATTAGCCTAAAGATGAGCAGTTTGAACATCCTTAGCTTTGCCATGGAATGACGTCCTGGAGATTTGCTTCTATTAAAATTACAGCCAAGCAAACCTTGTGGAGCAGTTTTATTCTGTATCACATGGACCATTCATGAGCCTGAATAAAATAAAGCAGACAGCAACAGAGAGCCAAATAAACTTGACAGCACTTTTAGCAGATTTTTCCAATGCAGCCCTGCATTGTGGTTGATAGAGCACCCACGTAAAACAAAATTGCTGGCACCCTCAACCCTGTCTCCGTTCATTACAATGTTGTCTATTGGTCCAGTTGTGAGGATTTGGGTTTTCTTTATGTTAAGGTATGATCCAAACTAAAGGCTACAGTCCTTGATGGTCAGTAAATGCTTCAAGTTCTCTTCACTTTCAACAAGTGGGTAATGTTGTTATATATCATTGAGTCAGAATTGACTCACAATTCACCCTCCAGCAGATTTTTAAAGGTCGTAAACTGCACAGAAGAGATTGACCATCTTTCTCACACAGCTAGTGGATTTGAACCACAGATTGCCCACATTTCTCTCACAGAGCAGCTAGTGGATTTGAACCATCTGCCTTTGGACTGGTAGTGCGGCCCCCTTAACCAATAAGCCACCAGACCTCCCTCAAGCGAGTAATTGTTACTGTTGTTGCCATGTGCTGTTAATGTTGGAATAGATTTTCAGAGGCAGTTTAATGGCATGGGGGGAGATTGGCCATCCTTCTCCCACAGGGGAGCTGGTGGATTCGAATCACATGCCTTTGGCTTTGTAACGTAGCTTCTTAGCACTAGCTAGGCCACCAGAGTTCCCTACTGAGTAACAGCCAGCCTAAAAGTAGATTAAGTAAAAGCAGATTAAGAAAGTAGTCACAAATGGTGGAAGCCACAGGAAAATTACCAAGACATCAAGAAACAAAGGTTGAAGAGAAGAAAATCTCCCCCATGGAGCCAATAGTCTGTCCCTGCAGTCTGTATTCTGAATTTTAACTTCAAGCCTCCTAAACAAATGAATTTCTCTTCTGAACAAATATATTTCAGTTCATTAAACCCATTCACTAGTGTTATTTCTGCTATAGTAGTAGGTAACTAGGCAGTGTCCAGATCAAGGTTGAGCAAGACTGGAGAAACTCCTTAAAACAGTAAGATCCCTTGTTAGAATTGAAGTTTAAATACCTGTTAGAAATTCAGTAGGTTAACAAAAAGGCCCAGAGGTGGGAGGAAATGAAACTAGTTGATGGTGGTGGGCACAGGCAAGATGCAGAAGGAGAGACAGCTGAATACAAAAAGCAAAAAAGGGGGGAGGGGGAGAATCCGTTTATCAAGTGCTTCAAGCCAAAAACAAGAAATTCAGGTTTTACTGAAGCAAATAGGCAGTGGCAGGTGTTCCAACTTCATTCTAAGAGAATCTCTATTGAGGGGAAATGAGATTAGCAATGAGATTAGAGGCAGCCATACAGTTGTGCAGATGGCACAGTGCACAGGAATGTCTGGCTGAAATGACTCGGTAGGTTAGAACCAGTCTGTGTTGTGCTCCCCAAGCTGAATGCTGTGATTTGGAAGATGGCTAAGGAGCCAGAGTGGTCACATGCAGTGAAACCCAACAAGACGTATTTTGCAACACGCATGTTAAGAAAAGAGAGTGACTAGAACCGGGGTGATGGGGCCCACGAGAAGTGATGGCTTCCTTAAGAAAGGGAAGGACAGAGAGTGAGAGAACCTCTTCCTGGTTGATGCTCCTAAGAGGATGATGGGGGAGTGGGGAGTGGGGGAATGTTAAGTCAGTCTCTGCAGGTGATTCTGACTCATGGTCACCTTCTTGTGTGTTGCACAGTGGCACTGAGCTCCACAGTATCTTTAACTATTTTTCTTTTTTACTAATTAATTTTTTTCATTTGCGTGAAAGTTGACAAATCATACTGGGTTCTCTTCAACCAGTCACAGACTTTGTAAAATAAAGCTAAATGCCACTGATTAATGTAATTAATTAGATGGCAAGAAACTGCACTGCAATCCTAAAGGCATGCAGCTCGAGGCCACCAGCTGCTATCCTGGAGAAAGATGGGCAATCTCTTCGAAAGAGAGTAACTGCCCCTGAAAGCCCACCAGAGGATCAGCTATGGGTCAATTTTGACTGTACAGTACATAACAATAACAATCAAAACCTTAGGGACCACTGGTGGCTTGGTGGTAACGAGTTGTGCTGCCAGCCTGAAGGCAGGCAGTTTGAATCCACCAGCTGCTCCCTGGGAGAAAGATGGGTGGTCTTCTTCTCTGTGATTTACTGGCTCTGTAAACCCACAGGAGGTTCAGCTATGTGTCAGTTCCAACTCCATGGTATACAACAAGAACAGCAAAATCAAACCCTTAGTGTATATTATTTTTCTTTCCCTCAACTTTATTAGTTGTTTATCTTTACTCACCTCTCTGTTCCTTTAAATTAATAGGATTTTGTGGGTAGTTGCCAGGTCTTTATTCTGTGATACTATTCAATGATGACACCTCTGTGAAATCAGGGAACACAGGGAGAGGAACACATAGTGGTACTGATGATAGAGAACATTTCCACTTGGGCAGGACAAGTCCCATTTATCTTCATAATCCCATTTATCTAATGACATCAAATTTCCTAATTTAAATCACTTTCTGAGTTCCTGATCAGTTTGGTCTTTTTACCAACTCCCCTGGGCCCTGGGCCCACCCCTCAAACACTTGGCCTGGTGCCTAAACATAGCGTTAGATTTCTCCCCTTGAATGCTCACAGCCAGGAGCAGTAGGGATTTTAGGGAATAGGGAAGGGCTTCAGGGAAAAGTGTGTGTTGAAGATAAGGCCAACACGGTCTGCAGGAACCAGAAGAGAAGGACAGACCAAGTATTCTTTAATTTGTGGAGAGATCAGCTGGTATGTGTTGGGACTTGCTGGGCCTGAGAGAAAATGAGTGCCAGTGTAGATGCCACAGGGTTAATTAACCAGGCAGCTTGACGTGCATTAGCCTGGAAGGTATGCATGGGCTTAATTTACTGCTAATCTCTGGTGAGCAATTTCACCACAGCTTTGACCTAGGGTAGAAGGAATAGAACTGTACACTGCAGATTAGTGGGAAGGCACAGTCAGACCCATGTGTACTGATAATACACTCATGTGTGTTGTCGGGGGTAATCCAGCCCTGAGTTGGCATTGTCTCATCATGGCCACATCTTTGCGTCAGTGGGGCCGAGCGGGAGGCTGCTGGGAAGGGGAACATTTGAGTAGAAAAGACTCAAGCTGAAATCAGGTCAACTCCCAGCTGTGGAAGAGGAAATTCCTGACCCTTCTGGGGCCACATGCCAGGTCCTGCAAGGCCAGTGTTGTTGTTATTAAGTGCAGTTGAGTCAATTGTGATTCATTGTAACCCTATGAAAAACAGATGGAAACCACGCCCTATCCTGCACCATCCTCATGACCTCTGCTACAGTCAAGCCCATTGTGGCAGATACTGTGGCAATCCGTCTCCTTGAGGGAAAGTTTATTGAGGAAGGCATTTTCTAAACAACATTCTTACATATATAGGGTATGTTTTTTGTTTATTTGGGTTTTTTCTCAATTCCCTCCAATGGCTGGAGAGGACCCCTGGGTGTAGCAGTGACTAAGCCCTTGGCTGCTTACCAAAATGTGGCAATTCTAAACCACCACTCTTTCTGCCGAAGGAAGATGTGGCCGTCTGCTTTTGCGGAGATGACAGTCTTGGAAACCCTGTGAGGCAGTTCTACTCAGTTCTCTAGGGTCACTATGGGTCAGAATCAACTCCATTGAAAAATAAGGTGGTTTAGTTTTCATTTCAGTGGCAGGAAATCTAGAAGAATTGCTTCTGGTACATCTAGCTATCAGTAACAATAATAATACTCGTTGTTGTTGCTCTCAAATTACCTCTGACTCCTGTTGTTGTTGTTGATTGCCATTGAGTTGAGCACGACTCATAGCGACCCTGTGAACAAAAGGCCTGAAGCCTTTCTGTGACTATTGTCCTTTATCAAAGTTCATAGAGTTTCCAGAGGCATGTGGTTTAGGAAGTGGATGCCACTCTGCTTCCAAACCTGTCTTAAACTGGGAACTCCACCAAACACTGTCCACCATGGGTAATCATTATGGCATTTGACGCCCCCCAATGACACAAGGTACCTTAATTATAGAACAAAGCAATGCCCATCCCATGCCATCTTCTTGACTGCAAGACTGCTTTAAGTCCAATTTTCTAGAAGGCCTGCCTTCAAAAGGCATATCAAGCTATGCTCTTTTGTGCTCAATAGCGACCTCACAGTGCATTTCTCAGATATAGATTAACAGGTATTTATTCTGAAATGTGTTTTAGTCGCTAAAACTCTGCTGGTATTTGGAATACTAGTATCCTCGCTTATAGCACCATGACAACATGCAAACACAGTACAAAAAATTGACAGTTGTGTAATGCAAAACCAAGACAAAACAAGAAACACCAAAAACCCAACAAGTGTAAGTATTTTGGGGGTGTTAGTTGTCAGAGATGCCCTGGGGCACCGTGGTTAAAATGCTTAGCTGCTAATTGAAAAGTCAACTGCTCGAATTCCCTAGCTGTTTCACAGGAGAAAAACACAGCAGTCTGCTTCTGTTAAGTATGTGCAGCCTTGGAAATGTTACAAATCATTCTGGTCTATCATTATGAGTGAGAATCAATAGGGCCGGGCAGCAGGAGGTTTGGTTTTAAATTATTAAAACTCTTTGATGTTGAGTTGAACCAACTCATGGCTGACCCTCCATTGGGTTTCTGAGGCTATAAATGGTATGGAAAAAGGTTGCCCATTTTTCTGGTAGTTTTGAACTGCCAGAGAGACATGGCCTTTGGTTTGGCCCTAGACCTCCCTTTGGCTTTTTAGGTGCCTGATATTGTTGTAAATATTTCTTCATGTATTGTTGTAATGAGATGCCACTGAGTCAAGAACAGCTCATCAATAAGAAAGCTGAGGCACAGAGGAGTTAAACCTCTTACTAAAGTCATGCCCTTATGCTTATCCAAAGTGCCATATTGCCTCTCAAAACATGAAGCCTTGTTCTATTTATCTCAGCATCCTAAGTGTGTCCAGAGAAGATGTCCATGAGTCTCCAGAGATGTTCAGTATAATTGTATTGAATCAATAAATGAATTTTCTGATGAATTTCTCTGGCCTTAAGTCACTCTGACACAAACTTTAGTGTGAGGGAGTAGCAGAAGAGCCTTCATCTCAAAAAATCATACCCACCTCCTAACTATTCCTTCCTTCCTTCCTTCCTTCCTTCCTTCCTTCCTTCCTTCCTTCCTTC
>NW_006399851.1:9599010-9606516 GCF_000299155.1 Elephantulus edwardii | reverse complement strand
TCCTAAAAACATTTCCTCTTTACCAGTCCTAGTGTGCACCTGATTCAGGCCATTTTTAACTTTTTTTAATCACTTGCTATGCATCTGAGAGCTAGACATTGAATAAGGATGACAGAAGCATAATCAATGCCTTTGAGTTTGTGGTGTTGAAGAGTACTGAATATTCCCTGGACTGCCTGGAGAACAAACAAATACGTCCAGAGAAAGTGGCAGCCAGAGTGCTCCTTAGAGACAAAGATGATGAAACTTTATCTCACCCACTTTGGACATGTTATTAGGAGGGGCTAGTCTTTAGAGAAGGACATCATGCTTCGAAATTTGGAGAGTTGACACAGGAGAAGACTCTCAACAAGAAGGGTTGATACAGTGGCTGTAGCAGTGGGTTTGAGTATAGAGGATGATGAGATGTCACAGAAAACAGGGTACAGCTCCACTGTTTGTGGGGTCACTGTGAATTGTAATTGACTCACAGCCCCTAACAACAAAGCTGCCAGCAAGTTGATTCCAATTCCTGGTGGCCCCCTATGTTCCAGAGTAGAACTGTGCTCCACAGGATGTTCAAAGGCTGAAAGGGCATCACCAGGCCTGTCTTCCAGGTGAACTTAGCACTCCAAACTTTGAGTTAGCAGCAGAGCTCATTAACCATGCACACCACCCAAGGAGTTCTTACTTTCTTTGGGAACTATCTATGAAAATGAAGAAAGGATTTATGGTGCCACAGATGGACGACGGATACGTTCACCGCATCGCTCCTCACCTTGGGCTAGTGTGTCATTGGTCAAATAGCATCCCCTTGAGGTCAGCATTGTGATGGTGGCTTCTGACCCACTCCTCACTACAGGGAAAGTGACATGATGAACACAAGCCAGGCCTTGGGGTCTGCTTACTCATCCTTCCTAGGGAGTTCCCCATCTGGCATCAACTTTGGATACACAGAGCCATTTTTATTTGTTTGGTTGGGTTTGCTTTTTATTTACTTGAGAAAATAAGGCTAACAGAAGAACTATCTAAAACTCTATGGTCCCAGTGTAATTAATGTCTCCATCCTTCCAGCCTCTTTTTCAGATTATTTTACAGTAGACCCTTGCTGAAGGGGAGGTGGGGGAGTGAGGGCCGCTCTAGATAGAAAAAGGAGTGCTCATTACAAAGCAAGGACTCATCAGAGAAGGAAGTGGATTTCTTAGTTGATACAGACAATCGGTCCCCAGAGATGATGGATGAGATCCTGCCCCTCTCCTTCCATTCTCATTCTTCTCTCATTCTCCCTCCTACACATCTTCTGCATGACACCTCTGCCCACTTGACTAAGCACATCCTCATTTTAACCCAATCCTCCTGGTGTGCCCACAAATGGATGGTGGTCAGTTGCATGGTTTTGTGGAAATAGACTAAGAACACTCAAAGGAGAATAAACGACTCACGACTTGCTACAGAATGAGAGTCAGCCACCTATACTTACATTTGATGGATGCTCAAAGGCAAGCAGTGACGTGAGAAAGATTCAGAATAGAAAAAGCAAAGGTTATGGCCTGGTTAGAATATATAATTGGTTAGAGAACATATTTGGCTTTCTCTGAGTGGCCTTAAATTGGAAGCAAGGGCAATTAATTATTAATTAAATTCTGGCCAATTAAGGCCACTATAAGAGGGACTGTTGCTTGGTTTCCTGAACTGGTTGCTATAGGTGGTGGTTTGAGTTCCAGGTTAGACACCTTGGGTTGTGGTTTAGAGTTCTATTTTTTATATATAGTACAATCTGACAATTGTCCATTTGTCCTTTCAGTCTTTCCACTTGAACAGTCCATCAAATCTCCCTTTTCCCCCCAACCAACTCCAAGGACTTGGACTGGTTTTCAAGATCGATCACCCTCACTTTTTTTGATCTTCATGCTGTTTATTCAGGGTTCATCTTAGAACCTTGAATTAAGAACTTTGAATTGGAACCTTGACATTTCAAGTCCTGCTGCCCTATCCCTGTCACATGTCCCACAGTTATCTGAAAGCCGTGGTCAGTCAACACACTGCCGATGCCTTTCTCAGTGGTTTCATTAAAGGAGTTTGAGGACCCTTTGATCAGTTTCCACTGATTTCCCAGTGGTGGTTTTCATGGTGTTCAAGACCTTGTACCACCAATTGTCCCAGTGGATTCTGACTCCTGATGTAACCATGCATGTTAGAATAGAACTACATCCTAGAGGATTTGCAATTGTTCCTTTTTCAGAAGTAGATTGCCAGACCTTTCTTCTAAAATTCCTCTGGATTGCCCTAAGCCTTTAACTTTCTAGCTAGCAGTCTTGACTATTTGTGCCACTAACAGCCCACTCAAGGGAGCTCTGGTGGCCTAGTGGATAAGGACTTGCCCTGCCAACCTGAAGGCAGGCAGCTCAAATCCACAAGCTGTTCTGCTGAAGAAAGAAGGGAAATATCCTTCCATATGATTTACAGCATCAGAGAACCCTCTGGAAGGTCAGCTATGAGTCGGTTCCAACTGACGTAACCGCAACAGTGGGGACTACTCAAGGAAGGCGAGATACCCGCTGTCATCAAGTCAACCTCAACTCAGATTTCCAAGGCCGTAATCTTTCTGGAGAGTGGCCCTGGTAGCCTAGTGGTAAGGAATTGTACTATCAACCCAAAGGCATACAGTTCAAATTCCCCAGCTGCTCCATGGGAAGAAAATAGATAATCAACTTCCATGTAATTTACTGCCTCTGAAAACCTACTGAAGGGTCAAATATGAGTCGGTTCCAACTCAGTGGTACTCGACAATGACAATAGCAATCTTTATGTGAGGAGACAGCCTGTCTTTCTCCCACAGAGCAGGGGGTGAATTCAAGCTGTTGACTTTGGTAAGTAGAGCAACACATAACACAACAGGCAACTACAGCATCTTCAAGACATTGTAGAAAATTCTAATAGCTGCCTGAAGTTTGATTTTAATTTCTTTTAGCCATGGATTTGATTATCAGCAACTGTAATTACTGTGATAATATTACTTTACATTTTCAAAAGCCATTTACAGAATTTCAAGTAATCCTCACAGTAACTTTGCAATAAAGCTTCCCTCCCCCATATTACCATTGAAGAAAGAGCCAGATTCATAGAAAATAAGGTGCCTAGGTAAGGGCACATAGCTAGTAAGATGAGAAATTGGGACTATTTCTTCCAAGACCAGGTTGCTTTTCCCAACTCCAAGTTCTAAAGTCCAGAATGAACGAAAGAATAGCTATCAATGCCAGTTTGTACTTAAAAAAATTGTGATAGTTCCAAATACACAAATGTAAAGATGAGGAAGCAGTGGTATACTCCTGCCAGCAGGCAAGAGCGCTTCTAAAATTCAGATCCTACTGCTAGGCTCCTACTAACCATCCACAGATTGAAATCAGTGGCAATAGGAGGACCAAGACAATTGGAAAATGTTTCCAATTTGATTCCTCTCAAAGTCTGGTGGCAGAGAAGATTAGGTCTTAGACTACTAGGGAAAAAGATCTGTGGTTCGAATCCTTCAGCTGCCATGGGGAAGAAAGATGGACAATCTTCTCTGGGAAGACTTACAGCCTTGGAAATGCAAAGGAGGGTCATCCTGAATTGGAATTCACTCATGCACAGTGAGGCTCTTGTTCCCTGCCTTACTATCTCCCTAGCTGACTCTGTCTTCATGGCCTCCACCTTCTACCAGTCCCTCTAGGCTAGGTCACCATGAAAAACAGGAAACATTCTCTTAGATTTGCTGTCCATAGAAGTTGGGAGTTTGTAGGCCATCTTTTTGGGGACCTTGAGTCTTATAAAAACTGGTATCTTAAAGTCACTTTGGAGCTCTGGTGGCCTAGTAATAGAGCTATGCTGCTACTCCAAAAGCATGCAGTTTGAATCCACCAGCTGCTCTGAGAGAAAAATATGGACCATCTCCTCCCATGTGATTTATTGCCTCTGAAAACCTACTGGAGGATCAGCTACGGGTTAGTTCCAACTAGACAGTACACAACAGCCACCATAAAGTCTTCTTTAAATGGGCTCGAGTGGTGGATTCCCTAGGAAATTGCATAGCTAACCCAAAGGTCACACCTCTCTGGCAGTCTGAATCCACAGCCAGCTAGATGGACAATTTCCTCCAGTGTAATTTACAGCCTTGGAAACCTGCTAGAGGTTCAGCTATGAGTAGGTTTGTGTCTACAGCAATGAGTGAGTGAGTGAGTGAGTGAGTGAGTGAGTGAGTAAGTGAGTAAAAATCACCTTGGAGTCAAACCATAGGCTAAAAAACAATTCAGTGACTGTTTTGCCCCAGGTAATAGGCTCTTCTCAAGTTTTCTTCTGAAAAACTCCAAGGTCAGATTGAAACAAATAAATAAAAAACTCCCTTTACTCTCTCAGATCACTTCTGACTCATAGCAACCCTTGTGGGGCAAATCAGAATTTCCCCATAAGGTTTCCAAGGCTGGACATCTTTATAGAAGTTGACTGCCTCCTTTTTCTTCCAAGAAATGATTGTCAAGTTTCAACTGTCAATTTTGTGCTTAGCAACAACACCCAGCGCCTCGAAAGTCAGACTACACGACTGCTGTCAGGTTAGTTCTGACTCACAGCAAGCCTGCAAAAAAGGTTTCCTAGACTGTAAATCTTGGAAGTAGACTGTGGAACACCTCATGGAATAAAATTGTTGACCAGCGTTCCAAGGAGCTCCACCACTGGCTTCCTAGATATTTCAATAATAAAATCAAAGCCACATCCGAGTGCCTCCAACTTGACTGGATTCATACTGACTGCACTTAGTAGCATTTTCTTGGCTTTCATCTTCTTAGAAGCCGACCGTCAGGCCTTCTAATGTGCAACTGGGTGGATTTAAACCATTCACCTTCGAGTCCATAGCCAAGAGCAAAGAGACTTAATTATGCATCCAAATGATACGAGCTTTAATAATGGTTTCCTTTAATAAAACCAAAATACCATTGCCATGCCTGAAAATATCCTGTTACTTCTTACTGTTGTTGTCTTACTGTGTCATCAAACATACAGATGAATATTTCTATACAGTTGGCTTCCCTGAATTAGAATCCAAAAGTTATACACAACTTTCTAGGAATATATCTTTTGAGTTTTTAAATTTCCTCTTTCTCCTCCCCCTTTCTCTTCTTTTTCACACCTAAGTTATAAAGCAACTTTTGGTTTTGTGTACTGTCTAGTTGGAAATTATTCCCCCCCCAGCAGGTTTTCAGAGGCAATAAATTGAATGAGAGAAGACTGACCACAGAGCAGCTTGTGGATTCCAACCGCTGAGCCACTAGAGTTCTCATAAAGTAGTTAGCAACATGCAAATCATTCCCCTAAAACAATTAACTGAAAGAGAGGTGATAAACTTCTAACAATAAACTGTAAAGACACTCAGGCACACAAATCCTGACCTGGCCTATTATCATCTGAATAATTACCTTTACCATCAGAGAAAACATGTTTTCCTATCCTAATAACTCAGTTAACAGAATGAGCATCTCTACTGGTGTCAGAAATTTTCATAAGTGATAAAGAAGACATTGGTTCAAACTTCCAAAGCTTGGTAAAGCTCCATGGATCTCCAAGTCAGCCTCTGGATAACTTTCTCAATTCTGAGACGACCACTAATAATGCCACATCTTTTTATAGCACCTGAACATATATAAGGCACATCCTTGTACATCAGATAAGGTACCAGGGAGTGAGGTGGAGTTGGGTACAGCCAGACCTCTACCACTTCCTGAAAGGACAGGTTCAAACGAGGGTTTATTCCTCCCTCAAAGGGAAATTAGGGGGAAGAAATGAGATGTGCTTATTCAGTGTCAGGTGACAGACTTGACAGATAGTAGGTACTTATAATGTAATGATTACAATTGTTACTATCAGTCTGTACTATAGATAAATTTTGTCTCCCTAAATACATGTTTTAAAGGCCACAGGGAGTTGCACAGCTAACCCATGGGCAGTTCCTCCCTGGTGGCTTGAATTCACCAGTAGCTGCTCAGAAGAAAGATGGACATTCTCCTCTTATGAGGTTTACAGTCTTAGAAAATGGGCGGGTCAGCTTTGAGTTGATGTAGATGGCTTAAGCAGTGGGTAAGTGGTGCTTATGGTTATAACCCCATCTAGGACTGAATTTCCTTTGTTATGTTAATTAGGTACAATTAGTAAAGAATGTGTCTCAAAGTTAATCTCTTTTGAGATAAGCAGAGATAGAGGAAGGGAGATGTCAGGCCACATGAAGACCACCAAACATAGAAGATAAAAAGAAAAACAAGGACCTTTCCCAGAGCCAATAGGATAACAACCTCTTCCTCCAGAGCCAGTGCTGTGAACTCCCATTTCTAGACCCTTAGACTTAGAGGGAATGAATCTCTGTTGAAGTCACCCATTTATATAATCTTTTTGTTATAGCAGCACAAAATAATTAAGACAAACTCTAACATCCATTAACTTAATTCTCATAAATCCAAACAAATATTCTTATTGCTGTCAAACTGGAACTTACTCATAGCTGACTCTCTTTTGGGATCTGAAGCTGTAGATGCATGGAAGAGATAGCTCATCTTTCTCCCAAGGAGCCACTGGTGGTTTAAAACCACTAAAGAAATGTGGCATTTAGGTGAGCAGTGAAATTCCCTGTGATTCAACCTACCAAAGCTACCTACCAACTATTGTTGTTGTTATTAAATACCATCAACTTAGAATCAACCCATAGCTGGCCCTCCAAAATTAACACATACATCTTGTTGTTCAGTAAATGTGCTCCCACTTATGTGCTCCTGAGTACATTCAATGGCTAGTTTTTAAGAAGTAAACCTCTGAGACTTGCTTCCAAGGCATCTCTAGGTAGACTCAAACCCCCAACTTTGTGCTAGCAGCTAAATATATCAACAGTTTGCATCATCCAAGAGTCCTTGACATTATTTAGATTTAGGCTAAATTAAATGCACAAGGCAGCTGTATGATACAACATCCCTTCATTTACAAGAAGTTTAGGATTTGTTTCTTTGGAGACCATGAGTTGGTATGTCCACTTGCTGTACAGAGGTAACTTGTGGTCGCTGTGAAGCCTAACACTGTGACACTGAGGAGTCAAATGTGAGAATGGTTACCCATGGTGGATACTTGGTGGATCTTCCCAATTAAAACAAGCTTGGAAGCGGGAATGACATCCACTTCCATAATAGCTTGCCTCGGAAACCCTATGAACCTGGAGAAAGGAAAAAAGTTATACAGGTGTCCAGGACTTTCGTTCATAGGGTCACTATGAGTCACCTATGATTCAATGGCACTTAACAACAACAACAACAACAACATATTTACAATCAGTTACACTTACAGGATTTGAACCTAGGTTTTGCCATAAAAAGCAAATGGTTCTTAGCTTTTCAGATTACTTGTATCTTTGATTAAGTTATGCTATCATCCAGGAAGAGTGTAAACGGTCATTACAAAGACAGAAGAGGAAGAAAAGACCAAAATGGATGTCAGAAGAAACTCTGAAGATTGCACTGG
>NW_006399851.1:9590692-9597308 GCF_000299155.1 Elephantulus edwardii | reverse complement strand
GTGACTGGGGTAATCGGGATGGGTGTGTCAGAGGCGGGGTGGTTGGCGCAGGATAGAGCAGGGTTTAGGGCTGTTGTGCATAGGGTCGCTATGAGTCAGAAACGACTCGAAGGCACATAACAACAACAACAACAATGCTAAGTTCCTAATAAAAAATCAAGGAACAATTAGTGTGAGAGATAAGTTCTGACATGTGACTTAAACTGCAGAAATAAAACAAGGGGGAAATGCAAGTGTTGACTTCTTTTATGTATTAGGCTTTGACATTTAGTTGTATCTTTTTACATTGATCATTCCATGATTCAGAGAACATTTTCCTTTGAGGCAAACATTTTTCCTGTGACCACTTACACAATGAAAGGTGAAATTACTGAGTCATATTTCAAACAGACACATTTCAGAACATTAGATCCTCTGGGGTGTGTGTGTGTGTGTGTGTGTGTGTGTGTATGTGCGCGCACACGCATCCTACTGGTTGTTTTAGTATGTTCCTTTTAGCTCAATTCTCAAGTTTATTTGAGCATTAGAATTTCAGAGGTGGAGACTAAAAAGTGGAGGAGTTTACATAAAGAGAGGTTCAATATTCTACCAGTGAATCAGATTCTCTGGATGAGATCGAGAACGATTCTTTTTCCTGTCCCCACCTCAGAGGCAAGCATGGTGCCTTGCTCTGCTGACTGGCCCTTCCTGACAACATGTCCAAAGTATACAAGATAAAGCTTTATCACCCTTACCTCTAAGGAACACCCTGTTTGCTCTTTCTCCAGGACAGACTTATCTGTGTTTTGGCAGGCCATGGGATAGTCAAGGCTCTTCTCCAACCCCATAGCTCAAAGGCAGCAATTCTTCTGTCATCCTTATTCATTTATCCAATTGTTACATGCCTAGGAAGTAATTAGAAAGACCATGGCTTAGATCAGGCACTCTTTAGCCTTTAATCTGACCCTGTTGCTCATTAGCCTTTTAAAGTTGTCCTTCTTGTTGTTGTTGTTGTTATGTGCTGTCGAGTCGTTTGCAACTCATAGCGACCCTATGTATAACAGCCCTAAACCGTGTTCTATCCTGTGCCAATCTCATTGCCTCTGACAAACCATCCCGATTACCCCAGTCACTGAATCAATCTACCTCATAGAGGGTCTTCCCCTCCTGTGCTGTCCCTCTACTCTACCCAGCATGATGTCCCTCTCTAAAGACCTGTCTCTCATTACAACATGCCCTAAGTATGTCAGACAAAGCCCCAGAATCCTTGTCCTTGACAGCAGATTTTCTCAATGCAATATGCTTTTTGATTTCTTAACTGTTGCTACCATGGTGTTGATTGTGTATCGAAGGAAAATGAAAAAGCTAACAACTTCAATCTTTCCTACAGCTATCATGATGTTGCCTATTGGTCAAGACACTTAATGAGATGGATAGGCATAGTGGTTGCAACAATGGGCTTTAGCATGGTGAAGATGGTGAGGATGGTGCAGGATAGGCCAACCTTCCAATGTGCTGTTCACTGGGTCACTATGAGTCATGGTCAATGTGAAGGCATTTAACCACTACACTGCATTCTATGTGATTTGAATGTTTAAGCAAATATAATGACTGACTGAATTGAAATTCAACAGGATGAATTTGATGGGATGGCAGATAATTAACACGTTGCCACACACTTTTAAATTGATGACCATGCTTAGAAACACATTTTTTTTTTAACCATCATTTACGGCAAGTCCCTGGGTAGTGTAAACAATCAACAGCTACCTCTGGTGGTATACTTCTTATAGAATTACACTGCTAACACAAAGACCAAACCTCTTTGATAGTTTGAATCCACAAATAACTCCAGGAGAGAATATGTAATCTCCTCCCATGTGGTTTACAGCTTCAGAAACCAGCTGGAGGGTGAGCTATGGGTCAGTTCTGACTTGAAGCCAAATGAATTAGAGATCCAAATGTCCATGGTTAAAATGTGCCCAGAGGTACCTCAGAAGAAAGTCTTGGTGATCTTCTTTTGGAAAACCAACCACGGAGAGCACTATGGAGCACATTTCCACCCAGACAAACATAAATTTGATCACAATGAGTTAAAATCCACTCACTGGCCAATGGGGAAGAAGAGGAGCTAGAACTGATTTCCTTGGTTAGCTCGTTTATAACTTCAGAGATATACGGGCACCACACAGTCAGATACTTCCCACTAGTAATTTCCCACAGACTTTGAGGTTTGAGATAATAGTAGCCACACTGAAAAATTCAGGCCTTACAGTATCTGAAGAGTTAGGATCCTTAAAAAAAGAACTTAACAGAAAGTCACACTAAGAAAGCCACTTCCAGGAGCAGGAGAAGGTCTCACTTTCCATAAAAACTCAAAATGTAGAACATAACTCTCCCTCCAAAACCCCCACTGCAGGATGACAGCAGGCACTTTCTCGTCAATGGCCTTTGGTGGTGGTGAGTCATGGCTGAGACCTCGACAGGGAGCCAGGGACTTTCAAAGCTCAGCCTCAAGCCCAGGCCCTCGGGGAGACCCGCTGAGCAAATGAACCACTGCTGGAAATACCTTGGTTTATTTGAGGGTGAGGCAGGGCTTATTTGCTCTGTATTTTCTGTATCAATAAAAGTGTTGTGTTACCTTCCAAATTCTCAATCAGTATGTCCCACCAATCAGTTCTGGAGTCCTGTCACACCATGAATGCTCTGGTGGTTTTGTCTGTAGGGAGTTGCTTTGTTAATCTGAGGCTGGGTATTGTGTGTGCTGTTGTGTCAGAAACAACTTATATCTGGGCCTCCAGAGGGTTTTCAGAGGTAGTTAATCACATGGAAAAAGATTACCCGTCTTTCTCCCACAGAGCAGTTGGTAGATTTGAACTGCATGCCTTTGGGATTGCAGTACAGCTTCTACCACCAGCTTCCCATTGTGAGTTCCAGCCTCAGAAACCCAAGGGAGAGCTGCTACGAGTCAAACTAAATAAATGATGTCAGTGAGTGATCACACAGCACAATCTTGGGATTATTTCTTTAAAAAGAAGTGTCCACAAAAGCTCCAGCAGAAATGAAATTACTCCACTTGAAATAGAAATGAGGACCTAGAGAGAAACTTAAGTCTCCATCTTAACATTTCTTTCACCTCTGGTCATTCGATCTAGAAAGTTCAATTTTAAGATCTCTAAATGAAAACTTTTTTTTTAAGGAAGAAAGTGGGACTCTCAAAAACTCCAACTTACATTTTTGTTATGTCTTCTAAATTGCTTAGTAAGGACCAAACATCAAGGCATTAAATAACAAATAGTCAGGTCAGTTTGAAGCAGGCCTTGATAGTCCAGGGGGAAAGTAGTCCAGCATCTCAATAACAAAAAAGGCAAACAACCCAAGCACAAAATGGGCACAAGTTATATATAGACACTTTACCAAATAAGAAAGTCAGATGGCCAAGAAACACATGAAAAAATGTTTAAAAGCCCTAGCTATCAGAGAGATGCAAGACAAAACAACAATGAGATAATTTCACCTCAGCAACAATGGCAAAGTTCAGTGAGACAGCAAACAGGAAATGTTGGCAAGGATGAAGAGAGATTGGAATTCTCATTCCCTGCTAGAGGGGATGCAAAACGATACAACCTCTATGGAAGGCAGTCTGGTGCTGTCTCTAAAAAGTTCAAACACATCTGTCATTCTACAGAAGAAAGATGAGGCAGTGTGTGCCAATAAAAATTTATAGCCTTGGGAATACCATGGGAGAAACTCTGGACAATGTTGTTACGTGCTATCAAATAGGTATCTCATCTCAAAGGAGATTGCCCATCTTTCTCCCAAGAAGCAGCTGGTAAATTCAAACTACGTGGCTTTGGGTGGACAGCACAACTCCTTACCACTAGGCCACCAGAGTGCCCACTCTATCGTAAGTTGTTAAGTGCTGTAGAGTCAAGTATAACTCATAGCAATCATATGGGCAACAGATCTGAACCGTTTTCTATCCTATGCCATCCTCACAATCTCTGACACAATCAAACCCATTGCTGAAGGCATTGTGTCAGTCTACCTGGTTGAGCATCTTCCTTGCCTTCTCTGTCCTTCCACCTTCCCAAGTACGAAGTTTCCTCTTCAAGAAATAACTCTCCTAGTAACATGCCCAAAGTTTATGTGCTAAAACTTTATCATCCTTGCCTCCTAAGAGCATTCTGGCTACACTTTCTCCAAGACATATTATTTGTTCTTTTGGCAGCCCATGGGATATTCATTCAGCGCTCTTCTCTAACATCACAACTCAAAGACATCGATTCTTCTGTCATCCTTAGTCACTGCCCAGCTCTAAGGTGCATACCAAGTGACTAAAAAGACCATGGCCTGAATCAAGAGCACCTTACACCTCATACTGACTCTGTGCTATGGCATTTCTAAAAATAGAAACCAACTAGTTCCACTGCAATGGGTTGTTTTTATGGGAAGAAAGGGAGGAGAGGGTTGGTAGTCAAGCTTTAAAACTTTGAACTAATGTTTTCTTTAGAAGTAAATAAAATAGCAACAGCAGGGAAATAAGCCACTCAAGAGGAAATACCAAGGATTTCCATTTAAGATAGTAAGTTCCTTACATAAGAAACTATAAGGAAGTTAGTCAATTAGGGGAGAAAAAGGAATACTTTCTGAAATGTCATTTCAGCGAATGCAGGTCATTTCAATGAAAAGGGAAATTTTTTAATAGATCATGTGTTCTTTCTTTGTTTTGTAAATTGTTTTGTTGTTTTGTTTGTTCGTTTGTTTCATTTGTAGTATTTTCACACGTCCTTGCCTTACTTTGACAAAATCTCACAAGAAATGTGCATTTAGAAATGCCAGTGAAGAAAGGTTTAAGGGTGAAAGCTGGCGTTACTGGTAATGATTGTTTCTGGCTGGCAAAGGTAAAGGACAGTTAAGACTGATCTAGGTCTGTATCCTCAGTCTTCCAGCTGGTGTTGTTACCTGTAAGTTTTATTTTCACGAGGAAATAAACTCCAATAAACTTTTGTGGTGAGCAAGACCACTGGCCAGGGGAACAGTCACAAGCTGGGGCCAGTGAGGAATGCCCTTGGACTGGGACTAGACTGGCATTACTTCTCAAAGGTCCTTGGGCACACAGTCTCCTGGGGTTGCCAGGAACTTGGACATTAGGTACTATCTCTTTATGGCCTCAGGCATAGCAGTCTGCCCAGTAAACAAATATCTGTCTCTACTATTCTTTCAGGCCACAGAGCTGTTATACAATATGCTATTATTATTCTATAATATATTAATATGTTGTTGCTGTTGATGTTGATTGCCTTTGAGTTGAGCACGACTCATAGTAATCCCGTGAACAAAAGGCCTGAAGACCCTCTACAACCATCGACATTTATCAAAGTTCATAGAGTTTCCACTGGCATGCTGCTTAGGAAGTGGATGTCACTCACAGGGAGGAGATTGCCCATCCTTCTCCCACAGAGAAGCTGGTGGATTTGAACCATGCACCTTTGGAATTGCAGTGTAGTTTCTCGCCATTAGACCACCAAAGATCTTTACATTAATATAACAAAGATATTAATTATTTATATATTTTTAATATTATACAAATGCTATTCTCATACCTCAAAGGTTGTAAAGTTGTTGTTGTTGTTAAGTGCCCTTGAGTTGAGTACCAGTCAAAGTGACTCTAAGAATAACAGATCTGAACCATGTCCTATCCTGTGCCATCCTTCTCATCTCTGATTTACCTGAGCCCATTGTTGCAACCACTGTGTCAGCCCTCTTGGAGAAAAGAATGCTGCCAAGTAGAAGTTAAAAAATTCCACTAAACCATTCCCATGTTAGCACCAAACCAAAAACAAATTTATTGCCATAGAGTTGGTCAAAACTCATAGTGATTTTCCACCCAGATTCCTAAGACACTGCCAATCTTTCTTCCAAGGAGTGACAAGCAAAATTGAGCTGCTGACCTTTCAGTTAGCAGCCTTTCTTGTACAGTTATTTCCTGTGCATAGGATAACATCTCAATAAGAGTTCTATAAATAGGGGAGAGGAAAAAAAAAACAAACAAAAAACACCTTATGTATAGGGAACTCTGGTGTTTCGGTGATAAAGAGTTGTGCTTCAAACCCAAAGACTCATTATTTGAATCCATTAGTTGCTCTATGGGAAAAGAATGTGCAATTTATTGTGTCTAAAAATCTGCTGAACGTCTCTGTACATTGCCTGCATCTCCGCATGTCGCCTGCATCTCAACTGCACATCCACTCAATTAACTAGGTTGTTGCTGTTGTTATGTGCCGTCGAGTCATTTGCAATTCATAGTGACCCTATGTACAACAGCCCTAAACCCTGCTCTATCCTGTGCCAATCACATTGCCTCTGACACACCCATCCCGATTACCCCAGTCACTGAATCAATCCATCTCATAGAGAGTTTTCCCTTCCTGCGCTGTCCCTCGACCCTACCAAGTATGATGTCCCTCTCCAAGGACCTGTCTCTCCTTACAAGATGTCCAAAGTATGTCAGATGAAGCCCCAGAATCCTTGCCTCCAAGGAGTAGCCTGGTTTAACCCTCTCTAGGATGGATCTGTTTGTTTTCTTGGCAGTCCATGGTACATTCAATACTCTTCTCCAGCACCACAGCTCAAA
>NW_006399851.1:9583575-9589226 GCF_000299155.1 Elephantulus edwardii | reverse complement strand
AGTGCAATCTTCAGAGTCTCTTCTGACATCCATTTTGGTCTTTTCTTCCTCTTCTGTCTTTGTAATGACCGTTTGCACTCTTCCTGGATGATACATTTAACATCCTCCCACAACTCATCTAGTCTTCGCTCATTAGTGTTCAAGGCCTCAAACCTGTTCCTGAGATGATTCTGAAATTCAGGTGGGATGAAATCAAAGTCATACTTTGGCTCCTGCAGGTTTGGTTTAATTTTCCTCAGTTTCAGCTTGAACTTGCATATGAGTAATTGGTGGTCTGTTCCACAATCAGCCCCTGGCCTAGTTTTCACAGATGATATTGAGCTTCTCCAGCATTTTTTCCACAGATGTAATCGATCTGATTCCTTTTCATACCATCCTGACTTTAAAAACTTCTTAGTGTGGCCTGGACTGGTTTCTTGCCTGGAGCACTAGACCTCAGCACTGCTACCTGGTGAGGCCCAACCCTCTCCAACTTGAGGCACCCAGCCCTGCTGCCTGGACCCCTGAACACACATGAAGGACACACCCCTCTGCTGTCTAGAAGCCTGTCTGAAGTTTTCCTGGAAGTCCTCGCCCTGCTACCTGGAAGTTCCACCCACACTATCTGAAAGCCCTATCCTAAAACCCAGAATGCCCACCCTGTCACCTGGAAGTCCTGTCCCCAAAACCTGGAAGTCCTGCCTTTGCCACTCAGAGGTACTGGACCCACCATCTAGAGGACCTGGTGCCATGGCCTGGATGCCCCAACCCCAATGCTTGGAGGATGACCTACTGCCACCCCTCTGAAACTCACCAGAGACATCAATATCACCCATGAACTAATTCTATTTCCTCTCCCCTCCCAAAGTGTGAGCTTCCTTTAGCCTGAAGCACCTTGGACTGGCCTAGCTGCAGCAGTTGTCTAACAGAGAAGGCTCTTAATTCACAGACGGTTGCTCTCCCAAACTGAAGTAAGTCTTCCCTTGGGTCAAAATTTCAGAGAAACCCAGGCAATGTAGCTGCCCACCGTCCTCTGGAGCAGTGATGTCAGACCAAGATCCTGCTATTGCCTCAAGTGTAAAATACTTTACCACAGCAGTGTCACATAAGAAACAGGCTATCTCAGCCCCTACACAAGCCCAAGTGACACGGTATCAAAGTATTTTCTGAAGCCAGAAAGTCTGATGGAACTTTCTAACACAGAATTTAAAGGAATGATGGTGGAATATTTTCAATAGGTGAAAGAAAGACTAGAAAAATTATGGGACATTGCAAGCAAAAACCAAGAGGAGCATAAAACAAACAAACAAAACACCAATCCAAAACAATGCAGAAAAAAAACAAAAGAGGTATTAGAGGCTCGGAAAAATAGAAAACACGATCCAAAATATGAGGAACAATGTTTCAGATTCTGTCAACATGTTGGAGGGACATATGAACACAGTGGAAGGGATGGAACACAGAACCAGTGAAATAGAAGAAAGAATTGTCACTACTGATCTGTTAAAACAAAAAGCAGAATAGAAAAGGAAGGGAAAAGAAGAAAGCCTAAGAATAATGTGGGACACCATCAAGATCAATAACATATTCATAATCGTAATCTCAGAACAGGGAGAAACAAGTAAAGGCACCAAAAGAGTTGTGGAAGAATTACTAGAAGAAAATTTTTCAGACATAATGAAGAATGAGACAATACATATTCAAGAATCTGAGCAAACACCATATAGAAACCCTAAAAGAAAAGCACCAAGACATATCATAATAAAATTTGCCAGAACCAAAAATAAGGAGAGAATTATAAGTAGCAAGGGAGACAAAAAGAGTAACCTATAAGGAAGAGCAAATAAGAGTAAGTGCCAATTTCTCAGCAGAAATCATGCAAGCAAGAAGACAGTGGGATGAGATATATCATACACTCAAAAAACAGAACTGTCAACCAAGAATACTATACCAAACAAAAGTGTCCATCAAATATGAAGGTGAGATCAAGATATTCTCAGAATAGCAGAACCTAAAGGAGTCTGTGAAAACAAGACCAGAATTGCAGGAAACACTGAGAGACATCATTCTTAAGAGGTGCCACAGAAAGCAGGATGGACCAAAGTAATCAACAACACCAAAGTGAATTCAACAACCAAATAATACCAATAAAACCTTGCCTCTCAATAATCACACTGAATATGAATAGTTTAAATGCACCACTGAAGAGAAAAAGACTAACAGATTGTATAAAAAAACAAAATCTATCAATATGCTGCCTACCAGAGACACACCTAAAAGTGAAGATAAAGAAAGCCTAAAAACAAAGGTGTGGGAAAAACATACCAAGCAAATGACAACCATATAAAACTAGCAGTAGGACATTAATCTCTGATAAAATAGACTTCAATGCAAAAACCATCACAAAAGACAAGGAAGGTCACTACATAATGCTTAAAGTGTCAGTAGAACAAGAGAACATAACAATAATAAATATCTAGGAATCAAATTATAACACTGCAAAAAATATAAAACAAACATTAACAAAACTGAAAAATGAAATAGACAACACCATTATAGTGGTTGGAGACTGCGATACACCACGCTCAAGAAAAGATAGAACTACTAGAAAGAAACTCAACAAAGATGCCAAAGAATTAAACCACACAATTTGTATATGTATATGTATATGTATATGTATATGTATATGTATACACACACAGTATACCTTGTTCTCCAAAGTGCATGAAATGTTCTCCAGAAGAGATCACATTTTAGGTCACAAGGCAAGTATCAGTAAATTTTAAAACATAGAAATAATGCAAAGCATCTTCTCAGACCACAACGCTTCAAATCAGAAATTAATAACAAGAGGATAAAGGAGAAAAAATATAAATTTGGAAGCTGAAAACACCTTGCTTGAACATGAGTGGATACTAGAAGAAATAAAAAATGAAATTAAAAAATTTCTTGAAACAAATGACAACAAAAACACAACTTACCAAAACTTTTGGGAATCAGCCAAAGCTGTAATCAGAGGTCAATTTATAGCAATAAGCAAACACATCAAAAGACAGGGGTAAATTACCATTGACAACCTAACCCAACATCTCAAACAAATTGAAAAAGAACAGCAAGAAAACCCGACACCCCCTAAAAAGCCAGAAATTTAAAAAAATTAGGTCAGAAATAAATGAAATAGAAAACAGAAAACCAATTGAAATCATCAAGAAAACCAAGAGTTGGTACTTTGAAACGGTCAAAAAAATCAACAAAGGACTAGAAAAACTAACAAAGGGAAAAAAAGAAAAGACACAAATAATCCAAGTAAGAGATGAAATGGACAATGTCACAAGACAACCACCTAAAATAAAAAGGCTAACAATAGAATTGTATGAAAAACTATACTCAAACAAATATGAAAACCTAGAGGAAATGGACAAATACTTAGAAACTCACAACCTACCTAAACTGACAGAGACCAAAATTGAACACCTGAACAGACTCACTACAAAAGAAGAAATTGAAAAGGTAATAAAGCAACTTCCAGCCAAAAGAAGCCCTGGACCAAATGAATTGGACAAGTGAATTTTATAAAACATTCAGAGAAGAACTGTCACCAATTCTACATAAAGTATTTCAGAAAATAGAAAAAAATGGAATTCTCCCAGACTTATTCTATGAAGCAAATATACCCTTGATACCAAAGTCAGATAAACACACCATCAAAATAGAAAACTGTAGACCAATATCTCTCATGTACTTAGATGCAAAAATTCTGAATAAATTCTTGGCCAATAGAATCAAATGATACATAAAAGAATTAATTCACCATGACCAAGTGGATTCATAACAGGTATGCAAGGATGGTTCAACAAAGAAAACAATCAGTGTAATTCATCACATTAACAAAGCAAAGGACAAGAACCACATGATCCTATCAATTGATATAGAAAAGGCCTTTGAAAAAAATCTTACACCCTTTCCTGATTAAAACACTCAACAAAATAAGAATAGAGGTGAATTTCCTCAACATTGTAACAAGTATATAGGCAAACCCAAGAGACAACATTGTTCTCCATGGAGAAAGTTAAAGGTATTTCCCTTTGAGAACAGCAACTAGGATAAAGGATGCCCATTATCACTTCTCCTATTTAATATTGTATTAGAAGTCTTAGCAATAGCAATACAAGAGAAGGAAATAAGAGGTACCCAAATTAGCAAAGAGGAGGTAAAATTATCTCTATATGCAGATGATATGATAGTATACTTAGAAAACCCTAAAGACTCGCAAGAAAACTGCAGAACATAGTTGATCAATTCAGTAGTGTGGCAGGTTATAAGATCAACATACCAAAATCAATTTGATTTCTCTACAGTGATAAAGAAAATACAAAACTGGAGCTAAGAAAAACAATACTGGAAACACAAAAGACCTATTCAAATAAAATTACAAAGCACTACTACAAGAAACAAAACAAAACCCCTGGAGCAATAGAAGAATATCTCTTGCTCTTGGATAGGAAGACTTAATATTGTGAAAATGAAAATTCTTCCAAAGACAATCTACACATTCAATCCAATCCCAATACAAATATTAATCCATTCTTTAACGAGGTGGAAAAGGCAATTTCTAATTTCAGCTGGAATGAAAAGAGACCCAGAATTATAAAAGTACTCCTTAAAAAGGGAAACAAGGTAGGAAGCATCTCACTCCCTGATTTCAAATCCTACTACATTTCTGTGATGGTCAAGACAGCGTGGTACTGGTACAATGACAGACACATAGACCAATGGAATAGAACTGATAACCCAGAAATCAGCCCATCTACCTATGATCAACTTATTTTTGACACGGAGATGAAATTAGTTAAGTGGGGAAATGACAGCCTTTTTAACAAATGGTGTTGGCAGAATTGGAAAACTATCAGTAGAAAACTCAGGCAAGACCCACACCTCACCCTATATACAAAAAAACTCAAAGTGGATTAAGGATTTAGGATTAAAACCAAGGACTATAAACTTCATCAGAGAAAAGCTTGAAAGAACTCTAGAAGCCCTAATTCACAGCATGAACATATTTCCAAGCATCCTCAAAAACCTACAACCAGGAGAGGATAAAATAGATAAATGGGACCTTCTAAGAATCAATTCCCTATGCTCATCAGAAAACTTCTCCAACAGGGTAAAAAAGGAAAGTCATTGACTGAGAAAAAATGTTTGACAATGACATGTCTGATAAGAGACTTATATCTAGAATTTATAGAATACTCCAGTACCACAGCAAGATAAAGGTAAATAAACTAATCGCAAAATGTGCACAGGATATCAACAGAGAGGTCACCAAAGAAGACATTCAGATGGCAAACAAACTCATGAAGATATGCTCAAAATCCCTAGCTCTAAGAGAGATGCAAATCAAAACAACTATGAGATATCATCTTACCCCAGTAACAATAGCAAATTTCAACAGATCAGCAAACAACAAATGCTGGCGAGGTTGTGGAGAACCGGGAACACTTATTCACTGTCGGTGGGAGTGTAAAATGATGCAACCACTATGGAAGCAGTATGGTGCTTTCTCAAAAAGTTGGAAATACAAAACAACTATGAGATATCATCTCACCCCAGTCAAAATAGCAAAATTTAACAGAACAGCAAGCAACAAATGCTGGTGAGGTTGTGGAGAAACT
>NW_006399851.1:9547809-9582825 GCF_000299155.1 Elephantulus edwardii | reverse complement strand
GTAAAACAGGACTGACCTCAGGGTTGTTGGGAGACTGAGAAAGATGGGTTCAATAATGTATACTGCATTGAAACAGATGAGGGAGAAAACTGTTTAAGAGGGATATGTGATTAGGTATTTTTGTCATGACAGGAGTCCAGAGCGAAGGCTGTATAGTGGAGTGACCCTGGGGGGAGGGATTGTAAAACAATGAAAGAATTTTTCTTTTACTTTTCCAAGAGAGTCATGTACTGGGGTGGGGGGGTTGGGAGGGGAGAAAAATGAAACAATGAATGAATGGAAATCCAAAGTCTCTGTAAATTTTCCTTGAAATTAATAATTTAAAGACATGCTTAAGAAAAAAAAGGTGTTAATAAAATTGACAAACCTTGAACCTAACAATGGAAAGAAAGTGAAGTCTACAAATACTACAAAGAAGATATTAAGTGGACAGGCCTAACTGAAATAAAAGGATAGATCCAGGTTAAAAAAGAAATAAGTTGGAAATAGAAATACCATTTGACCCAGCAATTCCACTACTGAAATATATACCCTTAAGAAACCAGAATTGCCACCCAAGCAGATATATGTACACCTATGTTTATTGCTGTCTTTTTAACAATAGCAATGAGATGGAAATAACCCAAGTGCCCATCAACAAATGGATGGATAGAGAAGTGGTAGTATATTTACACAATGGAATATTATGCAGCACTGAAAAATAAGGAACTAATGAAATATTATACAAAATGGGTGACCCTGTTGAATGAAATGTTATACAAAATGGGTGACATTCTGTTGAGTGACATTTCTCAGTCACAAAAGGATAAATACTGCATAAAGCCAGTGTTATAAAACAGGACTGACATCAGGATTGGGGGAAAACTAAGAAAAGAGGGGATAAATAATGTACACTGCATTGAAACAGATGAAGGAAATAATTGCTTAAAAGGAATATGTGATTAGATATTATTTGCATGACAACATTCCAAAATAACACTGCATAGTAAAATAGACTGGGGGGGGGAGGGGAGGGATTGTTTAACAATAAAATAATTTTTTTTTCAAAGAGAAAAGTGAATTGGGAGGGGGAGCATAGGCAGGAAAGAAAATGTGCAACAATGACTGAATGAGAAATCCAAGTTCTTTAGAAACTTTCATTAAAATCTCAATAAAAAAGAAAATCTGCTGAAGAGGTAACTATGAGTTTGGTCCAACTTGATTCTAAATCACAACAACATATTTATGAGAATGACTTATTTTAAGAAATTTTATCATTCAATTGAGAATAGTGGGGGGTTGGACTAACTAATTGCAAATCTGTAGGTCAGACAATAGGCTAGAGATTCCTACAGCCTGGTGCCACTCAGTGGCTCACAGAGTTGTGCTTAACTGCTAATCTAAACAATAATAGTTCAAGTCCACCATGTGGCATATATCCATAGAGCTCCAGCTATCTGCTTCTATAAAGATTGAAACCAAGAAAATCCTTATGGTGTCACCACAACAAGATAAAGGTAAATAACCCAATATGGGCACAGGATATGAACAGACACTTGACCGAAGAAGACATTCAGATGGCTAACAAGCACATGAAGAAATGTTCAAAATCCCTAGCTCTAAGAGAGATGCAAATTAAAACAACTATGAGATATCATCTCACCCCAGTCAAAATAGCAAAATTTAACAGAACAGCAAGCAACAAATGCTGGTGAGGTTGTGGAGAAACTGGAACCCTTCTTCACTGTTATTGGGAATGTAAAATGGTGCAACCACTGTGGAAGGCAGTATGGCGCTTTCTCAAAAAGTTGCAAATAGAGATACCATTTGACCCAGCAATTCCACTACTGGGAACATACCCCAAAGAGACCATAACTGACATCCAAGCAGACATATGCACACCCATGTTTATCGCGGCTTTGTTTACAATAGCAAGGAGCTGGAAACAACCTAAGTGCCCATCAACAAACGAATAGATAGAGAAGCTGTGGTATATTCACACAATGGAATACTGCGCTGCATTGAAAAACAAGGAACTCACGCAATATTATTCAAAATGGGTGACCCTGGAGGACATTATGCTGAGTGAAGTATCTCAGTCACAAAAGGACAATACTGTGTTATGCCACTGTTGCAAAAGAGGACTGACCTTGGGGTTGGGGGGAGACTGAGAAAGATGGGTTCAATAATGTATACTGCATTGAAACAGATGAAGAAGAAAACTGTTTAAGAGGGATATATGATTAGGTATTTTTGTCATGACAGGAGTCTAGAGCGAAGGCTGTATAGTGGAGTGACCCTGGGGGGAGGGATTGTAAAATAATGAAAGAATTTTTCTTTTACTTTTCCAAGAGTGTAGTGTACTATGGGGGAGGGTTGGGAAAGGAGAAAAGTGCAACAATGAATGAGTGGAAATCCAAAATATCTGTAAATTTTTACTGAAATTAATAATAACAACTTTAAATTTAAAAAAGAAAAGAAAATCCTATAGTGTACTGTTCTGTAAAATGCAGTCATCATGATTCCTGACTTGATGACAAGGGCCTGCTTATTGGTTTGTGTCCCAAAATTCATAGGTAAGGTTAAAGAAAAGTGAAGAGTAAAACCGCTGTTATTAACTGTTATCCACTCTAATACAACTCACAGCTACCCTATGAGTATCAGATATTAATCTAGTCCTATCTTGTACCATCCTCATCATCCCCAACACATTTAAACCTATTGCAAAAGTCACTGCGCTGAGTAAGCTTGTGGAAGATATTATTCTCTTTCCCTGACCTTTCCAAGCATATTGTCTTTTTCCAAGAATTGGTCCCTTCTAACAACAACCCAAAGTATGTAAGATGAAGTCTCATCATCCTTATCCTTAATGAGCACCCTAGTAGTATTTTCTCTAAGACATATTTGTTTGTTCTTTTGGCAGTCCATGGAATTGTCAGTACTTTTCTATAACACTACAGTACAAAGGCATGAATTATTCTGCCATCTTTAGTCACTGTCCAGATGTATAGGAAAAGACTATGGCTTGAATCAGATGCACCTTAGTCTTTAAACTGATGTTGTTACTCCTTAGCATTTTGGAGCAGTCCTTGATGTCGAATTTTCCCAATGCAACATGTTTTAGCTTGGTATAGTCTGAAAGCAGAAACACCCTAGGGAAGTGCTGGGTTTTTTCCTCTCATAAGGCTTTTAATAAACTCGATGAAGCTTGGCTACATTACAAAGAGTAATTGCTTCATTTTAAGGTCAAATGAATTAATCCTGTAAGTATTTCATAATAGTATCTTGGCACTTATCTGCCCATACAATGGAGCACCATAGACTAGACAAGCTCACATCTAAAATTAATCATCATACATGCCATAATCCATGGCAGCCCATGCAGATTCATAGAGTAGAGGAGGGCTCAGTCCTGCCTCTGAGCAAGTAGTCCACTAGAGCAAGCAGCCCATGGGATTTGATCCAGTTCTATGGTAGATATCTTGAGAAAAGAGCTGAATCCTGTCCATCCTTACATCCCTACAGATAAGGGTACAATAAGGAGAGAAAAAAGCATTTCATTCTTGTTTTATGAATGGACAACAATAGCAATTATAATTTAGTATCTTCCTCATGTCAGGCATTATTTCATGTACATTTACCCCATCGGATAACTATTATTATCTTCCTTATTTGACAGATTAGGAAACAGAGACATAAAGATCAAGCCACTTGTCCAAGGTCACGTCCTTGCTATTATTGTGTGTCATAGAGTCATCTGTGACTCATAGTAACCCTAAGTACAATAGCCCTAAACTAGGCTGTATTCTGAGCCAATCTCACCATCTCCAACAGACCTACCTCTATTATTCTAGTTACTATGTCAATCTATCTCATTCGGGGTCTTCCTCTTCTGCACTGAACCTCCACCCTTCCAAGCATGATATCTTTTTCCAATGACTGGTCCCTCCTGGCAACATGCCCAAAATATGTGAGTTGTTGTTGATTGCCATTGAGTTAAGCAGAACTCATAGGAACCCCATGAACAAAAGGCCTGAAGCCTTTCTATAACTATCATTGTTGCTCAAAGTTCATAGAATTTCCAGAGGCATGTTGTTTAGGAAATAGATGTCACTCCTGCTTTCAAGCCTGCCTTAAACTGGGATCTCCACCAAATACTGTCCACCATGGGTAATTGTTATGGCATTTGACATCCTGATGGCACAAGGTTCAGCATCACAGCAATCCCAGGTTAGCTCAATACAGCATATTGACAGAAGGGTGTACCACTTAGAATGTTTCTCCGAAATATGGTAAGATCTAGTTTTGAAATTTATTTGACTTCAGCTGTATTTACTTAAAATTTACTGAAGAGAAAAAACATAGTACTTGTCATTCCATTTTAAAAGAAATGTGTGTGCGTGTGTGTGTGTGTGTGTATAATACTTCAGGAACAGCTCCTTAGAGACAAGGATTAAAAACCCCCATAATCTCACATACTTTATCAGACAGCATGAGGATAGCACAGGATGAGGCAAGGTTCAGATCAGTTGTTCATAGGGTTCTTATGAGTTACTTCAATGGCACCTAACGACCCCTACTTTTTTTTATTTTTTATTAGACAGATGGTTAATTCTTTCATGAACCACAGGCCATATAACGTCCACAGACATCAACTGCCTCTGGGGTTTAATGGGAATCTCTTATCCCACTTGTACTGCATGTTTTCATCTGGAAGAGGGGAGTGTTATATAATTGTGTGAATCTGAGGAAAGTGGCTTTATCTCACCAATCCAACACCAGAGACTCCTTAGGTTGTTTATGCCCCACTAACAGAATTAAATCCATATTAACTTAAAAAAAAAGTTTTCACTTTATTCAAAATGTCTTCCATTACTGACAACACAAAATTTCAATTAAAAATTCAAAGCAGAAAATAATTTTCATTTAAAAGTCTATCTAAAAGCAACCTACCTAATAAGGCAAGTCCCTTAAGGAAAGTTAAAAGGGCACAGAAATGTGAGCTCAGACAATGTTATGTCTAAGTTCTCAATCTAAGCATGGTATTGTTCCTCTTTATCTGCCCTAGCACAAATAGATTCTCAACTGGTCATATTCAAAATGATACAGATTTCCTAACCTTCCTTCTCCAATCATCAAATTCTTAATTTAAGATTTATCAAATTGCACTTTGGTTAGTGTAACTACTATTTGACTGTTCACACACCCTATACTCTGTGCTGAGTGGTCACAACTGACAACCAAAGATTGAATAATTGCAGTAGATAATGCATAATTCAGATAAGTTATTCATTGTGTACACATACATATATGTACAGTGTATGTTTAAAAAGTCTCTAAATGAGGATTACTACTAAAATTTTTTTATATAAAGGTCTCTAACAAAATCTTCTGTCAAGGATGTCTTCAAAGTACTAAAGGGCAAGAATATAAGTTTAAAGACTAAGGAGTGCCTTATGCAATCCATGAACTTTTCAATTGCTTCTTATGCATCTGAAAGTTGGATAATGAAAAAGAAAGACCAAACAAGAGTCAATACCTTTGAGTTGTAGTGGCCTAGATCAGGTGCACCTTAGTCTCTAAACTGACGTGATTGCTCTTCAGCACTCTGAAGAGGTCTAGGACAGCAGATTTTTCCTAATGAAATTCATCTTTTTATTTCCTTACTATTGGTGCCATGAGTATTGATTGTGAAATTAAGCAAGCTGAAATTGTCAACAATCTCAATTTCTTCTCCATCTGTCATAGTGCTGCCAGTTGGTCCAGTGGTGAAAACGTTTGTTTTTTTTGATGTTGAGCTTCAATCCATACTGAAGACTATAGTGCTAGACCTTGTACAGCAAATGTTTCAGGACCTCCTCAGTTTTAGCAAGCAAGGTGTGTCACCTTCATAATGCAGGTTCTTTTTTTTTTTTTTGCATACAACAAGGATTAGTAATATTAAGTCTTTTGGGTACGGAGCTTCAGTGGGTTTGCGGGATCTTTTGACTGTCTATCTTGATGGAAGGTACTCTTCCTGAAGGGCAAAGAGGTCAGCTGGTTGTATGTGGGTGTAGTGGATCCAGGTTGCAATGCCGTCTACTCTGAGTGCAGTAGGCATAATGCAGGTTCTTGATGCATTTTTCCCCAGTGAAAACTCATTCTTTAAAGGAGAAAAATAAAATTTTCAGAGACCTAAATTCCAACCAGGAGCTCTGGTAGCTTAATGGTAGAGTTGCACTGCTAATCCAAAGGCAGGTGATTGATATCCACCAGCTGACCTCCAGGCAAAAGATGGGGAATCTCCTCCCAAGTGATTTATCATCTCTGAAAACGTTCCAGAGAGTCAGCTGTGGGTCAGTTCAAATTTGATGGTACATAACAACAACGAAGTCCAATCCAAGTTACTGTTCTGATTTCTAAATGACTTAATAGGGATCAGAAAGTAAGGCAAGGATGAGGTAAAGCCAGATTAGAGGCCAGGTATCCTGAGTTTTTTTCTACCTGGTGTTCTTGACTGTGGTTTTTAACAAGGAAATAAATGCTAGTAAACCTTACTGGCTATTCCTTGGAGAGGGACATGATGCTAGGAAGGGTGGAGGGTCAGTGAAGAAGAGGAAGACCCTGGACAAGGTAGATTGATTCAGTGATTGCCACAATGGGCTCTTGTATGTCAGGAAGTGTGAGAATGGCACAAGATAGAACAGGGTTCAGATATTTTGTTCACTGGGTTGCTGTGAGTCATACTTGATGACACCTAACAACAACAACAACAAACCTTGTTGATAAGTCACTGAGTCCTACCTGAATAACACTGTGTTCTCTAAGGGAACAAAATCATAAATAGGTACATAAATATATGTACATATGGAGAGAGTCACCTGTTATTACTGAGTCTTGATTTCATATTCAATCCATTATATACTGTAGAAATTGGTGGAAATCCTCCATTTCCTCATCTTTGGCTTTAGTGGCTGGTGCATATACTTTGTAATAATCATAGTAACAGTCTTCCTTGTATGTAGATAGATGTTGTTCTATCGTTGACAGCATTGTGCTTCAGGGTGGATCTTGAAATGTTCTTTTTCACGTTAAATGTGGCACCATTCACTTTTAATTTGTCATTCCAGCAAAATAAATCATGACTGTCTGATTAAAAATAGCCAATACTACTTCATCTCAACTCACTAAAGCCTATGATATCAATATTTATGTGTTTCAATTCATTTTTGACAACTTCCAATTTTCTTAGATTCATATTTTGTACATTTCATGTTCCACTGGTATTTATAGTTTTGGTCTATGTACAGGTTTTTTTTTCTATAATTATATTTTATTAATTTTCATAAACATTTACAGAGATTTTGGGCTTCCACTCATTCATTGTTGCACTATTCTCTCTACCCTCCTCCCAGTTTGTTCTTGTCCAAATGCCACAGTGCTTGTCAAAGCCAGTTCCGATTAATCTTCTTTGTCAGTGTGTCCTTTGCCATTCCCTATCACTCCTCCCTGAGAGAGACTTCACCCTGAGTCATAAGGAAAAGGGGATGGCGTATTCTCTTAGCTACTTCCTGCTGAAAAGGGACGCTGTGGGTTTCAGGGTGAAGATCTTCTCTCACTACTCTAAAGGGCCCCTTTGGCAGTAGGAAACACATAGACTATTATGGAGATTGATTTTGGAATTTAGATGCACTCTTATTGATTGTGCTTGGCCGTACATGTTCATATCCTTCAAGATGTATCATGGGGGTGTTGCAACCTAGAAGACACAAATTTGACTAACAAGTTATAAGTACATGAGTCCAAAAATTATGGAAAAGTAAAAGAAAAGATTCTTTCATTGTTTTACAAACCCTCCCCCAGGTCCCCTCCACCATGCAGCCCTCGCTCTAGTCTCCTGTGATGACAGAAATACCCAGTTATATGGTCTATGTACAGGTTTTATATCAACCAATGTGCTTCCTAGAAGTACTTTGTTTCACATTCTTTAGGCATGTTGTCTCAAGTTACCAATCCTTAGGGAAAGAGAAAAACATGCTGGGAAAAGTAGAGGGTTGGCAAAGGAAAGGATGACTCTCAATGAGATGGACTGACACAGTGACTGGAACAATGGATTTAAGCATAAAAAATTTAAAGGAACGCATAAATATCAATACCATGGACATGAGTAAGTTGAAATGGTCATTTTGAATTGGGCATTGTATGGTATATTACACTGGGATTGACAAATTGAAGAGGAATGGAATTATATTCATCCTCAAAAATAACATTCCAAGATCTATCCTGAAGTATAATGCTTTCATTAATAGGGTAACATCCATTCACTTGCAAGAAAACCAGTTAATACAACATACCATGGACTACCAAGAGAACTAGTAAGTCTGACCTGAAGAGAGTGAAACCAAGCTGCTCCTTGGAGGCAAAGATTTTTAGACTCTGTCTCACATACTTTGGATAAGTAGTCAGAAGGGACTAGTTTTTGGAGATCATGCTTAGAAAGGTTGAGGAACAGCACAGGAGAGGAAGACCTCAGAAGAGATGGATTGACACAATAATTAGAGTAATGAGGGTAGGTGTGTCAGAGACACTGAGATTATTTCAGGATAGAGCAAGATTCAGAGCTATTGTGCATAGGGTCACTATGAGTCACAGTCAACTCAATAGCACATAACAACAAAAACAAACAATTGTTATTAAAATTTACTCAATAACTACTAAACCTGAAGATACTGAAGATATTTCCCAACCTCAGCAGTCTGTCTTACTTGCTTTCTTCAAGCAAGATTATTTACCTGCAAAACTCAGGTTGTTGATGAGTCTTTCTCCAATCCTTATACCACATTCTTCATCATAGAGTCCAGTTTCTTGAATAATTTGCTCAGCATACAGATAGAATAGGTATGGAGAAAGGACACAAGCCTTACACACACCTTTACAACTGAAGAAACGGAAGCAAAAATGGGAAGCTTCAATTCACATTACTGAAAGATTCTATATACAAAAAACTGAATAGCACAGGATCAAAGGAAGATAGGGAAAATATGCAGTCATTGAATAAAAAAATAGTGGTTGTTATTTAAGCATGTCACAAAATTTAATATGGTCAATAACTCCTAGTTCTAAAGGAAGAAGTCCAAGCTACACTAAAGGCATTGGTAAAAAACAAGATTCCAGGAATTGATGGAACACCAGTCAAAATGTTCAGCAAACAGATGTAACACTAACTGGAAGAGCTCATTCTATTAAGAAATTTGGAAAACAGCTACCCAGCCAACTAACTGGAGGATATCCTTATTTGAGACCATTACAAAAAAAAGTGATCCAGTGGAATGTGGATATTATCAGATATCCTACACAAGTATAATTTTTTGGAAGATAATTTTAAAATTAATTTATAAAAATGACATGAAACTTCTAGAACTTCATTCAAGTTAGATTCAGAAGAGGATGTAGAATAAGAGATATTGTCATCTTGGCATAAAGTAGGTAATATTAGAAATATGTTTAACTATATGTATTGATTATGTATAAGCAATTGTGCAGACAAAAACAAATTCTGTATAGCATTTTAAAGAATGAGAATTACAGAAAACTTAATTGTGTTAATAAGGAGACTGCATAGTCCAACAGGCAGTCATGTGAACAGAGCATGATTTAATATCAATAAATACCATCAGGGTTGCATCCTTTTATCATACTTATTCAAACTGAAGGCTGAGTAAATACTCTGAGAAGGTGGACTGTATGAAGAAGAATGTGGCATCAGGGTTGGAGGAAGATTAATGGACATGCTTCCTTGCTGAAAGATTCTAAACACTCACTGATGAAGATCAAAGATGCTACAGCCTTCAACATGACTTACGCTGAAACAAAACCCCTCACAGTTGGATCAACAAGCAATATTAAGATTAAAAAAGAAAAGATGTCAAGGATTTCACTTTGCTTGGATCCACAGTCAACACCCATAGGAGCAGCAGTCAAGATATATTTTAAAAAATATTTTTCACTTGGCATTCGGCTTCAAAAGAGTTCTTGAAAGTGTTCAAAAACAAAGATGTCACTTTGAAGATTAAGATGCGTCTGACCTGAGCCTAGTATTTTCTTTTTTTTTAAAATTCATTTAAAAAGACATTTACAGAGGTTTTGTATTTCCATTCATTCATTGCCGCACTTTTCTCCCTGTCCACCCCTCCCCACCAGTTCGCTCCCATTTCTGAAAATAAAAAGAAAAGGAAAAAAAAAAATCCTTCATTAGTATACAATTCCCCCAGCCCACTAGCCCGAGTACACTTCTCTATGCGACCTTAATTCTGGATTCCAGTGCTAACCATAATACTCAATCATGTATCACCTCTAATCTGTTCTTTCCCTCATCTGTTTCAATATAATATACATAATTTATCCAGTTTTTTCTGCCATACCCCAACCCCTGATGTCAGACCCATTCTACAAAAGTGGAACCATGTAGTATTTGTCCCTTTGTGACTGAGATATTTCACTCAGCATAATGTCCTCCAGGGTCAACCATTTTGAATAATATTGCACGAGTTCCTTGTTTTTCAATGCAGCGTAGTATTCCATTGTGTGAATATACCACAGGCCCTGGGTTCAATCCCCAGCACCTCCACTTCCAATCTCAAAAGAACCTAGTATTTTCAGTCACCTCATACATATATGAAAGCTAGGCAAGGAATAAGAAATAATAAAAACAAAGCAAACTCCTGGCAAACCTACGGCTGTTGCACTGATTCTGACTTAAAAAGATTCTACAGGACAGCATAGAACTGCACTGTGTGGTTCCCAAAGGTAAAGCTCTGCTGACTGGACTTTTCTTTCTTCCACAGTGTGGCTGATGGGTTCAAATCATTGACCTTTTGGTTAGTTTTCCAATGTTTAACCCATTATACCATCATGACTCCTGGCTAAAGAAGAGGTTTGAAGAAATACTATTAGCAAAGGATGCTGAATACACCATGGACTACCTGAAGAAGAGGCAAATCAGCCTTGGAAGACAGACAGAGTGTCCCTTGGAAAGGAAGATGACAAGACTTGGTCTCACATTGGACACGTTATGAGGAGGAACCAGTCCTTGGAAAAGGATATCATGCTTGGAAAGGTAAAATGTCAGCAGTAAAGAGGAAGACCCACCATGAGATGAACTGACACACTGATTGCAACTTTGGGGTTAGGCACAGCCAAGATTGTGAGGATGGCACAGGATGAGACAATGTTGCATAGCATAGTGTTGTACTTAAGGTCACTATGAGTTAGAGTTGGAGGCAGCCTAATAAGAAATCATTTCAAAAACAGGAAATTGAGCATCCCAAGGAAAGTAATGTAAAGTCCATTATATTATTTTTCTAACTTGCTCAGACCAAACAAGTTTGCTTTAAAATATGCTAGGAGATAGATGACTTTTTTACTTTGTTCTATTTTGCTTCATCTAGAGTCTGAGTTACAGTATATGAGCTCTAGGTGGCAGTAAGGCATCATGGAGTTTTGTGACCAAGCAGAAGCTGCCTGCAGAGTTCAAATCTTGAGTTTAAAGAGAATCTTAAGGGAAATCTCACTGAAGTTACGTACTGCCAAAGCTGAACACAGAAATCCAATATGACCCAGCTATTCCACTGCTTGGAATATATGCCCTGAGAAAATGAGAACTGAGGTACAGAGACGTGCACACCAGTGTTTGCTGCAGTGGTGTTCTCCATCACAAGAACCATGGCAACAGTGCAAATGTCCAACCACAATTGAGTGGACTGAGAAATTGTGGTACATTCACATGAAGGAATATTACACAGCACACAGGAGCAATGATTTTGTAAATCACTACCTAACTTGGGAGGGACTAGAGAGCATTTTGCTGTGTGAACTAACTCAGTGTCATAAGGACAAATACTGTATAAGACCATTATTGTAGAATGAATATGGGGATCCAGGAGGGGGGGGAGGGAGCAGAGGAAGAAGGATGGGGGGAAGGTGGGGCTTAATCATAGGGTCACACAATTTGAAGGGTGGAAGGTTAAAGCAAAGGAGGAAGATGTGGTGTGAAAATCAATGCATACAAACTTTGTAGACAAGTATAAAATAAAAATTTTATTTAAAAAGAAAAGTTACTCTGGCTGTGTGAGCACATCAGCGTCCACTGCTGCCTCCCTTGTGATAGAGCCTGAAAGAGGAGGGAGAAAGAGGGAGACTCCAGACTCAGGGACCTGAAAGGATGCCGCAAAGTAAGGTGAGTCAAGTGAAAGGAGATTTCTCCAAACCTGTTTTACGAGTTTCCTGGCTATGCTGTGCCACAAATACTATGAGGCAATGGCTTTAAATCGTGGTTGCTATGTGCTCTTCATTCAATTGCAGCCTTACGAACAACAGATGGAAACCCTACCCTTTCCCATGTCATCCTCGCAATCTCCATCACACAACAGTCAGAAACAAAGAAAGACTGGTAACTGGAAAATAAGAGACTTGATGACAGGAATGAGGCTGGAAACCAAATGACCGAATTTTTGTACAATCAATTATTTATTCATTGCAAACATCTTCTTTTAAAAAAATAAATAGAATCATGAACTTCAAAAGTCCACATGAACCTCAGCACCAGGGCTCCAGAATATTTATTATTTCATAGTTTAACTTGACATTTGGTTTGCGGGTTTTTATGTGTTCTGTTTTCCCCGTGCCCATGTTCATTAGGTCAGGCCTGAAAAGGGATATGAGAAGCAGCGTTTGTCATGAGTTCTTGTGAGCTGGCCCTGTTGGTGCTGAGGCGGCAGATAAGGGAGTGTGTGCTTCCAGCTCCCCGCCCCACCCGTCACCCCACTAGAGAGCATACAACTGTAGTATCTAGGGCAGACAGGATAGTGGCTGCATCAACAGGACCAAATGCAGGGTCTAGGCCGACAGCTCTGCAGGGAGACTTGGCAGAGAGGCTAATGGCAAGAAACCAAGTGAACTTGCTCCTTAGCTCATGTGTGGGCCCTCAGGTCCTCTGAGAAATCACAAAAGTTGCTCTAGAGAAGAGAAGGGAATACAGCACCTGAACTGATCTTGACAGAGGTTATTATAAACCAGAGAAGTTAAAAATGCATGGTAAAGTGACTTCTTTGGTATCTATCTACAAACAAAGCTTTATAGTATTTAAGGTATTATGGTACCACTTATACGGCCTGAATACCTCTGCTGGCTTAGTGGTAAGGAGTTGCACTCCCAACCCAAAAGCAAATGGTTTGAATCCACTAACTTCTCTACAGGAGAAAGATGGGCAGTCTCCTCCCCAGACTTTTATAGGCTCAGAAAACCTGCTGGAGGGTCAGCTATGGATCAGCTCCAACTCAACAGTACACAACAATAACTTACAGAGAGAATTGTTTTTATTGAGGGACAAGATCAGGATCAAATACACAGAGAGAGACAGAAAGACACAGACAAATAGCATAGGCAAACACACACAGAGACAGGGATACATATCAACTCAAACTCAAATTCATTGCCATCAAGTCAGAATCAACTTATAGCGAGTCTGCCATGAGATTTCCAAGACTATAAATTGCACAGGAGAAGATTGTCTGATTTTCTCCCATGGAGCACCCTGTAGATTGAGTCATAAGAGAAGCTCATTTTCAAGGAGATGAGCAAAGGTGGCGGGGGCTGGGAGAAAAGTGCAACAATGAATGAATGGAATTTCAAAATCTCTGTAGATGTTCATTGAAATAAAAAAAATTAAAAATAAAAATTTTTAAAAAAGAAGAAAAAAAGGGAAGCTCAGCTGGCATTATTTATAAAGAGTTGTGGAGCTCATCTGAAGATATAGATAAAGATATAGATGATATAGATATAGATAGAAGTAGAAGTAGATGTAGACATAGATTTATATGCACATACATACACATATAAAATACATGACCTTTACAGACAGTATACACATGAAACCAGACAAATAATGCCAACTGTGGCTTAAAAGAAAAAAAAAAATCTGAAATGACCTAGTTTACCTCAGAGTGGTTAGTGAGCTTCTTAAGAGAAGGAGGAGAGGCAAAGGGAGGTCATGACCTGGTAGAAAACAGGCCTTGCTTTTAAGGCAAACAAGTTAGTCAGTACACCTTTACCAGTAGCTGGGGTTCCAGTTTCTTTGCATTGTTGCTGTTGTTCTTGAGTAGGATTCACAGTTAAACCTCCCTCCAGAGGGTTTCCAGAGGCAATAAACCACAATGAAGAGCTTGCCCATCTTTCTCCCAGGGAGCAGCATGCCTTTGCAATGACAGTGCACCTCCTTACTACTGGACCACCAGGGCTCCACCAAATAGCATTAAACCTCCCGTGTCCATTCTTAAGGGAGTTCTGGCGGCATAATCCCTTCTGCTAGGCCCAAAGGTGGTCCCTTGTGCCCATTAAAATCTACTAGCAGTTCTGCAGGAGAAGGAATGACAGTCTCTTCCTATGTAACTTACAGTCTTAGAAACTCACTGAAGGGTCAACTGTGAATCCGTTCCTGCTCTACAGTAATGAGTCAGAGTTTGAGTCCATTCCCAAGTAAGGTGCTCTAGTGGTCCATAGTGCTGCGAACCAACACTCTGTGTGTCTCCTCAGGAGAAAAATGAGACATTTCTTCTCTTTAATAGTTGCAGCCTTGAAATATAATGAAAAATTGCTAAGGGTTGGAATCAACTGGATACCAGTGAGTTTGAGCTATAAAGATATGGTGTATATCATCATCTAACAAGTTCCATGTTCATGAAAGCTTTGTTTGGAGTTGGAATTTGCTTTTCAAATCTTATATGGTGAATTGTCCCTTCCTTTAAAACAATTATAAGAATAGAAATCTGAACTTCAAAAGGGGGAAAGATCTGGAATGAAAAACAATGTATACGAACTTCATGAACTTTTTATGTAAACCAGTATAAACTAAATTTATTTTAAAACCAACCAGGAAAAGGAAGGTGATTGTTAAATGTATATATATATATTCCTGCACTTCTCAAAATATTTCACCATTAACTGTTACTCACTGCCACTGAGTTAGTTCTGACTCAGAGGATGTACACTGTCCTTTCCAGGCTGTACATGTTTATGGAAAGAGATTGACCATATTTCTCCAATGAAGCAGCTGGTGGATTCAAACCACCAACCTTTGATTGCCAGCCCAAAGTGTTATGCACTGTATCACACTGTGCTTTTAGGATAGATTTGGGGTTAGTTTTTTTAAAATTTTCTGGTTGTTGTTGTTTTTGTGTACCATTGAGTCAGAACTAACTCATAGCTGACCCTCCAAGGAGTTTTCAGAGGCAGTAAATCACATGGGAGGAGACTGCCTATCTTCTAGGAATACCCAATATTCCTTTTCAACACTGCAATACAAATGCATGAAGCCTTCTGCAATCTTCCCTATTCATTGTCCTTATTCATGCATTATTGAAAAAAAAAGTTTGGGTTCAATGGAAAAAATAACAATGGCTTTGGTCAGAGACACCTTAGTTCTCAAAGAGCATTTTTGTCTTTTAACACTTGGAAGAAATAATTAGCAGCAGATTCTGTCAATGTAATATGTCATTTGATTTCCTGACCACCAATTATTTTCCAAGAAAGGCTATCCAATAGAATATGAAAATTATCAAATAATATCATTAAAATCACATGCAAGCAAAATATTGATGATGATCATTCAAAAACAGCTAGAACAGTGCATTTAAAGAGAACTGCCAACAGAAGTTGTAGCTAGATTTAGAAGAGACCATGGCACAAGGTCATCGTTTCTATCAGATGGATCTTGGATGAAAGCAGAAAATATCTGCACAAGAATGTCTGCTTGTGTTTAATAGACTATATAAAACCATTTGATTTTGTAGATTATAACAAATTATGGCTTGGATTTAGGATAATAGAAATTCCAGAACATTTAATTGTGCTTATAAGAAAACTCTGTGACATGGATGTGTCAAATGCATTAATGGTTGGCTACCCAATGGGGACTGAGAGTGGGGTGGGGCTCCTCGATTAAACAAGTGTGGAAGGAGGAGTGGCATCCACTTCCATAATAGCTTGCCTCCGGAAACCCTATGAACCTGGAGAGAGGATGAAAGGCACCCAAGCATCAAGGACTCTCCTTCATAGGGTCTCTATGAGTCGTCTGTGACTCAACGGCACTTAACAACAACAACATAGGAAAACTATACCTAGACCAAGAAGCTGTTGTCCAAACAGAACAAGGGAACACTGAATGGTTGAAAATTAAGAAAGACATCTCTCCTTATCTGTTCACTTTGTATGCTGAACAAATAATTTGAAAAGCTGGACTTTATGAAGAAGAATGTGATATCAGGATTGGAAGGAGACTAACCAACAACTTTAATTATGCAGATGACACAACCTTGCTTGATGAAAATGAGGAGAACTTGAGGTGCTTGCTACAGATCATTAAAGACTACAGCCTTCAATATAGATTACATCTCAACATCAAGGGAAAAAAGATCCTCACCACTGGGCCAACAGGTAACATCATGACAGATGGAGAGAAGACTAAAGTTGTCAATTATTTCATCTTGTGTGTGTCCACAATCAACATCATCAGTACCAGTAATCAAGAAATACACTGGGAAAGTCAACTGTCAGGGACTTTTCCAAAGAACTGAAGAGCAATGATGTCATCTTAAAAATGAAAATGCATCTGACTCAAACTACGGTCTTTATAATCAATCACCTACTAAACTGCCAGAGTGCAGGCTGGGTTTAGAAGGGGTCGTGGCACTAGGGATATTATAGCTACTGTTAGATGGATATTGGCTGAAAACAGGGAATACCAGAGGAATGTCTGTCTGTGTTTCATTGATTATGCAAAGGCATTTGATTGTGTGGATCACAACAAACTGTGGCTGACTCTGAGAAGAATGGGAATCCCAGAACACTTAATTGTGCTAATCCAAAACCTATACTTGGACCAGGAGGCAGTCGTCAGAACAGAGCAAGGAAACACTGCATAGTTCAAAATTGGGAAGGGTGTACTCCAGGGATATGTCCTATCTCCATACTTTGTCAACCTATATGTAGAACAGATTATCCAGGAAGCTGGGTTTTATGAGGAGAAGTATGGCATCAGGACTGGAGGAAGACTCATCAACAATCTGCATTATGCAGATGATACAACCCTGCTTGCTAAAACTGAGGAGGACCTGTAGTGCTTGCTGCAGAAGGTCAAGGACTACAGACTTCAATATGAATTGAGTCTCAATATCAAGAAAACAAAGATTTTCACCACTGGGCCAATTGGAAGCATCAGGATGGATGGTGAAGAGATTGAGATTGTTAACAGCTTTAGTTTTTTCAGGTCCATACTCATTCTTGGCACCAGGAGCCAGGAAGTAAAAAGATGTATTGTGACGGGAAAGTCTGCTGTCAGCGGTCTCACCAAAGTGCTGAAGAGCAATGGTGTCATTCTGGAGACTATGGTGTGCCTGATACAGTCCATGGTCTTTGCCATCACTTGCTATGCGTCAGAGAACTAGACAATAACTAGAGAGGATAGAAGGAGAATTGATGCTTTTGAGCTGTGGTGCTGGAGAAGAGTATTGACTATACCAAGGACTGCTAAGAAAATGAACAGATTCATCCTGAAAGGGTTAAATCAGGCTGCTCCTTGGAGGCAAGGATTCTGAAGCTTTGTCTGATATACTTTGGACATGTTGTAAGGAGAGACCAGTCCTTGGAGAAGGACAACATGCTTGGGAGGGTGGAGGGAGAGCACAAGAGAGGAAGACCCTCTGTGAGTTGGATTGACTCAGTGACTGGGGTGATCGGGTGAGGTGTCAGAGACAGTGAGATTAGCACAGGATACAGCAGGGTTTAAGGTTGTTGTACATAGAGTCACTATGAGTCGCAGGTGACTCAACAGCAACATACATAGGTAGCTCTTGTGGCCCTAGTGGCAAGAAGCTGAACTGCAATCCTAAAGGCATGCAGTTTGAGGCCACGAGCTGCTCAGCTGGAGAAGGATGGGCAATATCCTCCCCGCCTCTGAAAACTCACTGGAGGGTAGATTATGGGTCAGTTCCAACTCAACAATACACAACAACAACAACAACAACTGTACATATGAAAGCTGGACAGTGAATAAGGATTATAGAAGACTTGATGCCTGTGCGCTGTGCTGTTGGGCAAGAGTGCACAGTGTCCCATGGACTACCAAAAGATCAAACACAGATATCTTGAAGAAAATGCAGCCAGTGTACTCCTTGAAGTCAAGAATAGGGATTTTTCACCTCACCTCCTTTAACATGTTTGTAGGAGAGGCTATTTTTTGGGAAAGCACATCATACTCAGAAAGGTGGAGGAACAGCAAAAGAGAGGAAGGAAGACTCTCAAAAAAATTATTTGACACATGGTTACAGCAATGGGATCAAGTAAATCAGAGATGTTAAGGACGGCACAGGGTTCAGATTATTTGTTCATAGGGTTGCTATGAACAACTCAACAGCACTTAATAATCTTTAAGAAGCTACACTTCCAACCCATAGGCAAGTGGCTTGAATCCACCAGCTGTCTCGTGAAAGAAAGGCAAAAATTCTCTTCCTGTGCGATTTACTGCCTCTGAAAACCCATTGGAGGGTGAGCTATGGGTTGGTTCTTAATGGCACATAACAACAACTACTCCTATGTGTGTTATTGTAAATCCAAATGACATGGAAATCCTTAATAACTCAGTGTTTTCTCACTTTATGAAGCTCTTTATTGGTCTAGTTGTGAGGAATTTTGTTTTCTTTACAATCCTTACTGAAGTCTGAGTTTTATCAGTATTTCAAGTCCTTAACACTTTGAGTAGCAAGGCTGAATCATCTGCATATTACAGGGTTTTAATGTGTCTTCCTCCAACTCTGCTGCCGTATTCTTTTTCATACACTCCAGTTTCTCCAATTATTTACTCAGTGTACAGAATAAATAAATATTGTAAAAGGAAACAACACTGACACATACTTATAAAAATTAAACAGCATCCTCTTGTTCTGTTTCAATAAATGTCTCCCTCTTGGTCTATGTTCTACTGAAGCACAATGATGTACATGGGAATTGAATGTCACATGGTTGGGATAGTCATGATCCAGATATCATGGGTTTGCTTATTCAGTTTAATACAGTAACATTGATTGGATGTGTGATTTTCAACTAACAAATACTTGTCCGAAAACAAATAGCTGTCGGATGATACAAAGATTAGTTGTGGTCTTGGGAAATGCTAAAAATCTTGACAGCGTTCCTATGAATTTGACAAAGTGTTGCAGTATTCTTAATATCTTATAAAAATTGTTTGAAAAGTTATACTTACAACAGTGCTATTATCTTAAAGCTTAAATAGTATATATGTGTGTTGAGAATTAACAATGCTTTATGTGTCCCAGAGTTCCAATCCTAAGCTTTATTTTGAAAGAAGATGGCATTTTCATCTGTATCCTTTAAGTGACAGAAATCTCTTTGTTTTAAAGTGAAACCAAATCGTGTTGCTCAGTGATTATTTTCAGTTTGGGCTGAAAATACACCATCAAGCTAACCAAAGGTCTGGGAATAGCTCCTTTTTGGCATTGCACCACCCCCTGCCCTGGCCTGTCACTCACTCAGCTGTCATCTTGTGTCAAGGTCACAGACATTGTCTCCACCTTTGGCAAATTGTCCTCTAATCATTCTGTGTGAATTAACTATTTCTGAGGACTATATTGGAAATGTACTTCAAGACAGATATGAGTTTACTAAAGGCAAGGGGTGAAACAATTTTTTAAATGTGTTTCTTTAAGTGTGAGACATCTCTGGATTTAAAATGCATAAAATTATAAATGTAAATTATTGTTTGAAAAGAACCATTTTCTAAATACACAAGAGACATAAGATTGTCTTTTAGTCATGCTCTTCCCCCCCCCCTTTTTTTAAGGTGGGTAAATATTTTCTTTATCTCAGTGCCATTGTGTTAGAACCAGCCCGTTGCTGGCCACCACAAACATCAAGCTTTTAAGAGTCTATAATTCTAGTGCAACAATGAATGAATGGAAATCCAAAATATCTGTAAATCTTCATTAAAATTAATAAAATAAAATTTAAAGGAAAAACTTTAAAAAAGAGTCTATAATTCACAGCTTTTTCCCAAGGAAGCTCCCCTGGATTCAAACCACCAGAGAGGCTCAACCTTTGGATTATTGGCACATCTCTACATAGACTCTCCCTCCATATATATCCCTGATCTGGTCTATTTTCCCAGCTCCTTTTGCTTTTAAGTCCAAGCCAACTTATAGCTGGCTCTCCAGCGAGCTTCTGAGGCTGTACATTTTGCAAATGTAATATAGTTTGACCACACTTGCTGTTACCTATTTACAGAACCATTATAATAAGATAACTTCTACATATTTGGTATATAAAGGTTTTTTTAAAAATCCCTATAGGACCAAGCAGAATTGCATGTTACAATGTCCAAAGCTGTACATCGTTAGGGGTAACCCATACATGTCAGTTTGTCATACTGACGTTGCTTTTGTGTTTCTGCAATGCTGGAAGGTATGGCGCTGTTCTTTCAAATAACAGCAGAGTCATCCATGGTGAAAAGGTTTCAGCAAAGCTTCTAGACTAAGACAGACTAAGAATTCATCCACTTCTGAATTAACAGACGCTTAAAACCCCTATGAATTATAGCAGAATATAGTGGCAGAAAATGAATCCCTCAGCACAGAAGACACTTAAAAGTAGATTGGGAAGGAATTGTCTCCTCAGAATTGAATCTCCCTTAATGATGTCGATGGAATAAAACTTTCACCCAATGAAAGACCATCATTTGTTGATGTGGAAAGCCTCAATGTGGTAATAAACAGCTACAGACATCCATAAATAATTGGAACATGGAATGTATTAAGTATGAATCTAGGAAAATTTTAAGTTGTCAACAATAAAATAGAATGTATAAAGATTAACATCATTGGCATTAACAAGCTGAGATGGACAATTACATGGTTTATTAGGTCAGGCAGGAAAAACTGAACAGAAATGGTTAGGCATTCTTCATCAAAAATAGCATTTCAAGATCTATCCTGAAATACAATGCTGTCAGTGAAAATATCCACAAAAGTACAAGGAAGATTTGTTAATGCAGCTGTTATTCAAATTTATACATTAGCCATTAAAGTCAAAGAAGATTAAACTGAGGGTTTCCACTGACTTTTTTTTGCAGTTTGCAAATGATCAAAGATGTAATAGAGATGCATTAAAATAATAATTGTTGACTGGAATGTAAAAGTTGGAAACAAAGAAAAAGGACTGGTAGTTGGCAAATATGACCTTAAGAACATAAATGAAGCTGGAGATCAAATTACAGAATTTTGTACAATCAATGATTTATTAATTGTAAATACTTTTTAAAAAGATACATAAACTGTGATAATACACATGGATCAAACCAGTTGGAACACACAGGAATCAAAGTGACTACATCTGTGGAAAGAGACAATGGCAAAGTTCAACATGAACAGTCAGAACAAGGCCAGGGGCCAACTGTAGAAGAGATCACTACTCATGTGCAAGTTCAAATTAACGTTGAAGAAAATTAAAACAAGTCCAAGAGAGACAAAATACGGTCTTGAGTTTATCGCCTCTGAATTTAAATACCATCTTAAGAATAATTTTGGTGCATTAAACACTAATGACCAAAGGCCAAGTGAGTGCTGCAATGACATCATCTGTGAAGAAAGCAAAATGTCATTTTTTTTAAAAAAGGCTAAAATGGATTCTGAAGAGATCTTGAAATGTGTTCTTCTATGTAGATGAGCCAAACAAAAAGGCAGAGATGACTAAATAAGAGAGATTAACAAAATATTTCAAAGGGCAACTTGAGAGGACAAAGTATAATATTATAACAGAAGGTGCAAAGGCCTGGCATTAGAAAATTATGCTCAGCATTTCTCAAGCTGAAAACACTGAAGAAAAAAAAATCAAGCCTGCAGTTGCAGTACTGAAGGATTCTATGAATAAAATATTGAATGCTGCAGGAAGGATCCAAACAAGATGGAAGGAATACAAGGAAGTGGTTAATTCTGTACAATTTTAGGAAGTAGCACACGATCAAGAACTAATGACACTGATGGAAGAAGTTCAATCTTCACTAAAAGTATTGGTTAAAAATAAGGGCCCAGGAGTTGATGGAGTAACAACTGAAGTGTTTAAGCAAACAGATGCAGAACTAGACATCCACGTCTGTCTATTCCAGAATGTTTAGAAGAAAGCTACATGGCCAATCGACAGAAAGTGTTCCATATTTTCTCCCATTCCAGAACAAAGGTGGGTCCAGGACAAAATGCAAATTATCAAACAATATTATTAATATCACAATTTAGATCTTTCTAAAGAGTATTTAAAACAGCTAGCATGATACATCAACCTGGAACGGCCAGAAATTCAAGAAGGTTTCAGTAGAGCCGTAGAACCTTAGCAGAGAATGATGTCAGATGGAACTTGACTTAAAACAGAAAATATAAGAATGATTTTACTCACAATACAAAGGTATTCAACTATACAGATAATAACAAGTTATTGCTAACATTGAAAAGAATGGGGAATTCCACAACATTTCATTATTCTCCTGTGAAACCTGTACCTAGATCAAGAAGCAGTGGCTTGAACAAGGAGATACCGCATATTTTAAAATCAGGAAAGACATATGTCATAGTGATCTTTTCTCCATGCCTCTTAAATCTGTCTGCTAAGCAAATAATTCCAGAAGCTGGAATCTATAAAGAAGAATGTAGCATCAGGACTAGAGGAACTGTCATCCATTTACCTTACTTACAGAAAGTGACAACATCTTCTCCTGAAGAAGATCAAAGACTGTAGTCTCCAATACGGATCACATCGCAGTGTTAAGGAAACAAAATTTCTCATAATTAGACCCAAAGATAACATCATAGTAGATAGAAAAGGATTGAAGTTGTCAATGATTTTATTTTACTTAGATCTGCAATAAATATCCATGGTAGTAGCAGTCAAGAAATCACAAATCATGATGCATTGGGCAGATCTGCTGTCCAAGATTTCTTGAAAGTAATAAAGAACAAAAATGTCAGTTTAAAGACTAAAGTGCACCTGACCCAAGCCAAGATATTTTGGATTGCTTCAAATGCATGCAATAGCTGGAAAAGTACCAAAGAAGAAATGATGTCTTTGAATTGTGACATTGGTGAAGAGTATTGCGTATCCTATAGCCTATCAAAAGAATAAACCCATCTGTCTTGCAGAAAGTACAATTAGTGTTCCTCAAAGGCAAAGATGATGAAATTTTTTTCTCACATACTTTGTACATGTTGTCAGGAAGCTCCCGTTGTTGGGAAAAGACTTCATGCTTGGAAACAGCAGAGAGTCAATGAAAAAAAGGAAGACACTCAGCAAGAAGGATTTACACAGTGACTGCTCAAGTGGGCTTAAGCACAACGGAGATTGTGAGAATGATACAGGGTGAGACAAGGCTTACATCTGTTTTTCATAGGGTTGTCATGGGTCACAATTGGCTTAAAAGCACCTAACAAAAACCAACGTCTTTATAGAAGCAGATTAGTTCTTATAAAAGAAGAAAAGATGCACAGATACACAGAGCCATGCAAAGACAGACCTTTGTTGCAGCTGCAAGCTGTGGAACACCGGGAGCTTCAGAGTCTGGGAGAAACAAAGGAAGAGTTTCCACTGGAGACATAGGAAGAAACAAGGTCCAGTTACATTAGGTCGCATTAAAAAGATACTGGGAGTAAGAACTTCAGTATGTCTTTTGGGTCAATAAATAGATAATTATAAGTTACTTAGTTTGTGCAACTTAGTTATCTTCCCACTAAGAAACTAGTACAGGGTCTTTTTCTCATTAGAACTTGATGACTGCGCAGAGTGAGTCTGGGACAAAACCAAACCAGCAAAAGTGTCATTCATTCCACAGGCCCAGGAAGAAGGGGCAGGTCCTGTTCTTCACCAATGTCCATTCAGTTCCAAAGATACATGAGTCAGTGCACAAGTTAATTCTTGACTGAGATCAGAGAAAAATTAAGCATCCTTTCCTGCTGGAAGGACTTTGAAAAGACATGATCCTCAGAGGACAAAAGTCCTTGTAAGGAAGCCCTAGGTAGCACGATAAGATCTAGTAACGATGATATTCCTCCCTGACTTGCCTTTAGTCTGATAATAATTAATTGAAAAAGGCACATTAAAACTTGTGCCAAATTATTGAAAATAAAATCAGATTAAAAAATGCAACCAGCTGGCTTTCCAACATTCTTGGCCAGTCATGATCAAAGCTACCCTTTGGAGGTAGCATCTTGGCACATCTCCAGGAGAAAAGCCTGGGATGAGAGATATAAGTGGAAACAAGACACTGTTGTTGAACCATCCCAGCTTTCTGTACTGTGAGCAATCCAGTAAAGTGCTATTGTTTCCAATAGTTCTGTGAAATGGCAGTAGTAATAGCATTAGAACTTTTCTAACTTTATGAAGGATAAAGACCAAGATCCACCCAAAGCTGATTCCTATTAGGTGGAAGTCAGACATATATCTCACTTGCCAACCTTTTTAGCATTTCTAACACTAGATGTCTCCCCACAGAACTCTCTATTTCTCTATTGGGTTTGATAATCCATTGCAATGGCCACATAGAACTCACACAGATCACATTTAAAGTGAAATGATTTCTTCAGTAAGTAGCAGGGTAAATGCAGGATCAGATTCAACAGTTATACACCTCATTATTAGGGTCAGCAAGCACATAGGCAATGTTTCTCTTATTCAGTGCAATATAACTCTCAGACCCTCTCGGCTGTGTAAGCAAGCAAAACCACTTCTGTGTCCCCAGCATAAAACTTAATTTTATTACAAGCACCTTGATCTGACCCCATTACCTCTCCAACTACTTTATTACTCCCTTTCTCTTATGAGTAGTTTTTTAGGAGTTCCAGGTAGTGCAAATGGTTAAGCGCTCAACAGCTAACCAACAAGTTAGCAATTGTAACCACCCTCAAAAGAAAAGTCTGGAGATCTGCATCAAAAGGTCATTGTTTGGCAGTTCTTTGGAGCACCATTCTATTCTGAAACACATGAGGTTGACTGTTGCTGTCTGTTTACTGGCCCTGATGGGGTAAGAACCATGGAGACACACCACTCTGGGAGAGGATCAGAGAGTCAATTCAGCACAATTTTATTGGGGGCTGTAGTGTACTTATATACGAACAAGTAAACAGGAAGACCAGATAGGGTGGGCTTACAGACATGGGACATGAGGACTGGTCAGGAGAACCTCAGCCTCGTGCAGACTAATCCCATCTCAACAGATGTGGCAGCCGTCTTCCCAGGTGGTGAGCTTTCTTCAGCCAGTACAGCCAAACACAGGGGAGCTTTCTCTACCCCGTATTAAAGGCCGTTGGGAGGCTTGCACTTATCTGAAGCTTATGCGATCTGTCCTGGCCGGAAGCCCTCCCTTTCTCCCCAACATTCATTCCCCAACAGTTGACATGATTTGGAACTGACTTCACAGCAACTGTGTTTTCTTCTTTAATTATATCTTAAACACCAACAACTCACGAAGGCGTTAGCAAATTCTGTTCCCTTTACCTAGACTGCTCTTCCTCCAGATTCCTAGCAACCTGCTCCTTCACTTAATTGCCTCTCCAGTATAAGGTCATATTAGTAGAGAGACTCTCACTCTTCCTCATCATTTATTCCTTGCTATCACTTTTTCCTTTTCTAAACAATCTCAAAATTACAAGGTTTTACAGAAAAAAGAAAAAAAATTCCTGTACCATCTGAGAGAGTAACCAACATGACACTCATTTATTGCAAGTATTTCTGGTTGGAAACCTCTGAACATAAGCATTCTCCTACACATCTACAATAAAATCACTGGGATGGGAAAATTAAAAATGCTACATTACCAATATCTAACCCTTCTTATTGTTGTTAAATATAAAAGCATGAACTTTTGCCTGATCTTATACCATCTTCATAACCTCTGTTGAATTCAATTTCATCCTTACAGTTACTAGGTCAATTCTGATCTCCCTCTGCTTCCTTGAGTCTCCTTTTCTGAGTATGATGTCTTTTTTTCAAGGACTGATGCCTTCTGACAACATATAACCAAGTATGTGAGACAAGTCTCACATTCCTTGCTTGTAAGGAAAACTTTTCCTGGGCATCTTCTGGAAGTCTAAAGTAAGAAATTCCTTTGCTCTTCTGGAAGTCTATATTATATTCAATACTCTTCTCCTATGCAATAACTCAAAAGTATTGATTCTTCTTTGGACATGCTCACTCATTGTTCACCTTTCCAATGCATAGGAAGCAATTGAAAAGACCAAGTGGTTGAATCAGGTGAACCTGTTTTAAACTGACATTCTTGCTTTTTAACACTTTGGAGAGGTTTTTGTCAGCAGATTTCCCAAATGTAACACACTGTGTGAGTTCTTGACTGCTGCTACCACTGGTGTTGATTATGGATCCAAGTAAAATCTTTTACAATTTTAGACTTTTCTCAATTTATCATGATGATAAATGGGTCAATTATGAGGATTTTTATTTTCTTTATGTTGAGGTTCAATCTATATGAATATCTGTAGTCTTAGCTCTTCTTCAATCTTTAAACTTTATTCAAGTTTCACTATTTATTCCAATAGAATCTTTTATGACCTAAGCATCAATACAGGATCATGCCTTATAATCAACTGTCCTGTTTCTTTCATGTCCTTCAACACGAATGTAGTTCTCAGCATTTCAAGGACTCGTGACCTTGATAAGTCTGAAGAGTTCCAAGAACTCATTTTGCAGCATTTATATCAGTGTAATTTTGTCTGTGTTTTTCCATGATTAAATATGGGTTCTGTCTTTGGCAGGAATATCACAGATGTGATGCTATATTCAGAATGAGGTATATTCTTTGTGGGAAGTTCAAGCTGGAATTGGCAAAAATTAAGGATTGATTGAGGAAGGATTGAGGAAGGATTGATAAAATACCAACTGATTCATTTCAATAAATAACTGCAACCCTGGATGTGCACGTTAGCCCATGGCAACTGACTAGAAGAGGCTAGAATTTGCTCACATTTTTAAAAAGGGGTTGTAACAGAATTAATTTAATTATCATTAATATAAGGTTACTGAGGAAGGCCAGAACCCAGTTTAGATCAAGAAAGACAGTTTATTGAATATAAACTGCCAGGCTGGCTCTCAAGCAGAAGATGAGGCTCCCCCAAAAGTTAGAGAGAGATTTGATATTCTTTTACAAGGAACGTGGGGAAAGGGATGCTTACAGATGCTTCCTTCAAGATAGCGAAGTGGTGGGGGTGGGGTGAGGGAAATTGAAAGAATTTGTTCTTAAAAATAATGTGTTCAAATTTTGTAAATAAACTAGGAGAAAATTTTTAAAAAAGATAGGGATGTGGGCTGGGATCTTAAATAACTCTTCCTGGGAAAGGAGAAGAAGGGTAGTTTCACATCTTTGACAGAGAGAGAAAGCACAGTTGTTATTTCCTGTGATTGGATTCTCTCAGTAGCCACTCTGGGAGAGGAAAGAAAGGGCTCTGCAGTCCTAATAATTAATATCACATGAAAGTAAAATCTTTTTGATGATTATTAAAAACTGGCTGGAGCAGTATGTCAACTGAGAACAATGAGAAGTTAAAGGTGGATTCAGAAGAGCCTATGAAATAAGGGATATCACTGTGGATGCCAGATGAATCTTGGCTGAAATCAGGCAATATCAAGGAGATGTTTCCTTTTGTTTTATTAACTGTTCAAAGGCATCTGACTGTATGGATCATAACAAAGGATGGCTTCCATTGGAAGAATGGAAATTCCAGAATATTTAATTGTATCATGTGAAACATATATTGCCGCAGACCAGCCAAGGGAAGGGGAGAGCCGAGGATGAAGAACACAGAGAGGTTAAGACTTATAGTCAGTAGCAAAGGTTTATTCCAGAAATTCTAAGTTATATTCTTTTGCAGAGTACAGAAAAACAGCTCAGTCTCAAGGCTAATAACATGCTTGTTTTGAGATCCCCGCCACCTGCAAGATTGCTTCCAATTAGCAAGCAAGGCCATCAGAACAGAGTCTTTAGGGAGGGTCATACCATTCCACACATCCCTGCTTGGCCTTGGGGTTCAAGGAGCGGTTGAACTTGTTTTTTCTCCCTTTAAACACCTGCACATTTGAACCTGGCATAAAATGGCTGCTTGCATAAAATGGCTGCAGTATGGCTCACTTTTTGATATCCTGCTTCCTTGAGTTGTTTTCTATCAAGCAAATACTATAGCCAAGATGGAGTTAGTCTTGCTGGTCTTTTGGTATGGGGCTAATCTTGCTTTACAAGTTAGCCAGGCCCCAACAATATATCAAGAAGTATCTGTCAGAACAAAACAAAGGAACACTGCTGGTTTAAAATCAGGAAAAGTATGGGTCAGGGTTGTATCCTTTCTCCTTACCTATTCAATTTGTATGCTGAGCAAAGAATTTTAGAAGCCAAACTATATGAGGAAGGATATGGTATGAAGTTTAGAGGAAAACTCATTAACAACCTCCATCATGCAGATAACACAACCTTTCTTGCAAAAAATTAAGAGAATTTGAAATACTTAGTACAGAAGATCAAAGAATGCAGCTTTCAATATGGATTACATCTCAGCATCAAGAAAACAAAAGTCTTCACCACTGGACCAATAGGAAACTTCTGATTGATAAAGAAAATAATCAACATTTTCAACAATTTCATTTTACTTCAATCCATAATCAATACTTATAATAGTTGTTATATGTCATTGAGTCTACTGTGACTCATAATCCTATGAGCAATGAATCTAAATCTGCCCTATCCTGCACCATTATCGCCATCTCTGATACTTGACCCCCTTGCTATGCTTACCATGTCAGCCTATCTTGTTGTGGGTCCTCTTCTTCCTTGGTATCAGCAGTCAAAAAATCAAAAGATGAGTCACATTGGTAAAATTTGCTGTCAGAAATCTCACCAGAGTATTGAAGAACAATGATATCCATGTGAAACTAAGATACATCTGATGCAAGTCATAGTCTTCTAAATTACTTGCTAGGAATCTGAAAGTTGGACAATGACTAAAGATGACTGAAAAAGAATTGATGCCTTTGAAAAAGGCTGTAAAATGCTGTAAAAGAGTACTGGATGTCCCATGAACTGTTAAGAGACTAAACACATTTCTCTTGCAGAAAGTGGAACCAGGATGCTTCTTGAAAGCAAGGATGGTAAAACTTCATCTTAGATACTTTAAGAAGGTTGTTAGAAGGGGCTAGTTCTTGGAAAAAGACATCATTGAAAAGGTGGAGCTTAACATAAAGAGGAAGACTCATGGTAGTAGAAGCTGAGAAAACAAAAGACGACATGTTGCACTGGAAAAATCTGCTGTCAAGGATCTCTCCTAAGTTCTAAAAAACGGCAATGTCAGTTTAAAACTAATGTATGCCTGATTCACGCTATGATCTTTTTGATTGTTCCTTATGAATCTTAAAGTTGGACAATGAATAAGGATGACAGAGCAAGAATTGTTGCCTTTGAGTTGTGGTATTGAGGAAGAGACTGAACATCCCATGGACTTCCTAAAGAGCAAATAAGTCTGTCTTGGAAGAAATGCACTCAATGTGCTTAGAGGCAAGGATGGTGAAACCTCATCTTGGTTTCACATAATTTGGGCATATTTTCAGGAGTAAAAGACTTCACATCAGGAAAGGTAGACGGTCAGAGGAAGAAGGATTATCCTTTAAAAGATGGATTTATACAATGACTGTCTCAATGGACTCAGCATGGTGGAGATTGTGAAGATTGTGGCAAGATTCAGATCTGTTTTTCATAGGATTGTAGTCAACTCAATAGCGTAAAAAACAACAGTGCAAAATGAAAACATGAGTCCTTTTGCTAAAAAAAAAAGTACTAAGACATTCAAGATGGTGATGATAGAGCTTTAAACCAAGCACAGGGCTCTTCTCACACAGACTGTCCACCTATTAAGCTGGTGTTCTTTGTATATCTCTTTGGATGGAACATGATTCTGATTTATCCCGTCACTATTTACGCCTTAGTGGCGTAATTTGCCTGGCTTCTCTGCTCTCATATTTCTTTCACTTCAGTTCTACCTATCTACAGGATGAGCGGAAGTATAGGAAATATCACTTCATTTCCCTATAAGACAATGTGATTTGAGAGGACATTGAGTTGTTATCCTTACTCCTGTCCCCTGCCACTAAGGGAACAGAACCTTACTAAAAGCAAATATTTTTCTATATCGTACATTTAAAAAGAAAAATAGCTTGATCACAGTTTTGTTCACAATAGCAAGGAGTTGGAAACTACCTAAGTGCCCATCAACAAACAAATGAATAGAGAAGCTGTGGTATATTCACACAACAGAATACTATGCTACATTGAAAAATAAGGAATTCATGTAATAGTATTAAAAATGGGTGACCCTGGAGGACATTATGCTGAGTGAAGTATCTCAGTCACAAAAGGACAAATACTGCATTGTGTCACTGTTATAAACAGGACTGACATCGTGGTTGGGGGGAGACTGAGAAAGATGGGTTCAATAATGTATACTGCATTGAAACAGATGAGGGAGAAAACTATTTAAAAGGGATATGTGATTAGGTATTATTGTCATGAAAGGAGTCCAGAACAAAGTTTGTATAGTGGAGTGGACTTGAGGGTAGGGATTGTATAATAATGAAACAATTTTTCTTTTACTTTTCAAAGAGAAGAGCAAATTGAGGGGAGGGAAGGGTGGGCAGGGAGAAAAGTGCAACAATGAATAAATGGAAATCCAAAGTCTCTGTAAACTTTCATTAATAATAATAAAAAAATAAAAATAGCATTATAATAAGTAGAATGCTAACTTTGCAATTGCACGTTATATATGCACTAAAAAGTCTTATCAGTTAATATCTCCAAAAGACTGGGTTATAGGTACTTTCTTTTGTTTTATTTCTCTGTATTTTAGTACTTTCTTTTACAATAATTGCATTTTGCTCTTGTAAGAAAAAGTCCTGCTAACTATCTGTTATTTTGTCATACTCTAGTGGCCTGCATGTTGCTGAGATGCTAGAAACGATGCCACCAGCATTCCAAATACGACCAGGGTCACCCATGATCCACAGGCTTCAGTAGAGATTGTATATGAAGTTTGACTACGAAGAAATGCTCGGTGACGTTTTTACAATAACTAGTCAGTGAAAAGAGCTATGCTGCCAACTCAAAGGCATGGAGTTGAAATCCACCAACAGCTCCATGGAGAAAGGTAATCTCCTCCCCTATGATTTGTTGTTGTTGTTGTTGTTGTGTACATTTGAATCAGAGCCAATTCATAGTTGCCCCTCCAGTGGGTTTTCAGAAGCAGTTATTTGCATCGGAGGAGATTGCCCACCCTTTTCCCATGGAGCAGCTGGTGGTCTCAAACAACATGCCTTCAGGATTACAGTGCAGCTTTTGCCACTCAGCTTCTGAAAACCTCCCGGAGGGTCAGAAGTTAATCAGCTTTTTTTTCTTGAGGGCACAGAACAACAACAACAGTGAAAACAATATGGGTCACAACAGAATATTGCCTGGTAAAGTGCCAGAAGATGGCCCTTCCTAGCTTGGACTCAATTCTTGAACTCATAATAGGAAAAACCCAGCTCATTGCCATCAGATCAAAACTGACTCATAGCTGACCTTCCATTGAGTTGCCAAGACTGTATTGCATGCAAGAAGATGCCCATTTTTCTTCCAAAGAATCACTGTTAAATTGGTAACAACACAACCATCTTTGAATTGTGCCACTAGGGTGCCCTCCTAAGGTTGGAAGGCACTCAACATATGCAAAGGCCACAATCACAGGCTCTAGCATGACAACAGAGATGGTGAAGCACCAGGCAACATTTTGTTCAGCTGCACGTAATGTGGAACCATCCAGCACTAGCCACTAACAACAGAAGCCAGTGCAATTTTTCACTTCGCAGTGCCTGGGCAGACACTCACTACATATTCATTGGATGAGTGAATAAGAATGAATGAATGGCAGAACAATTTCCTAGGCTTGTAAGTCCCTGCTCATCTTCTAATGAGAGGCATTCTCTGTCGGGACTTGTAAGGCAGTCGCCTCTTCACAGCTCTAAGCTTCCCTTCTCTTGTTGCTTCCTTACTGCATCAAGAAAGCCCTCACAGAATACACTATCTCAGAAGGCAGCAAGCATAGGGAGGTAGTTTGGGTCTTGTAAATCAAAAGTGGAGCTGTGAAAATTTCACCTCTAATTAATTAAAGAGATAAAGGTGAGTGTCTCTGAATGTAAACAACCTGAAGCAGCTGGTGAGGCAGGTCCCCAAAGACTGGCTTCTAGAATGTGGTTCCCTGTTAGTTAATTAGCAGGTCCTTGACCATGGAAGAAGCAGTCAAGAAATAAAACAGTTCATTACATTTGGGTAAATCAGCTGCAAAAGACTTCTTAAAGGTGTTAAAAAGCAAAGATGTCACTTTGAAGACTAAAGTGCACCTGATCCAAGTCAAGGTACTTCCAATCCTCTCCTATACAGGCAAAAGCTGGATATTGAATAGAGAAGTCTGGAGAAGAAATGATGCCTTTGAATTATGGTGCTGGGGAAGAATATTGAATATACATGGATGACCAGAAGTACAAACAAGTCTGTCTTGGGAGAAGAGCAGCCAGAATTCTTTTTGAGAAGTTAGAATGGCAGGTCTCCATCTCCTCTGTTTTGGGCATGTTATCATGAGGGTCAATCCTTGGAAAAGGACATTTTGATTGGGAAAGCAGGGCGTCATCAAAAGAGAAGATGACCTTTTAAGAGATGGATTGGCACGTTGGCTGCAACAACAGACTGAATGAGCCATGATCTTGAGGATAGCGCAGGGTCAGGCAATGTATCTTTTTGTTGAGAATGGGGTGTTATGAGTTGGGGTCAACTTGGCAGCATCTAACACAACCACCACCACAACTGCCCAAGAAGATGTCATACTCAGCCACCTGTGGACTCACTGGTAGTTCTGAAATTAGTTCCAAACTGAACAAGATGGAGTCAGATTGTGAGAACTAGCTTCAAAAATTAAACTCTGGGGGGAATAAAAAAAAACTGAACTGGAGGGGAGGGGGGCAAGGAGGATAATGTGCAACAATGAATGAATGGAAATCCAAGTTCTTTATAAACTTAAAATAAAATCTCAATTAAAAAAATTAAACTCTGTCTTCTGAAAAAATTACACAGCATGGGATGGGGGTGAGGGGACTAGTTCCCGTTGAGGAATATCCTGTGGCTTCATGGTAAGGAATTACGCTGCCAATGAAAAGGTTTACAATTCTAATTCATGAGCTGCTCTATGAGAGAAAGATTGGCAATTTCCTCCTGTGATTTATTGCCTCTAAAAACTCACTGATGGATCTGCTATGAGTTGATTCGATTCAATATTAAACAACAACAGTTACCACTGAGTTGATTCTGACTCTGCTGGGTCACAGTAGAATAGTATTGTTTCCCTGGCTCTGATCTTTTGACAGTAGATTACTAGACTTTTCTTCTGAAAATGTCTCTGGGTTGGTTCAAATGTCAATCTTTCAATCAGTGGTGGTGAGATTAATGTCTTACACTACCCTGGGGCTATTTCTTAGTTGAAATGTAATTCTTCCATTATTAATGGGAATGAGGGTATAAAACACAATTTGAATGAAGGAAATTGTGAAACAATGTATACAAACTTTGTACGCAAACCAATATAAAATAAATTTTTAAAAAATATTCAGTTTTGGAGTTTTGGCTTTCAGCTTGGAGGAGGCCTTGGTGCAACTTTCTTTAGTTGTCCTGCATCTGGGTTCATCCGACACCAGCCACCTCCACCATGTGTCCCAAGTTCAACCCCACCGAGATTAAAGTCATGTACTTGAGGTGTACCAGTGGGAAAGTCGGTGCCATGTCTGCTCTGGCCCCCAAGATCAGCCCTCTGTGTCTGTCACCAAAAAAGGTTGGTGATGACATGGCCAAGGTAATCGGTGACTGGAAGGGACTAAGGATTACAGTGAAACTGACCATTTAGAACAGACAGGCCCAGATTGAAGTGGTGCCTTCTGCCTCTGCCCTGATCATTAAAGCCCTAAAGGAACAGAAAGACAGAAAGAAGCAGAAAAAATATTAATCATGTGGAAATACCACTTTTGATGAGATTGTTGGCATTGCCCAGCAGATGTGACACCGGTCATTAGCCAGAGAACTCTCTGGAACTATTAAAGAGATCCTGGAAACTGCCCAGACTGTGAACTGCAATGTTGATGGCCGCCACCCTCATGACATCATAGAAGACATCAACAGTGGTGATGTGGAATGCTCAGCTAGCTAAGGAACTAGAGATGAAAATATTTCAATAACGGATCATTTGTTTAAAAAAAATTCAGGTTTTCTATATTTATATAAAAATGTAATAAAAATGATTTTGTTAATAAGCCAGAGTACACTTTGGTTTTAGCAAATATTCTTTCAAATAACTTTATTATTCAACACATATATACTAAGTGAGTATCTATATTGATGTTTTCATCTCAACAGCCAGAAGTCACATATCTTATTATAAAAATGAGAAATACCAAATTGTGAAACCCTGTGGTTTCACCCTTACCCGCCCTACCCACCGTACCCCAATTCTCAGTTGAAAAGTTTCACAAATTACTGACATTCTCACTCTCACGCCTTGCTAATACATTGGCATTGATTCACAGCTGACACTCCATTGTGTTTCCAAGACTTTAAGTCATTCCAGAGGTCACTGTTCATCTTTCTCTTGTGAAGCTGCTGGTAGAACTGCCATAGAGGTGCAGCTTTTTAGGGTTAAAAGCACAACTCTCTTCCCCTTTTCCTTATGAATCAGGGTGAAGTCTCTCTCAGGGAGGAGTGATAGGGAATGGCAAAGGACACACTGACAAAGGAGATTAAACAGAACTGGTTTTCACAAGCACTGTGGCAATTGGACAATTAAAACAGACATTCGGAGGGCGGGGGAAGAAGAACAAACTGGGGAAGAGGTT